>NC_065567.1:44661350-44973683 GCF_022605725.1 Anthonomus grandis grandis
CACATCTCGTGAGAGTAGTGCCAAGAAATGAGAAAGTCGATGAACTTGCAAGAGAATCTGGGAGCTGGTCCTTACATTGGACCAGAATCGGCTCTGGGGGGGGGGGGGGAAGTGGCAAAAACTACGGTATACAGAGAAATTAGTTTCTCAGTAGGGAAAAAAATAATTTCCTATACAAAAATAAGACAGTAGACTAGAGATAATATACTGAGGAACTATAACAAAAAAAACAGAAACCTAGCAGCATTTAGTAGCAGCATATTGAAAACAATGAAATGAAACGAGATCTAAATGATGCAATGCCATAAGAATTATTTACTACAGAAATAAAACAACTCTACAGACCAGTGAAGCCCAGAGAACTGCCAACTTGGGTAGAGTACATTTTTTTCGTTATTAGGGCTTGGTGCTTACCCCAGTCATATAATTAAAGTAGTTATACTTTGGATTAAAATAGTATACTACATAACGATAATAATAACAGCAATATCATATAAGTAAACATTTTTCTTTAAATTACTTGCATTGAGGATAACACTCAAATATTAAAAATATTTAAATATTGTTCCAGAGACAGATTGAGAGAGCGAAAGAAGGTATAAGAAAGAAAGAAAGAAAGAAAGAAAATGTGCTATATTACGTAAGAATAATCTTGTGTACAAGCATCCTACAAGCTAAAAAAACAAAACACAAATACAATTTCAAAAATTGACAAAACAATGAACAAAATTAAACACAAGAAGACAAAACTTTTTGAACATACTTAAATTAAAGATAACTAAATAAAACAATCAATTACTAAATAAAGGTAAACTTGTTGACAAAACTAGAGAAGAAAAAAGGAAAAAAAGAAAACTTTCCAACATGTCCAAGGTTAAAACCTATCATTAAAAAAGTCATCCAGGTTATAATATGCCTTAGCCAATAAAAGCGACTTCTCTTTTAAATTTCTTAACATCCGATATATGTCTAACACACAGAGGAACATGACTGTAAATTTTTTTACTTATGTAAATTAATGAGTTTTTGGTAAGGGAAGACGTAGGAATAGGTAGGGGAACATCATTTACACGACGAGTCAAATGGCCAGTGTCAGAGGGTAGTTTGGGAATTTTGTGAATAAGAGCAGCTGTTTCTAAGATAAAGAGTGAAAAAAGAGTTTTTTTTCAGAAATGAAGAGGGGTTTGCAAGAATCTCTTAACTTAGCAGAACACAGGTATCTAACTGCTTTTTTTTGAATAACAAAGATAATGTTAAGTAGCCCCTTATTGGTTAAACCCCAAAAAGGCAAGCCATACCGAATATGAGATTCAATAAGTGAAAAGTACACTGAACGTGCAACCACCCCTCCCAGCTCTTGTTTTGCCATTCTTACTGCGAAACATCCAGAAGATAATTTCCCAGCTAAATGTAAAATATGATCTTCAAACCGAAGGCGACCATCAATGGTAATTCCTAGGAACTTGCAGCACTCTTTATTCTGCAAGAGGGAATTTTCCTCAAACATCAGACCCTGAACATCGTACTTAAACCCCATAATAGACGTCTTTCTTACATTAAACACGAGCCTGTTGGAAGCACACCACCCTGATAAAATCTGAAGGTCTTCAAGGATACAAGTCTTAATATAATCAGAATTTTTATGGCTCCATAGTATGATGGTATCATCAGCAAACTGAACCACCTTGCCCTGCAGTTTCAATGAACTCAAGTCATCCACATACAGTAAAAATAACAGTGGTCCCAACACTGAACCCTGGGGAACGTCGCATTTTAGAGATCTAGAAGCAGACAAACGCCCAGACACTGTAACCTTCTGAGTACGATTTGATAGATAGGACTCAAGCCATCGCAACGCTACGCCTCTAAAACCATATTTATCGAGCTTAGATAACAGTATTCCATGATCCACACAGTCAAATGCCTTGGATAGATCACAAAACACTGCCGCCGATGACTCTTCAGAATTCAAGGACACATAGACACTCTCCAAAAAGCTAAAAACAGCATCATGAGTCCCTTTACCGGCTTGAAATCCAAACTGATTTGCAGACAAAATGCCATTATGATGTAAAAAGGACAAAATTCTGCTTTTTGCTTGTTTTTCAACTATCTTAGAGAGGGTAGACAAAATAGAAATGGGACGGAAATTACAAGGCTGATTCAAATCTCCACCCTTATGAAGAGGGATAACCACTGCCTCTTTTAAACATGAAGGAAAAATGCCATTATGTAAAGAATTGTTTATGGCAGAAACTAAAGCATTTAAGGCTGAATCAGGCAAAAAGAGTAACAACCTCGAAGACATCCCATCAGCTCCAGATGATTTATGGTTTTTTAGGCGTTTGATTTCATTTTTTACTTCGGTAAGTTCGACAGGATGAAAGAAAAATGAATGCTCAACCGACACTTGTTGAAGATAGTGTAAGGGATCAATGTTACTACGAATGCCCTTGAGCAAGATATTAGGTATATCACAATAATAGTCGTTTAAAATGTCAGGTCTTAACTCCGGTTCCGATACTTTTCTGTGGCAATGTCTAAAATCATTAATAATCGACCAACACTCTCTTTGCCTATTTGATGACATATTTAAGCGATCCCTATAATAATTAGATTTTGCTGCTTTAATTGTCTTTCTGTACAGACTACGGTATTTCTGATAATATACAAGGATATTTTCATTTGTGGTATATTTACACAATTTAGTCAAAAAACGGAGGTTTTTAGCAGAAATTCTAAGGCCTCTTGTAACCCATGGTTTTCGTTTCTTAGTTTTAAGCCTCATTTTAGGAAAGCACTGATTGATCTTATCACACAGAACTTGAAAAAATAAAGTAAATGGGTCAGAAGCCGTTTCAAGTGCATTCCAATTTACTGAAGCTGTAGCAGCAGAAAAAGCATTGAAATTTCTCCTGCTGAAAATTCTTCCCATATAATGAGATGAAGATGATACAGTATTATATGGCATTTTAGCAAGAATAGCTTTATGGTCGGAAATACCAGATGGGAGTACTGTGCAAAAAACCTCATCAAAATTTGTACAGAAATAGTCAATTGTAGTTGCAGATGAAGAAGTTATTCGTGTGGGAGAAAGAACGTGCATTTTCAAGTCGTAAGAATTTAAAATACTTAAAAGAGAAGTACGTGGCAAGGTTTCATCAGTGTAGTTGATATTAAAGTCACCAGCCAATATAACCTTAGAGTGTAGGGACAACTGGGATAAAATAGAATCAAGTTTGTCCAGAAACATAGCAATATCTCCTGTAGGTGGCCTATAAACACAAAGAATATATAAATTAAAACCCTTACAAAAAGAAAGAGAGAATTCAAAAACATTCTCTAACAGAAGATTATCATACTTATCAATATTACAAAAAATCGTTTCAATTGTTTGCCTAGCCAAGATCATGGTTCCTCCATGTATAGATTGTTGACGACAAAAATTTGATATAGGAAGATAATCAGATATTAAAAAACATATATATATATATTAAAGGAATAAGATATTTATGCAAAGAAATACAGTTTCGCAGAATCAAGGATTTCAACGATTCAATTTCAAGAAACAAAAGATATGAATATTTTTCAAGAAAACGACTTAACTGTTATTACTTGTAAACAATGCGATGTTGATAACAACAGTATAAATTTTATTGAGTACATACATACATTATATCTAATAATAGCTGATTCGAAATTTTTTTTGGGAATATCGTGCATAAAAAATTATTTGGTTTGCTAAATGAATTTTGGCAGACAAGAAGAAGACACTATAGGCGACCTATAGTGTCTTCTTTAAAATTATATTTCTACAATCAAAGGCGATATTTTAAACTAAGGGTCTAATTAAGTATAACATGTATCTTCACCTCCAAGATTTTCAAACTTCACAACTAACCCAACTCAACCCAAAAAAAAAATTAATTGAAATAAAATATACCAAGGATATATTTACTTAGATCTGCTATTAAAAATGTTATATATTTCTCGAATTTATGTTGGCACATATATCACTAATAATATTCTGGGAAAGATAATAATTATTATAGGGGATGTTCGTTTGGAAATCCATTAACTTGGGAAAAGCTTTATGAAACAATCTAACAGGAGTCATGTGCAGAGTATTAATTTTTTTAAATAGCGTACCACCATTTATATGTTAACACTTATCAGTTCCTATTATCCCACACAGAACAGAACACGTGAAAATTAAAGATTAAATGAAAAAGAGGTTTTATCGTTACTTTGCTTAAAAATGTACTTTTTAAATTTACAAATTTTATTAAAATATATTTAAAACAAATTTAAACACCTTCATTCTGCAGCATTAATGAAATGTTTGAAAATTTCTTATTAGAATAGCACAATTATTAGTGTACAGTGTACCCGTATAAGATATGAGAAACGTTCAGAAAGTAAATGTAGTCAATTTTTGTAAGCCCCGAAAAAAATATTTAAAAAAGAGCTTACTTTTGTTCACTTAAACATACATATAAGTTTAAGTTTTTTAGATACAGCTGCCATTTCTCTCGATGCAAAAGCATCGAAATATTTCTGTATGGGATGTGGTTCCAAACGTCCCACGTTCGCGAAAAATGCTCCTGCGGGCAAGATTTCTAAATATGTATACAAAACGGAAGTTATACATGGTGAAGGTTTTGTTCACTTACTTTAAGGTCGAAATTGTTTTTATTTTATGTTGTCAAAGGTTTTTGATTAGTTGAAAATATACAGGCAACCTTTTTTTCTCAAAAGGGCTCTGGTGTTCAATGAGACACCACTGATCCTAATCTTAGAGTGAAATAAGCGCCTTATTACTTAAAAAACTGTATCAAATTCCAGCCAAATCACTTTAAGCATTAGTTACAAATGGAAGTAGTTATGCATAAGGCGACCAAGCGCCAGAATGACAATTGTGGGAAAACACAATTAAGTTTCGAATGCCCTTAAAAATCGGTAAAATCTAATACAGATCTAATTTTTGCAAGCTATATCCAAGGCATTATTTCAAATTATACTATGTAAGCTTTTAGCAAAAAATAATAAATTTTAAAAGTTATGATAAAAAATGTCACCTAGTCTGGTTATGCTTTTTACTTATTATTAGGTTTTTTATTTTACAAAATTGAACCACACGCCAAACTTGTGGCATAGCGCGTTTATGCAATGCCATGTATTTTCTTTTTAGACTATATATATCGAATTACAGCCCTATTTTTCATTAAGGTAGTTTATAAACAGCTAAAAATTTTGTTAGAAACACCGACTTAAAATGAAAAGTGACTATTTAAAACCCTTACAGATCTTTTAGAAAACCCTGTAAAAGCACTTTTTATTTTAAAGTAAAAAAAAATACTGTTTAACTTAAAAAATTAAAATTAAACTGCATAGGTATATCATACATTGAAAAACTTCAAATAAAACTAGAGTTTCTTTGTAACAACTAACGATTATCTAAAAAGTTTTATTACTGCCCCATTTCATAGTAGCACTAGATAGTTTGGTATCTACTTACCTCTAAACTTATTTCATATGCGCAATTTAGTAAAATAGCAGTCAGGATTTTTTGAAAATTTAAATTAAATCACTCAAGAAACGTCTGTTGATATTTCCTAGCTAAGTTCGGTAAATGCATCTGCGAGAAAAATGATCAAAATTTGACAAATATCACGTGATATATTAACTATTTTTCGGTGCCAATTCACGTGACCGAACTTAACTGCTATTTGCATTACTAAACAAGCACCCAGTATCATCGTGTTTAATTGACCTATGCAATTTAGTTGTTTTATGCAAAATTCGACTAGTGTTATAAACCGTTTGGCGCTTAGTTTAATTTAAAATATATCCTTAACTATAGATTTCTAACGCTCGAGATTTTTTTCGTAGATAAACATGGTATTTGGCCGTCAGATGACACAATAATACCAAAAAAAACCGAATTTGGCGCTTGGTCGCGTTATGCATAACTATGTCCAAATATCCGTTGTTTTTTAAAACGAATTAACCTTTGCTGCCCTAAGAGTTAATTTAACGATAAATGACGACCGACCAAATGACGGCGTTGAACGACAAAACGACGCTAATATAATGATTCAACAGGAAATAGGGTGACTAAATGTTCTTATCTTCTTAGAAACTTGATGGTGGGTGCAGGTTCTTATTTTAAACGTTTTTTTCTTTTGTTGTCTTCTTTGCAAATACTAGTAGTTATAATAACACTAGTCCTCTGAAAATCGGTTTTGCATCAAACTCGAATGAAAATGACTGGAAATGATGAAAGTAAATGTCATTTAAGATCGGCAAAGATCTTAACCGAAGGTTAGGACATTCTGTATTTCCCAAATTTGTTTTTTTTTGGATATTAAAAAAAAAGAACAGCAATAGGTTTCATAATCAAAATAATAAAGAGGTTTTCAATGAAAAAGGAAGCTATTTGTTTATGTCAAAACGTTACGTAATATTAGGTTTCCTTTGTCAAATTTATGTAAACAAATTAACGAGGAATCGTAAAATAACATTTTATATTTGGGAATCCGCTTGTATCAGAACAGCCCAAATGGAGATTACAACAGCTCATTCTTTCGTCTCAAAGAAAATTGAATTCCTACTGTGAAGCATGGACGTCAAATATATATCGGGGGATATTTTCCTCGATCTGAGACAGAGTCAATCTAGGGTACAATTTATCGATCATGCTACTATTATACTACCATTTGTTGTCAATACTACCATTTGCAGAAGAAGATATGCCTTTTCAATGGATATTTTAACAGAGCGATGATCCCGCGCAAAACATGGAATAATATAATTGTAATTGAAAAATATAAGTAATTGAATATAAGAAAAATTTTATGGCTATTTAATTACAATTATCTAAGAAAAATATAATTCATTGAATAGCCATTCTAATTCTCGAACTAAACCCCCATGCAACATCATTAGGATGTCGTATTGAAATGTTTCCCTAATATATTAAATATTAACTACAGCTGTTTAATATAATTAAATCAAAGAGGTCAGAAATTCTTCCAGAAACCAGAGAAGTCCATCCTGGGCCTGATGAAACATCATTGGTATTTGTCATAATAAAAACTGTGTTTATGTTGAATAACAAAATCATTTAATAAATTCTACTTCTTCTTCGTTATAGTTTTTGGTATTATATAAAATTATTAGTGATAATTAACATTTATTTAGGTTTTGCTAGATCGATAGTCACAAATTTGTTCATCTATAAACACTATTTGGTAAATAACTTTGAGAAGCCTTAATCAGTCGAGCATGTATACGGATTGCTCAAAGACAGATATTTTAAATTTTTTTTTATAAGCAACCTCAGTGATTTAACTCTGTATCTACTCCATTCAGTTTTTGCTGATATCTGTATCTTATTCTCAAAAAAATTACACGTTTATTGAGCCATATCTAGATCACACTCTTCTTCAGAAAGGTAGGGGAGAGCGGGGACAATTGAAACAATTTCCAAATATTAATTTTTTTCTCTTAGAGAAAATCATATTTACAGCTAAAAAAATTTTTACAAGGACATTTATTAATTTCTTGTATATTTTAAATCAGGTTATTTTACTTATTATATAATGCCTGTAAGATATTAAAGGAAACATATAGCCTTGTATATTGTTTCAATTGTCCCGGATACGGGGACAGTTTAAACACATACCAGGGACAGTTGAAACACCATTAAGAATAAACAAAATATTTATTTTAATACTGAAATAACATTCAATTTAGAAATACGAAGAAAAAAACATTGATACATATAATTTTTACACTTAAATAAAACCAAATTTTTTATTCAAAATTTAAACAACATAATAATTATCCTAATGCTGAAATAAAGATAAATTAGCAAAGTAGAATATTTATTCTGACATGCAGTTATGACAGATATACAAATCTTCTTGACGAGTGCATTCTACATGTGGCCATTGGTGGCAATCAATGCATTGCACCCAACTGGAGGCGGGGTGCTTGGTGGCTTTAACGAAACAGTTGCGTTCGTTGACGCTCTTGGAGAGTTAGAAGTTACTAATTTTGGAAAAGAGTCAGTGCTGCTTAAATCTTTATTCTCTCTTGAACCTACTGCCTGGACTTCTTGGGGGATATTTAACTGCAAATTTTCGGGAGCAGGTCTGTCAGTTACATCTGATGGAGCAAAATCTAAAGCCGTAAAAATATCTCGATTAAACGGCCATATACCAGTGCACTGGAATCCAGCAACAATAATAGATTGTGTTAAAACCATAGAGAGACTATGTTTAACGATGCTGGGGATGTCATAAATTGTCATCGTTTTGCCTGGGTTGTTTCTCATCTAAGAATCGCAAGTTGAATTTACAGCTTTTTTAAATGGACCATAAATCGATCGATCCAAAGGTTGTAGTTTAGGTGAACAGTGTGGGGGAAATGAAAGGACAATAATGCCGTTTTCTTTGCGAAAGTCCAAGCATGGTATGCTTACATGAGATTGATGGTTATCTATTAAAAGCAAAACTTTATTTTCAATTGAACTGTTGGTATGTTTATGTGTTTTAAGTATAGCAAGAATTCATCTTCTTGCATCCATCCACTAGCATTTCCTGCTCCAATGCACCCAGGTGAACCGTCACGAACGAAATGATCCTGATATCTTAATCTTGGAAAGATAAAGATTGGTGGGATGCTATTTCCAATTGCATTTACCGCTATTGCTACTGTAACCAAAGTGCCACGTTCTCCTGATGTAAGTGCCCCTACCTGTTTGCGTCCCTTTTCTGCTACGATTTTAGCAGGTTTTTCTACCGTCGTAACACCGGTTTCGTCTATATTATAAATGTCCTCCGCTTGGAATTTATATCTGTCTATTACCGTGGCAAGATTGTCAAAGAAAAGTTGTACATTTGTTGGGTTAAAACTGGTCACTCTTGAAAGGCTTGTAGCCTGGGGACAACAGATTGATAGTTCAGGATTACGTTTCATAAACCCGGAAAACCAATCTTCTACTACCAATGAGTTTTTAGTCCATGTATTCGGCATATTCAATGAATATTTTATGGCTATTTGGTAGGCCAGTTTACGTATTTCTTTTGGCGATAGACCGTAAAATTTTTGAGGTGCCTTTATTATGTATTTAACAATGGATTTTTCCTGCTCAACGTTAAATACTCGTCGTACGCACCTATATCCCATTGTTATAGTTTCAGTGGACCTTTGTTCAATAGATTGTTTCTTTTTCTTAATAAATCTGCCTAATGTAACATGATTCAGTTCAAACAAATCTGCAGCAGACCTTACGGATGCTCCATTTTCAATTACCTTCCTATACGCATTTTCGTAAACTAAGTTGGATTTGGTACCTCTATTTGTTTTCCTGACCCTTTCACGTGGCATTCTATAACAAAATAATAGCCCTCAGAGAGTTTGTTACAATCAGTTAATCAGTTTACGTAAAAATATGTACATATAATATTATGTTTCAACCGTCCCCGTAAAATTATGTACATCTTGTTTCAATTGTCCCCTTCAGGTTTTTTTTGGCAATATATTATTTTTCTTTAAACTCTTTAATTAAAACTAACAAGTTTAGGCTGCTAAACCTAAGCAAAAACATAAAAAAAATTGATTAAAAACAAAAAAGTGGTGTACTTACACTTAAATTTCTTGTTTCCACACTTTTTAGATGAAACGTAAAAATTACTTTGTTGACATAAAATAAGAGAGCCGAGCGCAAACACACCCACTTTGCTCAACTGCTAGTTTCACACTGTCGAGCAGAAATGTGGAATTAGTCAAACGTTGTGAGGCTGCATACACGAGTTTTTACCTTCGCGTCTAAAAAAAATGGCGACTGTTTCAACCGTCCCCTTAGTGAGTGATACTGAAGGTATGCTCTCACCAGTAGGGAAAAATATTTATCATCCTAGAGTTCAATTTTGTCGATGGTTTCTGGATTCCATCATTGCACAACCAAATTTTTTACGATATGTTTTGTGGACCGATGAAGCCTCTTTCACAAGAGACGATATTTTTAATAGCAGAAATAGCCATGTTTGGGACGAAGAAAATTCTTATGCAATTTTTCCAAGAAAACATCAGAATCGTTGATCTGTCAACGTATGGGCAGGCATTGTTGATGATTATTTAATTGGGCCATACCTTCTACCGGAACGGTTAACAGGACCTATTTATCTGCGTTTCTTGGAGGAAGTTCTCCCAGAACTCCTTGAAAATGTTCCACTAAACGTTAGACAGCAAATGAGCGCCAGCTCACTTTGCTGTACAAGTACGCGAGTATTTGGCTCAGCGGTTTGGGCACCGTTGGATTGCCAGAGGTGGAGCAATTTCTTGGCCTCCTAGGTCACCCGATTTAACGTCCCTCGATTTTTTCTTGTGGGGGCATGTAAAGTCTTTAGTCTACGAAACTCCAGTAGAATCAGAGCTAGACTTAATTGGACGAATAACAGCAGCATTTGAAATCATTCAAAACGAGGATCAAATTTTTAGTGTAGTCCGCCGAAATTATGTGCGGCATTTAAGTCGGTGTATTGAGGTTGGAGGAAGACATTTTGCCGTAGTGGCGTAGTGACTCATTTCCGGACATGGGTTCCTATACTCAAATGGATTCTACTGTTGCACTGAAGAACCCCTAGAAGTTTGATCCCATAGTTCTGAAACACCCTGTATTTTACAGATTTTTTACAGAGAAAAGAAAGAAAATAAAGAGAAAAGAAAGAAAACTTTCACCATTATAATATTAGATCAAAGCAGAATTACAATATTATCTGTAAAATCGGTAGTTTTGTTAAAAACATTATTTTTTGAAGGAGTTCGCCTGTTTAATCCACCTCCAGTGGAAAATAAAGAAGCTCCATCACTGAACGTTTTTAATAGAAAGGTATTTAGTTATTTAAAGGGACAATGACTTGGGTAATTGATCTTATTTTTTATTTTGTTATATGATGTTTGTATATTTGTTTTGTAGTAGTCAGGTGCTAAATAAATAATTATTTATTTATTTTTAACCAGGTACACAAAATTATTTGTTCATAGATCTAAAGGATTAATGTCAGGGGAACGAGATGGCCAGTCATCAGATCACCAGTCAATTCATCTTTAATCAATCCACCGAATATATGGAAAAAAATTGCTTTTATAATAAGTTAATTTTATATGTAAAAAATACAGTCGTATTTCGACTAAACCTAGCTGTTTTTAATGTAAATTTTGTATATTTTACAAAAATAGCTATAAACGAAGAATGGTCATAAACTTTTGGATCACCATCAATATATAACTATTCTGGTTAAATTTAGTGTAAACTAAATATTGTAGATTTTATATAAATAGGAAAGAAGAAAGTCTAACACCATACCATACCTTGAGGGCTAGTGAATGTCATAATTACCATTTATGTTTATATTTAAATTAGCTTTTGATTTTACAGCATTAAACAAATGAAGTTATTTTTTTTGTTATTAAATGAGGTACAAACTAGGTGACGTTCATTATGACGTTCACCATATTTCCTATAATATGGTGATTTTGAGGCTTCGTTTTTATTCTAGAATTCAAACCAAATACAAATTCAATTTTTTTCGAAGCTTTATATCGAAATTTTACAAGAGACAAAAAGTAAGTTAATCGGATTACCAAAAGAAATAGGTGTTGCTAGAAACAAATAGGCCATTTCGACATTTACTCGGACTTAATCAGGTTCTAATTTTTGTATGCGAAATTCATGCTGTATCGAGAGTTAAATATGTTCCGAATTTCAAAGAAATATCACAATAGATATTGAAAATTATGCACTGGCCAAAATAATGGCAACACTGCTTCCTCCCGTCGATGAGCGGCAGCCTCCGGTCGTTCGATAGTTAGTTGTTTTTTTCATTTTTACAGAATAACATTGTTATCGGTATTTCTTATTTTAATGAGTGATTGCATGCTGCACTGATGAGTTTTGCGCTATTATTTTTTTCGCATCTTATTATGATTGTTTATCCTTCTTCCGAACGAATTCAAATCGTTAAATGGTTTGTGGGGGCAGTTCGGCAGTACAATGTAGGAATTTGTTTTTATTATATTTGAAAATAGTCTGATTCATTGCGAACAACAGTTTTGAATGTGGTTTAGAATTTTGAGGATACTTTTGTCTTCGAGATTGTCATAAACATTACACTAAACTGCAAGGGTGCAAGAGCAAGGACTTAGAAATAATTTAAATTTATATTGTCATGACGAATTCATAATTATTATCCTATTTTATTGGGTGTTACGTCTTTATTTCAGTGAAAATCACCTTGAAAAATACTATTTCACAAATTTAATTTAATATTAATTATTTTAAGGAACCATTTTCAAAATTACGCAAATTAAAGGAAAGTGCATTTATAATGCTATGCTATGATTACTGAAATATTGACGTAATACCAAATAAAATAGGTAAATAATGTATGGAATTGTTTCTAGTGCCCTATTAGTGAATTCAACACGATCAAGTAGAAGTGTCGGAGAGGAACTGAGTATAGGCCAGTATTTTAAAAAACATGGATACAAATGTTTCAAATATTCCAAAATTCAGAAGATATTTACTGAAGACAGTGGCGAAGAATGGAATTGTGAAACCATGATGGATTTCTATTACATGGGAAACACAATCCTTCTGTTGTTTAATTTGGGGAAAATGAGCACAGTTTTTAATTTTCTACTCAGTATCCTCAAAAATTGAATGGTTGTGCTAGTATTTTGGGCGACCATACTTTGAGTAGTTGCAAAACCAAAAAAGTTCTTCCCGTCATGCAAATCCTCTTTGATTGATGAGATTGGTTTAATGTCAACAAGACGGCTGTCCTGATCATAATGCTTTTCCTAACCACCTCATTAGTGATACTGGCGATAATAAATTACCGTCCAGATCTCCAGATTTGTCCAAAATGATTTTTATTTATGGAGTTATCTTTACAAACACGACTAGGAGACCATTTACAAATACGAATTTAGTAGATCATCCAAGTCAGACGTTTTCTGTAATGTCGTACTGAAAAACAATGTAGCAGGTGAGTAGCAGAGTGCACAAACTGCATACGTGCACGTAAATGCGAAATGTGGCATTCGCCTTTAAGCACCTCTCTATGCGTAATGATCGATTCCCCAGCCTGTATACTCGAAGGACAAATAATTTTTCTCTTTTCGTTAATAACTTTTTGAAGCCACGCACATAAATTATTATTTCAATAATTCATTCGAGTTTTTGCGATGCCGCCAAGCAGTACGCACGTGTATGTGTCCTGCAGCGAATTTTATAGTAAATACCAAGCAGATTGCGTGTAATTCCTTTAATAAAATTTACCATGTCCATTGTGCAAAGTTAAAGGATCAATTAGTAAAAGTAATAAGTGGATGTAAAAATATTTTTTGGGTGTGTGATCAATGTGTTGATATTGTTTATATCAAGATGGATTTATCAAAGAACCTATTAAAATTGGAGCAAAAGATCGAAGAATGCAACGAAAATACCCAGCAATTTCTTGAAAATACTTCATCAATTAGCAGTAATGTACAATGTCTAGTATTGTGAAAAAGAATCCTCCGTTAGTAGGATATAGTGGCGGAACATTCTGCAAATATGATGTAGAGAATTTCTAAAATGTTAAATCCTAAAATTACTATTGTGGGTGTACGTAATGCAGTCTGAGCGTTTAAGCGATGTAGAAATAAAGCCACAATCTCCCAATAACAATTATATTTACAATAACTTTTGAATAAATAATAATTCTTAATTGCAAGTCTTATCGCTTCGAGTCGAGCGTATATAATATGTTTTGTGTTATCTCACCCTGCGAAATATATAAAAGAATGTGCCGATTGCCTGAGTCATTCCAAAAACATCCGATCAGGCGAGTTAGTGGCTCGATGCTCATACCGTTGAATACTTTAACGTTCAGTGGTGGGTTTATGAAGGGCAGTATGCCACGGCCATCCTGATATTCTTTCGTCCTCGAAAGATAAAGAGTATCTGGAATTAAAACATTTTTCTTCCTTTTTTTTATAATCTAATCTGATTAAGAGAGTTTCTATTTTTGCCTGGGAGGGCTACTATTTTCCCGAAGAGAGCGGCTGTTTTGCCTCAGAGGGCTACTATTTTGCCAAATAGAATTGGTTCGCCTTCTACTTGACTATTACCTCGAGGAAGTCCAACAGCTATTATGAAGAGCTTAATGCCTTTTATTTCGCAATATTCTTTAAATTCTCTTGAAGTGAAGGCATTACCCGCATTAGTAATAATCCGTATGAGATTTCCAATAACTAAAAAAATTTCTTCCAATTTTCCAACTACATGTTTCGAAGACGTATCAGGGACTAGTCGGCAATATGTGTATTTTGAAAATCCATCAACTGCCACCAATACGTATTTATTTCCATTTCTACTCTCAACAAGTGGGCCTAGGTGGTCTAGATGAATTGTGTGGTGAGGTCTCGCATACTTGGGAATTGAGTGAAGATATCCAGGTTTTTTTCCACTTGAGTCCTTATGATATAAACATTGTAAACAAGCACTTATAAATTTTTTTACGAACCTATTCATCTTTGGAAACCAATAGAATTTTTTTATTCTCTCAACAGTTTTATCAAAACCAAAATGACCGCTATCGTCATGATTAGCTTTGATAATTTGCCAACGACAACTTTTTGGTACTACCCATCTTCGTCTAAATGGGGTTAATTTAAAAACTTTTTATTACCACGCAAGTCATAATTATTAAATATATCTTTATAATTATCTACGTCACCGCTTAGTAACATGGTCTTAATATCTTTAATACTATCATCTAAATCTTGAACTTCTCTTAAAAAGTCGTTTTCAGAAATAACTAAAATGTTTTCTATTTGTCTGTTACCACTTTCAATAAAATTGCGACTTAATGCTCTACGTGCTGCATTTGTGTTCCCGGTCTACGTAATATATTGAAAGAAAAATCCTGCAAGGTTAATATCCAGCGAGCAATTCGAGGTACGATTGTCTGTTTGCTCCAAGCGTTTTTAACCGCGTTACAGTCAGTAAAAATTGTAAAAACGTGCCCTGTCTAAATTTTTCCAGAGTTTTGACTATTGCTAATAGTTCCAGCTCAAAAAAATGGTAGTTTTTTCGATATCGGTTGTTTGCTTGCTAAAAAATGCTCCAGGATGTTCAAAATTATTTTTTTTTGTGTCAAGATACCAGCGTAACCATCTCGGCTTGCATCAGTATATACAGTTATTGGTAATTCTAGGTTAAATAAGGCCAATGTTGGTTTAGAACATATTTGATTTCTTAAATCACTAAAAATTAATTTATTATTTTCTGTCCATTTCCATTTACAATTTTTTTTTAAGCTTTGGGGGTTGTTTTGCGTGCAAAGTCTTGAATGAATTTTCTAAAGTATCCCACAAGGCCCAAAAACAGTTTTAACTGATGTTCGTTTTCAGGACGAGGAAAATTTTGAACGGATTCAATTTTGGTGTCTAAAGGACAAATTCTATTAAATGATATTCCTATCCTAAATAGTTTTTTTTTCAATAAAAACGCTGATTTACTAAGTTTTATAGTTAAACCGTATTACTTATTTCTAAAACTTTTTCTAATTTTTCTATACCGTCAATCACTGTTTCTGATGGTATGAGGATATCATCTAAATATGGTACGACAACACTGAAGGGGCATTGCATAACCCAAATGGTACCCTTTGATACTCGTAATGCCCTTCCGGCGTTACAAACGCCGTGTAACGAATTGAGGTTTCATGCATTGGAATTTAGTAATATCCCGATGCCAAGTCGAGATTGGTTAATGTGTCTATGAGGTCTTCAATTACAGGCATTGGAAATGTATTTTTAACAGAAATTTTATTTAACGTCCTGTAGTCGACTACCATTCTTTTTTCGTTATTCTTTTTATTTACAAGCAGAGCGGGACTAGAATAAGAAGATTTACTTTCTTGAATAATTTTTGCATCTAAGAGTTCTTTTATAATATTTCGATAAATTTGCTTATCTTTTTCTGCACATCGATATGCTATGGACTATTGGTTTTTCACAAGTTAATTCTATTAAAAGTGTAACCGAATGAGCCTTATCTAAGCTATTTAATGTTTGGAGCATACACCTGTTAAATATTTTGTAAAACAATATTAATTCTTCAAAAGATATTTCTCCATGGTGAATATTAGACAACTATGTAGGAATATCCCCTTTATATTTAAAAATAAGGGAGTTATTTATTCTATAACATATAATATTTATATTCTCAGTAAAATTTGTAGCAATTAAAATATCGAATTTAAAATCAGAGTTTTCAAAAATATAGTATTTTGTTTCCAGTCTACGTCATCGATTTTCGTTTGAGCTACAATATAATATTTAACAGTGGTGCCAACTCCTAAAAATCTTGACAACACAATAGGGGTTTCTAGTGAAAATATTTCTATTTTGAGTTTTTCAACCAAAGATAATTTAATTAGTGAGCAATCGCTACCAAAGTCTATAAATGCTTTGCAATTAAATTCGTTAAGACAAATATCTTTATAAAATTTTGAAATATTGTTTGAATTTTTAATTAGGTTAACATTTTTGAGTTTAACATTTTTCTGATTTTCTTGAAAATTGTGAGGCTTAAAATTACTAACATTTTTCTTGTTTAAACAATAACTTTCTAAAGGCCCTCTAACTTGAAAAAAATTACAAATCTGGTTTCTATGCCTACAAACGGATTGATCATGACCAATTTTTCCGCATGTTTTGCACTATTTGTTTATAATTTCTATGTGAGGTGTCTAGCTAGTCGAAGCAGTTTCACGACTCATTTTATGTTTAATGTTCTCCAATTGAGATTTATTTTGTACCATTTTATTGGCTGTAACAACATTAGTTTTATTTTTAAAATATGCGCCCAAAGCATTAACATCTGTCATATTAGAAGCTTCGACTGCTGCGCTTATACAGGGTCTCACGACCATGTTGCCAAATTTTCAAAATGTTTGAATAATTAGTTTCCGAAATATTGATCGCGTCTATTCGTCGTGAGACACCCTGTATTATTGTCATTAATGGCTTCGGTAATCAAAGATATTTTATCTGTATCCGAAACATTTAATTTTAGTTTGTTGATCTTTGAAAGATGTTCGAAATAAAAACATATAATGATTGGTTTTCTTTTGGTTTATGATTAACTAGGTCCATTAACAACTTGTAACAATTTCGATTGGATTTAAAAGTTAGCAATAAAATATTTTTCCATTTTTCCTATAAAAACTGAAACCACCCCATTTCACTTTTAATGAAACTATCATACAACATTTTGGCAGTCCCTTTTAATTTGCTTAAATCTTGAAATGTAATGGCCGTATCAGACCAATGATATAAATTTTAATTATATTAAATAATTTCGATCCAGTCATTTATATCCCTAAATTTGGGGTCAAAATCTGGTATAACGGTAGAAACGGTAATGGTCTCAGCGGGATACGACTTAATAGGGATTTTTATAACACTTATCAGTTCCTATTATACCACACAGAACAGAAAATATGAAAATTAAAGATTAAATGGAAAAGAGGTTTTATAGTTACTTAGCTTAAAAATTTACTTTTTAAACTTAAATTTAATTAAAATATATTTAAAACAAATTTAAACACCTTCATTCTGCAGCATTAATGAAATGTTCGGTAATTTCTTATTAGAATAGCACAATCATTAGTGTACAGGGTGTCCTATTTTGGGTACTTTTGCGGGATATCTCCGTTATTTTTAGAGATAGAGAGTTGCAGTTTTCGGGACACTGTGCTACTTTTTCGTAAAACTAAGGATGCTGTTAACAAAATTTTCATAGCTCTTTTATTTTTTAAGATACAGAGCATTTTTGAAATTTTTGCATTTTGGGACCCCCGTCGTATCTCCGTTATTTTAAAGTTTTTGTAAAAGTAAGAACTCATTCTTATAGATTTTTTTCCGTAGAATCTAGTGGTATAGATATTTATTTTGATTAATAATTTTTAAGTTATAACCCAAACTTATGTTTTTTTAAATGGTACAATGTAGAGATTTTTTTTCAGTGACATTTGAGAATAGATCGATTCCTTGTGCAAAAACGGTTTTAAATGTGGTTACAAATTTTGAGACATCTTTTTGTCTTCAAGATTGTAAAAAATGCCACACAAAACGTCAAAAACCACCTGTTGAAGTGGTCCAGGATATAGAACGGCGGGAAGAAATGGTTTGCAGTACCCTAGAACTTGATTCGGAATGAGCAATAAAACTGTTGCTCGTATCTGGGAAAAATATGGGTACAAATGTTTCAAGTATTCAAAAACTCAGGAAATATTTCCTGAAGACCAGTGGCGAAGAATGGAATTTTGTGAAACCATGATGAAAAAGGCAAATGAAAACGAATATTAAAAAAAAAAAAAAATTCTGATTAATCTTCTTTTCCATTACATGACAAACACAATCCTTCCATTGTTCGTTATTGGTCTCAGGAAAACGAGCACAGAAGTTTTCAGTTTCGTACCCAGTATCCTCGGAAATTGAATGTTTGGGCCTAACCGCCTTATTAGTGGGATTGGCGATATTAAATGGCCTCCTAGATCTCCAGATTTGTCTCCAAATGACTTTTATCTGTGGGGTTACCTTAAGCAGACCATTTGCAAGCATGAATTTAGCAGGCCAACAAATTTAGAGGAGTTGCGAAATAAAATTGTCGAAGGTGCCAATTCCATTTTACCTGAAACTCTTTTGGAGGTGCGAAATAGCTTTTACGATAGGTTAAGTTTTTGTTTAGCGAAAGAAGGCGGTGTATTTGAGCCTTTTATTTAAAAAATGATATGTTGTTAAGTTTGTTTATTAGAGTTTTATTTCTGATTTTTTATTGTATTTTTATCAGAGTTGATATTTAATTTTTTATTAGAATAACGCTTTAATTTTCATTATGCAAAACACAGCATATTAAACATTTTAAGATTTCTATGCGGGTTTTACACATTAGAATAAATATTTTAAAAATGCCTGGATTTTCGCGTAATATTTTGGGACATTTTGTCGCCAAACAACGCAGCTGCCACGAAAGTCAGATGTTTACTAATCCCGTCTTGGGGCCGGCCGGGGCGGTGCTCTGTCGCAGGCACTCGTACACGCGCGACGTTGCAAAATTTCGCCTCTATGCGGTTTCCTATAAGTAACGATCGAAAACACGATCTGTATTTATAATTCATAAAATTGACCTATTTTTTCCCTTTTCAAAAATATATAACAGTATGGACTTATTTTTGAAAATACGCAAATAACTAACAATTTTCTAAATTAAATGCATAATTTAATAGTAGGCAATGAATAACAATAATAGACAAATAAAAAGTTACAAATTAATAACGACGAATGATTAATTTTTTTTTGTAATAAAGGAACATAAAAAACAAATATATAAATTTAATAAACACTATAAGAAAACAACCATATAACAAAACAACGTTTTTACAAGAGATGTTCAAAATGACCACCATCTTCTCTGATACAAAATTGGCACATATTTGTAACCCTTTAAATAGCATTCAAAATAATAATTTGTCTCCTTCTCAGATTTTGAATTGCTAAATGAAGTGCGTCTTGAAGTTCTATTAGATTATTGCATTGCCTTTTATACACTTA
This sequence comes from Anthonomus grandis grandis, assembly GCF_022605725.1. Taxonomy (NCBI): domain Eukaryota; kingdom Metazoa; phylum Arthropoda; class Insecta; order Coleoptera; family Curculionidae; genus Anthonomus; species Anthonomus grandis. The sequence goes on from NC_065567.1 coordinate 44,681,031, forward strand.
ATCTTGTATATACCCCCATAAAAAAATATAAAATCGAGAGATCGGGGGACCATGGAGGCCATCTATCTAACAGATCCGTTGGTACTATCGATGTTTGAGCAAAGTTATTTTCAAGAAATGCCCTTACTAGCCCAGAGTTATGACTTGGGGCACCATCTTGTTGTAGGTAGACAGTGTTATATTGGGCTAAAGGGATATTTTTCAGAAGTTCTGGAATCACTTCCTCAAGTATGTCTAGATACCACGTGCAAAAATTCGGTATACTATTTGTTTTCCCAAAATAAAACAAGACACTCCAACTCCTATTTTCTTTGAGTTACTTATTATATTGGGTATTACGTCACTTATAGCAAAAATCAATTTAGAATTTTTTATCTCACACGCTCATCAATTGAAAAGAAGAAGAAAATAGACTTATTCACGTATTTAAAAGAAATATGAACTTAAATCTGTAACGATACCGTTCGAAATACTTAATTTAATTTAAGTTCAACAAGTTTTAAATACAATAATTTACTTGAGGTATAATAGATTTTTTATATACCTAGGAGCTGAGGTTCAATCTATTAATCTCTGAGCTCGTTTCTTCTTTTCAATATCCTACCTAACTTTGATATGAATATTACAATTAAAAAACGATAAAAAACAACAAGAAGACCTACTTTTTTTAAAAATACCTAATTTGAACCAACGTTTCGGTAGTTATATCTACTACCGAAAATTTTGTTAACAGCATTTTAAGTTTTACGAAAAAGTAGCACAGTGTCGCGAAAATCGCAACTCTCTATCTCTAAAAATAATGGAGATATCCCGCAAAAGTACCCAAAATGGGACCCTCTGTACATACAGTGTACCCGTATAAGATATGAGAAAGGAGGTGTGTAACTTACAGTTGATCTGCTTCTTAATTTTTTTTGTTTTTGTTTACCAATTTTACTATGGCTCTTGCACTCTTCACTTGATGTTGATGTCGATGAGAGTGACCGATGCCGCCTATCCGTTTTACTATTACGTCCCATTTTTCAATTTTGCACGACACCCTAAATTAGCCTTTTCTCAACACCTCTTTGGTTCGGTTTCTTTTCAACCACTTCTGATGTAGTCTGAGCGTTTAAGCGATGTAGAAATGCCACAATCTTTCAATAATTATATTTACAAATATCCCAAACAATAACTTTTGAATAAGTAATAATTCTTAATTTATCCAAGTCTCATCGCTTCGAGTAGAGCGAATATATCATTTTTTGTGTTATCTCGCCCTGCGAAATATATTAGAAAAAAAGAATATTATTCTAAAGAATGTGTCTGAGTCATTCCAAAAACATCCGAGCAGGTGAGTCAGTGGCTCATGCCGTTGAATACTTTAACTTTCAGTGGTGGGTTTACGAAGCGTAGTACGTCAGTAAGGAGTATATTACAGAAGAAAATCACTTTATACAAATTATAAAAAGCCAAAATTGTCCTAAAGATGTACACACATGAAACATAGTTACCAGAAAAATATAAACCGAGAAACGCAATATTCCTCGACGGGCATATAAAGCTGTGGGATAGAGATTTTAAAAATTGATCATAATGATTATTTTACTGATCTTGTAAATATGAATTGCGCTTCAATATGTTGACATGACTCTAGAGCCGAAGAAGTCGAAAATTTAAATAGCAAAATAATCGCTCTATCTAACGTTCATGAAAAACTGCCTTTGTAACAAGGCCTAGAACGCCCTGGTTTAATGATGTAAAAACGTCGCAATAATATTAAGCTTTGTCTGATTGGAATACCTACAAAGAGATGAGAAATTTATTTACACAGGCCGTGAGAAATCAAAAGATAACCTATTTGAATTATGTAGGTCAGATTAAAAAATGAAAATCGACGTGGAATACATTATCTCTAGATGATCGTCTATAATAAAAAAAGAAATTTTAGTGACTTTCTAAGTATCTTAAAAAATCCAAACAAAATAAACCAAAAGAAAATCGCTCCGCCTGTCAGTTAAGATGTTATACATGATTTTCTAATAAATAAAATCACATTACGTAGTTTTTAAATGGATAAGCGACCTTGATATTGTTAATACAGTAAAACAGCTTAAGTCTTCATATTTTCCAATAACATGGAACACAGCTGTTATCTTACCACTTCTCAAAGTATCTAATATGAGTTGCATATCGGAATTAAGACCCATTAGTTTGCTTCACTTTCTATGCTTAGATCAGTGCCTCAGGGATCCATACTAAGTCCGTTATTGTTTTTAATTTATACGTTTGATATGGGTAGGTGTGTAAGAAATTGTGACATACAAAGGATAAAAATAAAATCAATGACGCTGCTATAATTATAAATGAATGTCTCGAATCTATTTACACATATTCTCACAATAATGGGTTAAAAATTATTCCATCCAAGTCAGCTGTGGTGTTTTTGGTCCAGCAAAAGACAAACTCGCCAAAATATGCAACTTTATATGAACAATACTTCAATTTCTAATGTTCTTGAATACAAAAATCTTGCGAGTTACTTTTGATCATAATTTAAGGTTTAAAACCCCTGCAATGTTGTAAAAAGGTTAATTATTTCACTCAAAAATCTCTATAAAAATAAAGGCATATTAAAACTTTCTGAATCATTGGTTTTTTTTCACTGTTCGTACGCATATAACGTGTATGGTCCCTGCTTGAATGTCCATTCTAAAGCTAGGTTACAAAGAAAACAATTCTTGTATTCGTGTCATATTTTCCCTTACAATTAGAAAACCATGTAAGTCACAAGTTGAGCTTATTAAACTGATTGAATATGCAATAATAATTTACTTAATATCACTCGCCATAGAACTTCTCTTTCAGCGTTTTTTTCTCATGTGTTATCCCCAAATTATTCAATAGTGAGATGCAACATGTCTTTGTAAACTTACTTAAGCAAAAATTTAAAAACTATTTACTGTCAAAATATTAATGTAAGGTAATTGTGCATCTGTATTTTTATAATTAAACGTTTACATTTTGATGAGTCAGGACATAACAGAATTCGCATAAATAACAGAAATCTGCATATCATGACCTGTTGGTCACCTTGCATTATTAGCTTTTTTATTTAGTTACAAATTCTTCGATTTTTTTATTTTTGTTATTGGTAAATGATGAAATACTCAATATTTAGTGGAATTTTGTAATATTTGAAATTTTGTAAAAGTTAATACACCTACCTATTAGTATTCTTTGTGCTTAATTGCTGTAATTTCTTGGTGTCTGATAAACGTCTTATTATTATTATTATTATTATTATTATTATAAATGCAAGATACTTAATTGATTTACTCAAATTATAATTAAAAATCAAAACGTAAATTTCCTTACTTAGCCTTTGGTAAGTAAGGTTTAGGGGCTTATTTATATTTTAGACATTTTTTCGCATGCTGTTAACATTTGCAATGCAATTAATTTTAACTTATTATTGCCACATTAATACCTTCCTTGCCTAAAAAGACTCGAAATTCGGCTTGTGACAGGTCTTTTAACCGGTCACTGGCACTTAAGAAGCCATCTCCATACCATCGGTATTGCGGACAACCCGAAATGCCGGTGGTACTGTGAGGATGAAACCCTTGACCATGTGGTCGGGGAGTGCCCAACACTCACGCGCGCCAGGTTCAAATACTTGGGTAACCAGTGTTGCCGTTTCGGTACAATTGTACTGAATTCGGTACAAAATGGTTGCTTTCAGTACTTCGGTACAACTTTTTTCTTTTTTACAGAAATTCGGTACAAAATACAAAATACCGCATATAAATATTTTTTTTTTAAGTAAAAAAAACATAAATAAATACCTAATTAACCTTAGTTAGCTAAGTTAATTTTAGATTTTTTGAAGATATTTTATAATTGAATAACTTTATAGGATACAGTATGCCGATGTGCCATCAATGCCATCTATCATCAAAGTCTCAAAGCTACAATTTTTGCTGTTTGATGCAATGGAAACTGTAATATTCCACGTTTTGCCGGTTTCACAAAATTTACCTTACATTTTCATTGGGTATTCCCCTATTTTCTGTTATAGGTTATGTGAGTTATTTCTTACCACGAATTACGAAGTAAGAGTTTTTTTACCAAGAAAGAATTTGATTTATGAAAAAAATTCTTGTTATTAAAGTTGGTATAGTGGTTTTATATTTAAATAAAATGAACAGGTAAGTAACTAAAGAGGCAAAAATGACTTCTTAACCCTACAGTAAACGCGTCGGGTCTAATAGACCCAGACAAAAATATTTGTTTCTGTAATTCTAGTACCTTTTAGTGCTGCACCGCTACGCATTTATCAGTAGTTTTGGCCCAGTCAAGTGAGAAACAACAATTTTATAGTTAATTTCGGTCTCGCAGACCCAACGCGTTCCTTTTGGTAAGTTTTATTTTTATTAATTAATTTGGTTTATTTTAAGATTTGTTTGCTTATTAGAAAAAAATATGAATGATATTTGCGGCTTGTTTGTTTTTACAAAAAAATGGATCCTTATGAAAAAGAGGTACAAAAATTGACCCAACTTTATGAAGAAGTTCCATCCGATCCTGAAAATTATTCAGATTCTGAGGCTTCAGAAGCGGATCCACAGTATGAAATCTTCAGTGATCACCAGTCTGATAGCGAGCAGGAGATAGAGGGAGATGAACTTATTGAAGAACCACTTGATCAACCGAGAGTAGGTGGACGTAGTCGTTTACAATTAAGTTCAAAAGACGGAATGAAGTGGAATAAAACATGCTTTCCTAAAAATGTGAGAACGCGGCAAGACAACATAATTGTAAGATTACCCGGAGTAATTGGCACAGCTCAAAATGCGCAAACTCCATTCGAAACGTGGCAGCTTTTTTTCGACGATGATATCGTTATGGATTTAATAAACAGCACAAACATATATATTGAAAGTATCTCTCAGCGATTCAAAAATAAATCTGATGTACGGCCGACAGATGTAATTGAGATGCGCGCACTAATTGGTCTACTTTATCTAGCTGGAGTTTACCATGGAGGAAGGACATCAATTTTTGAATTTTGGTCGAGGGATGGTACAGGAGTGGAAATTTTTCCAGCAACAATGGCTCTAAGAAGATTTTGTTTTCTACTAAGGTGTTTGCGAATGGATGATATTCATACAAGGGAACAGCGTAAAAGTGAAGACAACCTAGCTTCAATTCGAAAAGTTTTTGAAGCAGTGGTGCAAAATTACCAAAAACATTACTCGACGAAATGCTGTGGGCTTTTATATACCCAATAAGCCGGCCCGATATGGACTCAAAGTATTCTCACTGACAGACTCAAAGTCTTTTTATACTCTAAATATGGAAATGTATTGTGGCAAACAACCTGCAGGGCAGTATTCAGTAAGTAACAACGCTTCCGATGTGGTTGAAAGGCTGTGCCTATCAATATCGAAATCCCGAAGGAACGTGACAATGGCAATAATTGGTTGACCTCGGTTAAAGTAGCCAACAGATTACTAAACAATCATCAATTGACCGTAGTGGGCACCCTTAGGAAAAATAAGCGTCAAATTCCAAGAGTTTTCTACCGTACGACCAGAAAAGTCAGTATGTTTGGCTTTACTAAAGATTTGACTATTGTATCGTATATCCCAAAAAAAAACAAGCAGGTGATATTGCTATCGACGTTACATCATGACGATTCAATTGTTTTTTTTTTTTGGAGCAGTCAAGCCAGAAATCATTACTTTTTATAATTCTACCAAATGTGGAGTCGATACCGTCGACCAACTTACCGCAAAGTATAATGTTGCTAGAAATACGCGTAGATGACCCATGGTAGTCTTGTATGTGCTGCTCAATGTTTCCGGTGTTAACGCTCTTGTTATATATAGAAACAATAATATTAATAGAAGCAGCATTGATAGAAAAATTTTTTTGAAAAAACTTGGTATGGAGCTCATATTGGACTACATGAAGAGTCGAGTAACCTCGCAATACTTGCCATGTTAAATTCGACAACTTGCTGCGAGGATTAGTGGTACTGAGTTGGTGGAAGTTGTCGAAAACGTTCAAAATAAACGGGGAAGATGCAACTTCTATAAAGATCGTAAAACAAAATATACCTACCGTTTTTGTAAAAAGTATATATGCCTCGAACATACTGTACCTATTTGTGAAGTTTGCAAAAAAAATTTCCCATATAAATATTATAGAGGGCGTGTCAGTGAGGCGGAGCTTAAAATGTGTCATAAGTTTAATTTTTACTTCTTAGGTTAACTAAGTAGAATATTGCGATTATTTTCTGTTAGAATATTACCTTTTGTTTGTTCTATTAATATCTCTAACAAAAAAAAATACATTTTTGGATGTACTTACAAAAATGTAGTTTTTTTCATTTGTGGGTATATTAGACCCAACGCGTTCCTTAGTGGTAGATTTTTTAAGACGCGTTTCTTCGAGGGTTAAAAAGGCTTTAACTATTTTAAAATTTGAGAATAGCTTTCCAGTCTCTTAATTTATTTGTTTTTAAATTAAATATTTAAAGAATAAAGACAAATTACAATAAGAAAGCTAAATTTTTTGTATTAAGAGTACAGGTAGAGTTACCATGCAGCTTTTTAATTTAATTTCCTTTTAGATTTGTTATTCGAAACGCCCTCTCCTAATAATAACACATCAGAGTCTTCTCAGCCGTCTACTTCAGGTTTGTATCAGCCATTTAGTCCAGTTCCAGATATTTCCCAACCATCTACTTCAACACCACCTTTGTACAGTGGATCTCAAGCTATTTCTCAACAAGTAGTTGATAGTAGTGATCATTCATAAAGTGAGGGACATGAAACGCCAGCCAAAAAGCGAAAATTATATGATGTAAAGTTTCGTGAAAATTGGCAAATGGTAAGTTTAATTGATAGTATGGCTTTTTATATTAATATTTTCTTTTCAGGATTTTAAATGGCTTACACAAAGGTCTGGAAAGTCCTTCTGCATATCATTCCAGAAATCCCTGGTAGATGGCAAAAAACATCTGAAAAGTCGCGAATTTTCAGAGACCCATAAAAAGGCTCTGAAGAGTGCCCAAGGCACAAAATGCATTGATGAAACATTACCTAATATCCCTAACAAGATAGCCCAGGATCAAGTCAAGGTAGCAGAATTGAAATTATGCACTCTTGCTGTAGAACATAATTTGCCATTTTTAATTTTTGAGCATCTCCCCAAGTTCCTTGCCTTTCTACCGGAAAAAAATATAATAAAGTCAATTTAATGTTCCCGTACGAAAGCAACGGGCAGTAACTGAGAAATTAGGACTATTTGCTGAAATGTCTCTTGCTAATATTTTAAAACAATCTTTCTTTAGCATCATTATCGATGAAACCACAGATGTTTGAACAAAAAAATGCTTAGTGATTATTGTTAGGTACTTTTATGAAAAAAAAAGTAGTAGATTCTTTTTTTGGTTTAATAGAATTAGAGCAAGCTAATGCCGAAGCACAGTTAATGCAGTAATTTTAAATATTAGAATTAATGCAGTAATTTTAAATATTACAAAACATGAAATTCCAATAAAAATTATAATCGGATTCGCTTCGGATAATGCTTCAGTCATGATGGGCCACCTTAATGGAGTAAAACCAAATTTCTTGAAATAATACCAAATATTTTTGTTATGGGTTGTTTATCACATTCATTAAATCTATGTGTTTCCAAGCCCTGCACATTTTTACCAAATCATGTAGAGGATTTTGCCAGAAGAGTTTATAATTATTTTGCACACAGTGCTAAAAGGCAACATGACTTCAAGGAATTTCAGCGGATTGTACAGGCAGAGCCACATAAATTATTGAGCCCTGCTCAAACGAGGTGGTTATCTTTAGAAGCAACTGTGAAGCGTATTTTGCAGCAATGGGATGCTTTAATTTTATATTTTCAAAGTGAATTACTTGAAGATATACAAATTTTAACAAAACAACCAAAATTTAACCAAGAAACCAAATGTTAACCGAACTAAACAATAAAGAAATTAAACTATATTTTTATCACATATACTAAAAATTGTATGAAAAATGAATTTGGAATTCCAAAGTGAACGTCCTAGAATTACTACATTGATCCCTACAATAATTGCTAATTATAAGATGATTTTGAAATTTTACATGAAGGACGAAATCGTTGATAGTCTTAAATATATAAACCCAGATTATTTTAAAAATATTGAACATATTTACTATGGTGCAGGATTTGAACTTACCTTGGAAAAAATCACAAATCTATCAAAAATTGAAATACATCAAATTGGTCTTAACTGTCTTAATTTTTATATTAACTTGTGTTATGAAATAAGAATAAGGGTAGATTTTTCTAACAAAATTCTTAACCAAATATCAAACGTTTTAAATATAACTGATATTTTTAAGCTAAATAAGCCTTCAATATCTTTTAGCAGCAAAGCTTTTCCCAACATAATTAAAGAAGAATCCCTTAAAGACCTAAACCTAGAATGAAGGCTTTTAAATTAATATAAAATTAATGAGGAAATTAATAATATTGAGGTAATTTTGCATATAGAAAAATTTAAAAATTACTCTGGGGAATTCGTATTTTCTAACTTAATAATTTTGTTCAAAGCAATTGTCAGCTTACCCCATGGAAGCGCTACGGCTGACAGAGTGTTTTCAATGTTAAGTATAATTAAAACTAAATATAGAAACAAACTAGAAATAAAAACTGTAGAGGCGCTATTATTTAGCAAAGAATCTATAAAGGGAAATACTTGTTTTTCATGGGAACCCGACAAAGCGTTAATTGACTTTAAGGTGCATAAGTACTTGTAGTTAGGCTAATTAAGATAAGGATAAAATCTGCACTATTATTTAGAATAAAAATTCCTTTATGTTAGAATAATATTTGTATTACATTTTTTTTTAAATAAATGTGTTTTTTTTTGCTGTTTAAGTTTTAAAGCATTTTTAACAGATTATTTAACCATGTTTCTAGTATATTTTTCAATTAAGTACATTTTGGCAACACTGTGGGTAACTCCTTCAGTGCACCGAGTGACTTTAAGTCCTTCAGACCAGAGAGCCTTATTGGTTTTTCTGAGGCCATTGGGCTCTGGTAACCTCCGGTGGGGCATGACGGGGCCATCAGGCATATATGCACAACTGCCTCTGGCAGCCCACTGTTTTGACAATTTCATTTTAATTCCTTCCTTACCTTACTTTCCTTAGAGCTTGTATGATACATCTACTATTTTTAAAATTTCACAGTATAGCTTCTCATATAATGTCAACTTTTTTTGGAATATAAAATAGTTTTAAAGTTTAATTTTTATTTATTTTAATACCTTTAAAAATAATTATTTCAGATAAACCAAAAATTTTATTCTACATATGATATAAATGGCATCTCTCTGCCCTCTTGTAAGATTATTAAGGATCTTGGTATATGGTTTGATGAGCATCTAAATTTCATCACAAATATAACTAATCTGGTTATCAACTCCTGAAAAGAGCAAGGCTTTATTTTGCGTAATTGTAGGGAATTCTATATTGACACCTGTAAAAAGTTATATGTAATTGTTTCATAGTTGGAACATGCCTTAATGATTTGGTCCCCATTTTATATGGTGAACAATTGTAGCGATCTGGAAAAAGTCCAAAATAAATTTATCAGACAAGGTTGGTCTCGGAATTACCAATGGCCATGTATACGATGCTCAAAGGGTATTGGAGTTTATGCTGATTTGGTTCTTTTATACAAATTAGTTGACAGTTGAATTAAAAATCCAGTGGTCGTTAGTCGTAAAATTCTCTTCGTGTTTGTAGTTCGGTAAGATTGGTTGGAAAATATGAGCAAATTTAAATGCCGGATTTGCAACAGCAATATTGTTAAATCCACAGCTAGCATAAGTTCTAGAACCTGCAAAATATGGTTTCACCCAGACTGTGTGGGTGTAGATGAGGCCGCGGTAGGCCGAATACAGAAAAGCAAAATATCTTGGTTTTGTGGACAATGTGGACAAAACAAAAAAGCAACCGAGTCAAATAAGTGAGGGTAGGAGGAGTAACGATCTAGACAGTCTCCTTCATTAGTCCATGACTGCTGGTCGTTTATCATCTGGTATTTCCACCTTGTCTCGAGGACCGTCAAATTCTTACTGAAATTCAGGACATGTTCAGGGAATTCCAAAATCCTCTGACATTTCTGAATAGTTTCCTCGAGGAGAACTCGACGAGGAGCGAGAAAAGAATTGTAAAATGGAGATGGATATTAAAACTCTACAAGATGAAAATCAAATCCTTAAATCAGAACTAGAATATGTGAAACTAGAATGTGTTCAGAGACAGGAAAGCGCGGCTATACAGAACGATATTGTTATTACCGGCTTGTGAAAAGACCCAAAAGAAGATCTAGTCTCCGTGGGAGAAAAAACCATGAAAGTTCTAACCTTTGTGGATGAAACCGTGGTGGTCAATGATATAACTTCTATAAGAATTGTTAAGCAGGCGGAGATCGGTGCAAGTTTCATTTTCGGGTTCCAAAAAGAAATATGATCTGTTAAAGAAGAGATACCGAAAGGGAAAAGTAACAGGTACCTCTTGTGCTTTTGATACTGCTGCTAATATTTTCATAAATGACAGCTGCGGTATATAAACTTCTCAAATATTCATATCAGCTAAGAGAATACGGATATCAATATGTATCGCAGCGTGGGGGCATTGTGTACACTAGGTTGAACCAAACAGCGAAGGCCATTCGAATAAAAACTTCCGAGCCGGTTAATGGAATGATCAAGAACAACACAAGGCAGGTACAATAATAGTTAAAGGAATAAAAACAATATAAATATAGGTATGTTTTTCGTTAGCAGTAAAAATGGTGCATCATTATAACAGTATTTTAGATGACTACCAACCTTGATAATTGTGATTGCTCCTTTAAACTTAAAATACACACTAGGTGATCTCAATATTATTCAAATAAACATATGCAGTATAAATAAAAATTCTGATGGATTCTTAGCATATTTGGAATCTTGTAATTTTTCTTTTGATGTCATTGGTGTTTCAGAAACCCATAAGGTTTTAAATGTCAAAAGCATTCAAATTCCAGGATATGATCTCTTATATAACGAGAGTACCATAAACAAATGTGATGGCTTCATTCTATATGTTAAGACCAATATACCTAAGGAATGTAACATAATTACTGTAGGAAATGCAATATTTGTCAGAGCCACAATAAATAAAAATAACAAAAATATAGGGTTAATAGGGCACTATCGGCTTCCGTCATTAGATAAAAATAACTTTATATCTCAGTTAGGTGACCTATTTACAACATGTATCACAAAGTTTTTTAATATGGACATTTTTTTAGGAGACATAAACATTAATATAATGCAAACAAATAAAATTGAAGTTGTACAATATTTAAATGTGTTAAATGAATTTGGGTATATCTATGCCATAAATAAACCTACTAGAGCGCAAAATGGCCAACAACCTTCATGTATCTACCACTATTTTGTAAGACATGTAGGGGGGCACTGCTCTACAGTTGAGAGAATTTCTGATCATTTTCCTATCCTATTAAATATTAATTTAAAATCATTGAATAAAGACTTACCTAAAAATCATGGTTGCTCTAGTAAGAAAAAAACTTTTTTTTTGTTTCTCTTTTAATTGTTACTTATATTTTTAGTTAAGCACAAGGTGGATTTAGACAATTCAGTGAGAGATTTAAAGTGGACTGTATTTGTGTGATTAAATATAAATGTGGAAAGGTCGAAAAACCAGCCTTTAAAGATCCTTACCTCAAAGTGTCTGTATCCGGCTTCAGCACGCCTGCTCTGGACTTCTTGGGTCTTTTAATTCGGGTTTAATCACTGAGAGTGGTTGCGGGTTTGATAAGTAAATCACGATCTGTGATGCGGTAAGATTAAGACAACAGTTGCGGAAATAAACGTATAGATCACGACACTGGAATCAATGCGCGATGATAAAGTGCTAACAAGGAAGTCGTCTTCTCTCTGGTCTCCGTTTAGCACAAACCAAAGGAATTTGGAAATTTAAAAGCTATCGTACACGCGCAGATTTGTTGTTATTAAGACTTAGAAAATATTAATTAAATTGGTTATAATAAAAGGAGAAAATTAAATTAAATGAAATGGTAGTTTTAATTTAAAGAGAAAAACAAAAAAAATATTATAAAAAGAAAAAATTTAAACTATTTGGACGTTCACAAACTAGATGTGGACGGACCAAATCATGTTATCAAAAGGTTAAACTATAAAAAACATAGCTTGTTTCTTAAAGAGAAAAATTGGTTTGATGTTTTGCAATGTACAGATGTGGATAATTGTGCTAATCTTTTTGTGAATAAAATTAAAACCATGTATTCACGGTTTTCATTAAAACACAGGGATCTTTGACTTCTATTAGGCAACGCGATAAATTAAAGAAAATAAGCACAATTCAAAATACAGAGGAATTGAAAAACCTTAAAATATACAGAGATTGGCTAGTAACCTAATAAAATTAAGAAAAAATAATTATTATTCTGGAAAAATTAAATTATAAAGACAAAACCTTAGACAAACATGGAAAATTATAAAACAGGCAACAAATGAAAAGGAAAAAAACCTTCAGCACAGCTACAAGGTGATTGATAACAAGGGCAGAACTATAGATGATAGGGAGGTGGCAGATGCTTTTCATTATTATTTTAGTAATGTAGCTAAAAATATGGCCAAAGAAATAGAAAATACAAAACAAATTAAATTTAAAACAGACAAAAACAGTATGGAAAAATCTATGTACCTAAAACCTATCAACAAAAATGAACTTATACTTCAGATAAAATCGCTAAAAAATAGAGCAGCTCCGGGTAATGATGGTATATCTGTTGAAATCATAAAAAATTATCATATCTATATCATCGAGCCACTTTTACATTTAATAGATTTAATATTTAAATGTGGTTATTTTCCATAAATTTTTAAACATGACATTATTATTCCTATACATAAGTCAGGAACCAAAGAGGCCTTAAATAACTATCGACCTATAGTACCAACTAGCAACCTCTCAAAAGTAATAGAAAAGTGCATTAAACTTGAATGAATATCTAAATGTAAATAAAATAATATCAGAGCAACAATTTGGGTTTAAACAGAACTTTACGAATGAGGATGTGGTTACCTGTTTAACAAACTATATAAACTAAAGTTTTGTTCGGGGAAGTAAATGAATTGGAGCTTTTCTTGATCTAGGAAAAGCGTTTGACACACCATAGTCTTCTTGACAAATTAGAGAATATTGGTGTATGGTGGAATGGTACTGAAACTTTTTCAGTCTTACCTAGGAAATAGAACTAGAACTCAAAGCGTTAAAATTAACAATTCAATGAGCACATACAACAGGGGACTGTGGTTGGCCCTGTACTAGTTGCAATTTATGTAAATGGGTTATTTGGGATAATTAAAGAGGAGCAGTGACAGTCAGTATGTTTTGCTGACGACACAGCACTAATTGTAACGTAAAGACTTGGCTTGAAGCCGAAAATAAAAGCCGAAACTGCACTTAAACATATAAAAGCCTGGTTTGATCAGCATTGTTTAATACTCAATGCCAGAAAGTCAGTTTTCCTGAACTTTTCAGTTGGCAAGACTAATTCATCCTAAATCACAAAGTTAAAAAATCAGTATGAATGCCAAGATTGCTCAGTGCCAATGGCTACTTGAAATTATTTCTGTTGATGAATGCAAGTACCTTGGAGTGATACTGGAATCTAACCTAAAATGGCAGGCACATGTTCAGTTTAAATCAAACAAAATCAGGAAATTAATTTACAAGTTCTGTCAGCTTCACAAGTTTGTGAAGTTAAAACTCTAAAAATGGTGTATTCTGCTACTGTTGAGTCTATACTTAACTATTGCCTCTTGGCATGGATGGCTTCTTGTCAATATATGTTAGAGCCATTCATTATTACTCAAAAATACTTACTAAAGATCATTCATAATAAAAATAAGATGTACTCTTCAATCCAATTATTTAAAGATGCAGAAGTGTTAACAGTAAACCAGATTTATATTAAGTCTATAGTTAGGTTTATCTCAAAAACAAAAATACATCTAAACTTTATTAATCATGGACTCTCAACAGGGCAGGTAAACATGTCAGTAGTCCCAGATGCAAGACTTATAAAATGTCAATGAAGCCTTTTATATACAGTGCCAAAGATTTTTAATAGATTACCAAATGAACTAAAAATTGCCCCTTGTAAAAAAAATAAAAAATAAATTAAACAATTGGTAAATTAATAATATTGTTTTTAATATATACACATATTTATTGATAGTTCTATTGTATTATAATTATCAAAGTGATATATTTTGTGAAAAAAATTATAAAAAGTATAAAGGTTATTAAAATTTGGTATATTGAAAAAAATAGATATACCAGGTGGGGCGTCGCCGAGCGGAACATAGGAAAACCCATTTAAATTTTAAGGGGGTCAATTATTGGCTTCTCTGTACATTTTATAGAAAAAATGTAAGATAACTTTCTGAAGAGCCCAATCTGGCAAACCCTTGTGCAAAGTTTCAAAAAATTTGAATAAGCAAATTATTCAATTAAATGTAATTGGAAAATTAGCAAATTTTCGGTTCAGGTAAAAACAAACGGGCACCAGTAAAATGAATATTGTCACTGACGTGAGGAAAAGTGTAAATAAATTAGTGACAGTCGATATTTGAAAACAAGTATGAATTATACAATAGAAGAAAAAATAGCCATAATTAAGTAAATAATTAACCATAATAAAAGTTTAGATAAAAAAGTAATGTTAACGTGTCTTACTTTGAATGTATGGTTGCGAGATTGATAAAACGAAAAAAAAAACATTTCTTGTATTCGGCTGTACGGGCTATACGTTAGATTTAACAAAGCCTTATAACAAATTGTTTGGCTGGTGTCTGGTTTTACCTGAACCGAAAATTTGCTAATTTTCCAATTACATTTAATTGAATAATTCAAGATTTGCTTTTTAAAATTTTTTGAAACTTTGCACGAGGGTTTGCCAGATTGGTCTTTTCAAAAAGTTATCTTACATTTTTTCTCTAAAATGTACAGGGAAGCCAATAACTGACCTTAAAATTTACATGAGATTTCCTATGTTCCGCTCGGCGACGCACCACCCTGTATATTAAAGTAATTAGATACCCTTATATACACACAGAGCTATGCTCCATTGCATATAATATACTATATTTGATTTGAGATGTATTATTTTTATGAATGAATAAAAAAGTAAGTAAAATGATCAAATATTCTGCCTTAAATCCTTAAAACAATATCTTTCAATATTCACTTCAGAAATTTTAGGCAAAATTGATTGTTTTTGAAAAAGATTAAAGAAACCATTTAAATACAGGATTGATTTATTAATATATATTTTATAAATAATTTGTTTTTATTAAGTTGTACATACAAGTGGTGTTATATCAAATATATCCCGAAAATATGAGAAATCTCTCGGATTCAGGTAGGAAATTTAAAAAAATAATATGGAAATTTCCTGTAGGCCCTCCCTACGAAGATACGGTCTTTTAAAGACGCCGCTGGAAATCGGTTTTTCTTGAATAACTTTTGAAGGACTTGGTATAATTTAATAAAAATTTTATGTGATCAACACTACTAAGGACCTCTTAAAACGGAGTTTATTTTGCCAGAACGGACTAGGTTCTACATTATAATGCTTAAATTGTTAGCACCCTGTATGATAAAGACTCTGAAATAATAAATATAACCTTAAACAAAAGAAAAGGCAGTCTTGTTCATTATCGATAAAATGAACCGTTATGACGAAAAAAATATTTAAGGAGCCACTGTTTTATTTTAATTAAAAAGAACCATGATATGCTCCTTTTTTCAATGATGCGACAGTTATTCGAACAACAGAGAAGTTCCATTTAAAGTTGTTTAATCTAAAAAAGTACATGTTTTTAAAAATACATACCACTTAAATTTTTAATAGTATTAATTTAAAATATGATCAAATGAAATATAAAACTGAAATATCATTGGTCAATATAAAAGTAAATAATAACATTGGCTGCAAGTGTTAATCATAGATAGGCAAAATGCAAGTTTTTGATTTATTTTCTCTTATATTGGTAGAATAAAAAAAATTGATCTATGATTTGATTATTTAAGGCTTCTTGAACTTTCAACAGTATATTTTGGAAATATCTCCAAAATAGAAGCTTTTAACAACTTTTACAAAGTAATTTGCTATAAAAAATAAATTCTGTTTATTTTAATGTTTGTTATGAAAGTACATGTGGAAAAACTAAAAGGTGGCTAAAATTTTGATTATTTATCATTGTATCATTTACCTAGAAGTATTTCAGAAGACTGTCCACCAGAATTGTCCACCTAGTAAAGTATTTTATAAGACTGGACCATATTGGGAAACTATGATATTTACCTTGAAATAAATGATTATTGTGAGTTATTTATACTTACCTTTATTCCCTTTTGTAACTAAAATATTAATTGTGTAAATTGTGTTGTATGATCCCTTTTAAAGATCAGCTTTTCATATATCTTTCAGACAATAAAAGTGGTAGGTTGGCCAAAAATATAACAATACATAGGCTTCTAGAGTAAATAAATATAAAAAAAAACATGCTTTATTGTTATTAAAAAAGAAAAATTGTTCTTAACAAAGCTACCTTAAATTCCTACTACTAAACTTAACCACTACACCCCATACACACTCGAGTTCTAAAACAAACGTCAGAAAACAATACATAAGAACAGCAGAAAAAAAATACATAAAAAGTAAATTAAAATTCCACAATTATCACCTCAAGTATAAGACAGCAAAGAATTCTAACCATACAAATAAATCAAATAAAATTCAAATACTGTAAACTTACACACGGAAAATTAGAATGTGCCGACGTAGTATTCATCCAGTGAATAGTAACATTTGCCTCCCTGATTCCACCTGGTAAACGATTGAAAATTTTGATTCCCTCGTAGAAAATAGATTTTTTAGTTAATGTGGAGGAGGGGATTGGAAGATTTAGATCGTTCACTTGACGCGTTAAGTATCTTGGATTTGGGGTTATAAATTTAAAGCGATTTGCAAAAAGTAAGCAGGCCACTTCCTGAATGTAGAGGGAGAAGACAGTGTGTATGCCCAACCTAACAAATAAAGGGCAACAGGAATCTCTTGGTTTAGCCTCACAGATGTAACGTACAGCACGCTTCTGTAAAACAAGCAGCATTTGTAGAAGGTAGGCAGCTGCATTACCTTAGAAGCAAATGGCATACCTAAGGTGGGATTCAATTAATGAAAAATATACAGATCTTCCAAACCCCATGCCAAGCTCCAGGGTTGCCACTCTGACTGCAAAACAACCTGCAGACACCTTTTTGCAAGTACCAAGGATATGCTCTTGAAATCTGAGTTCTCTGTCAATGAATATACTGTCAATCTCGGTCAATGAATATTTGATAATACAAAAATTTTGTATTATCAAACTGCTGAACTACTGAATTAGAAAAAGGCATGTGATCTAGAGCACACTTAAAACACAATAATTTGGTTTTTTGAGGATTTAGTGACAGCAAGTTTGATTCGAACCAGAGATTTACTGCCTGAAGATCAGTTGCTAATGTAGTTCGCAGAGTATCTGTGTCTGGGCTGTGCCAAAAAAGTGTGGTATCATCGGCAAATAGAGTAAATTTCCCCCGTACATTAAGATTGGTAAGATCATTTATGTATAGGAGAAAACATATTAGTATAATATAATGTAGTTTAAGTATTATAAGAATTATTAGCTTCACATCCTACTAAAAACAGAAAGTAATAAAAGTAATTAAACAAACCCTACAAGCAGGATGCTGAAGCATACCATAAAAAGTGAACTTCATGCTGCTTTAAAAACTAAATATATTCAAATAATTACAGAGACACAATTCAATATGTTATTAATTTGATTTTAAATTTTCGTGTACCCATTTAAATATATCCAACTGGATTACTCTTTGGTCTATCAGTACCTTTCAAGTTTAAAATTTCACTATTTTTGATCATTATGTACTATACTAGAACAAACAAAATTAAACTTTCTTTTAAATCAACATCTTAAATTATACACTAGAGGATGGTAAACTTACCCTGTAGATATTTTCTAGAAAAGTGGTACTCAGTTTCTAAGCATCCATAGCGTTTTTCCTATACACACAAATTTTTATATTCGCCATTGGCATTCATGCTGTTGAACTGAATATTTTTTTTTAAAGAATATGCCACTGGTTTTTCTTGTAAAAAAAATATTTTGGAATTCTTTTTTTTAGACCATATCTGGTCAATTCGTAATTTTTCACCTGATGCATGGTTTTCGCATAAAAAAATAAAAACCATTATTGTGGATAGCCATAACTCATAAATCTGATTATCTTGATATATAGATTATTTTCATGAGAATTCAGGGCACAGCCAGAGTTTAATGGATGTCTTCAAGTCTTTTAATTTTAAACTGCTCATTCATAGTGCTACCTGTATTACTGCAACCTCTAGCACTTTTATTGATTTTTGCTTCTTTTCATGAGAACCGCGAGTGTAAAGCTAATACAATACCTTCGGGCTTATCAGAACATGAAGATATAATTGCACAGGTAGCATTAAAAATGAAAAAAATAAATAAAGTAAAACAAATGAGGATCTTTAGTGAGCAGAATTAATTTTAATAAATTTGTATATCAATGCCAAAAAACAGATTGAGAATCTATAATTTTAACATCTGACCCTTTTGACTATTTTAACAGAAAGTTGGTTCGCCTTTTTAAGAAAACTTTTGCATTAAAAACTATTCAACTTAAAAATAGAAAGCCATGGGTAACCAAAGGATTAAAAGTATCTTCAAAAAGCTTGTGATGTTTGCATACACATAAAAAATTTTGTCCTACTACATTCCTTACATTACTTACTACATATGAGTATAATATATTGCAGACTAATGAAAAATTCAAAAGGAAACTCTTATAATAGAATTAATAAATCAAAAACCAAATCAAGGGAAATTTGGCACATAGTCAATGAATTAAAAGGCACCAACATTGGTCAGGCTTGTGGCCTTGAGAGAATGTGAATGCTTTTAATAATTTTTATTGCTCAATTGCAGGAAAGTTGCAATCTTAGATTTCTCCTGGTATTGATCCCATCAGTTAACTGAAAAATATCTGTTGTGAATTCTTTTATTTCACACAGATATAGATGAACTAAAAAATATATTCAGACAAAAAATCATTAGGTCTTGATAGTATTTTACTAAAAGTATTAGGCTGGTTGCCTGATTGTGTCCTTAAGGTTCTCTCAGATGCTCTCAATCTCTCTTTTGACAAAGGTATTTTTCTAGATAGCATTAAGGCTGCCCTAGTGAAGCCCTTATTTACAAAGGGAAATATAGAGGATCATTTTGCAATTTCCCTTCTTCCCACATTGCCAAAAATAGTCAAAAAGATTTTTAAGTCAAGGATGATAAACTTTCTTCAAAAACATAACTTTTTAAATATTGCAGTTTAGTTTTCAAAATAACAAAAGTACATTTGCTGCTTTTTGAAGGTGGTAGACAATGGTACAGTGAAAACATCTTGTCGAACTTGCATTGTCTTGTTTATTTAATATAACACGACGTTTTGGTTGGTAAGTATCTCCAATCGTTATCAGTTTACACTTGATAACGGTTGGAGATACTTACCAACCGAAACGTCGTGTTACATTAAATAAATAAGACAATGCAAGTTCAACAAGATGTTTTTTTTTACATTTGCTGCAATACTCAACTTTCTTAAACACTGTACCTTGGGCTAAATCATGGAGAGATGGCTGCGGCAGTGTTCTGTGATTTTTCAAAAGTATTGGACTGCTTGTATTAGGAAATACTGCTGTGGAAGTTTTCCCTGTTATGGCTTTAGAGGTGCAAGTTTAAATCTTAAATTTCCATCATACTGTGATCTTCAAAAAAAGGATAATGATACTAACCTACCATTATCTAACTTCATCATTACATATATACCTACCAAGTTTAGATGCATAGTTTTAGTTTAAAAACATACACATTATAAAAAAAAACATCATTCAAAAACTAATTGCAATTTAAAATTTAACCAGTTAAATTACATTAAGTTAAAAGTATATACCTATAATATAAGAAAAGTTTCACAAATTGTACATAAAAACATAATTATAGATACCACATTTTAAATGTGAAAGCCTAAAATGTTGTCCAAAACCTTTATTAAAAACCCAAAAAAAACTCATAAAGCAAATTGAAATGCCAATTATTCTTATTATTTTTTTCAAAGTAAAACTTCTTTACCCACAGTTCAATGTGGGTTCATTCACAATTCAATTCACAATGTGTTATGAAGTGTGATCAGGTGAATGAAAGGTAGTTGAGAAGGAGATATGAGTTAGTGGAAATAGAAAGAAAGAGTCATGATTTGTACATTAGGAGCAAGAGAGAGCTGTGAACTTTTCTTTCACACATTTTTTTTCTACCTTCCTCTTATAGCCAGTGCATATAATATATATATATCATTCAGTAATTTGTTTGCAAGTTTGCTAGCTTTATGGAAGTGATTTTTTGATTTTTTCATTTCATTCTTGAACAATTTTATAAATTAATTTATTAATTATTCTGGGTTTAAAGTGAATAAACTTATGAATTAATTTTCATAAGTTTAGTTCAAATTATGTGAATTTTCAGGTGAAGAATAAGAAATTATCGCAGGAAGTGATATAGATTCTGAATATGAAAGTGGCACTCTAGGACCATCAACTAAGAAGAAATTACATACGAAAATTGTGTACATATAAATCAATATACATATGAATGGAGCCAAAGGAGTTTTACTTCAGTCATTTGGTCTCAAGAGCACTAATTTATTTTTTTTTGGTAAATCAATATATTTCTACATGACTTGTCTCTTGTGTTTTCTGAAACCCATTTACTGAGAGCTCTTTTCAAAATATTTATGCAGAGCTGTTTTGGAACAACAACCCCAACAAATACAATAAATATCATTAATTAAATAATAATTAGTAAATATTTATTAAGTGTATTCATATAGGATAGTAATGAATTTTCCATGACAATGACATGCAAATGAATATTGTTGATTTTTATATTTACTTTTAGTGTTCAAGTATGTGAATTAATAATTGTATATACTGTGGCTAGTAAAAATACGGGAAAAAAATTACTCAAACAAAAAAAACTCATTACATTTGTATAGCTGAAGTTTGCAACATCTAAGTGAAAAAACATCTACCATCTACATGAAGTAGTCTTTGACCCATAAATGATTTTTTTGCTTTCAGCATTATTAAACTATAGTAAAACTCAAATGTTAAAAGCTCAATACCAAATCAGTATATATATTGGCTTTTCACCTTTTTAAAGTTATTTTCTCATTGATCAGCAAGGCTATTCTATCTATTACAGAGATTTATACTTACATTCTCATGTTTCACCCTTTCCTCCCAAGTAAACTTGTGGAAATAATTAGTACCCATTTATAACTAATTTCTATTTATCTGGCTATTTTACTCTTTAACTTCATGACAAGAAAACCTTTTGAGAAAATATAAAGCAGTGCTTATGATCACAATAATCTGTGAGTTAATAACAACCAGAAATGCATGAGATTGTTTTTTATAAAAACTGCAATGTAACTGTAAAAGGACCTTTAATAAAATGCAAACTGTAGTATAAGTGAAACAAGTAGATTCACATCCTTTTTATTATAATGTGTAGGTATGTATATTATATATATCACAAATCCTTTTTGGCTCTCAGAACACACATACTACCATCAGGTTAAAATGTACTTACAAAACATGAATTATTTTACAGTGTCTGGTCTCAGGCACACATCACACACTTTAGTTATAATCTATATATCAGTTTTTATGGTACAACACTGGACTAAACTGTACATTACTAAGTAGCAGTACTTCACTATAAAATGAGCTCACTGGTGTTGTTATAACAGCAAAACCATGACAAATAAATTGAACATATTTATCCTAATGGCATGGGTAGTCAGATCTTTTTGCTGCTTAATCTTCATTAATAGTTAGGCCGATATTATTCTCTATATTCTCCATATTTAAAGAAAAATCTGCAGTCAATTAATTAGGTTTCAGGCACTATATGTACTAGATTATGATGGTTTGTTTTTAACTCGGGAATACATGGTTAATTTTACCACATGTCAAGTTTTTACTGTATAAAAAATAGATATTATGTAGACTAAGCCATTAAATGAGCATTCACAATTCAAATCATATACCATACCAAATCCCTTACCAGATTACAAATGTTCATGTCACAGTTGTAATGGTTGTGTTGTAATATCCCCATTTTGATCCCAAGCTATAAAAGTAATGAGGCCATTAAGTTTAAAGTACTGTACAGCAGCAATAGCTTTTCTTTTCCTTCTCAGGACTAAAATTCATTTCCCTGACTATTTCTGCAAACATTTCATTAACATTGGTTCTGTTTTTTGCACTTGCTTCTATAAATGGACAGCCCCACTGCTGGGAGAGAGATTTTCCTTCTTCAAATTCCACTTCTCTCTGGTGTTCAAGATCAACTTTATTTGCAACTAAAAGGATTGGAACCCTTTCAGTTCCTTTCACCCTTGTTATAAGTTCTTTCATAGGACGGATATCCTGAAATGTTTGGTGATTTGTCAAACTATAAACAACTACAAAACCTTGTCCATTCTTTATGTAGAGGTCCCTCATACTGGCAAACTGTTCTGTACCAGCAGTGTCCAATATTTCCAGAACACAGGGAGAATTATCCACTTCGATCTCTTTTCGATAGAAATCTTCAATGGTAGGATCATATTTTTCCATAAAACATCCGGACACAAACTGCACAGTCAAAGCACTTTTTCCAACCCCACCCGATCCCAGGACTACAACTTTAAACTCACGCATCCTTATTTTTACTTCTTGAGTAACTAATGAAATCCCTTCGATGGATTAACCAATCGTTAACTAAGTTTGCACCTTTTTAAACAGTCTATATTTCCGAAATCCATTTCAACAAAAGAAAAGTGCATACACATACTAAATTATTCGCCATCTTAGAATTGATAATTGAACAGCTAACAGGACAACCACTCATGATTTCGTTGAGCTATTTTCATAATTCGCGAAATACATTAAACAAGAGATGGCGCTGTCTTACCAGTGTTTGCTGACAATGACAGCTGTTATTATAATTCTCACTTTTAGGAAGGGTAAACTAAAGGAGCCGCAGCTTAACTTCGCTGGGCGGTTAGAAATTAGCCATCGAAATTCTAGGTGCGCACAATCGGCTGCGCGACACGAATCTTAACAAGTGTCTACGTAACAACTTTTCCGATGGAGCGCACTGTTTCGCCCCGTGGCCCCGTCGATTCATTTAAATATGTACTTGCACTTTATATTATCCTGTATTGATTGTATTTAGATATTAGGTTTTTGAAGCCGAACGGAATGCTTGTTTTGATTTTGATAGATTTAATTATACTGGTGACTAGGCTTGAGCTAAGTCGTGTATTTGAATTCACAGGTATAACTGTTAACGCGATTTTCTATTCACTGTGAATATAACCTGTGAACGTGAATTCACGATTGAGCGCCGGTTGGCGAGTTTGCTTATCGTGCAGTTTAATATCATGGCAGTGAATTCGCATAATAATAAGAAAAGTATTACTATTCTGTGTTTATTGTGTTAAGGATAGTTCATACCCAGATACAAATATTAAGGGGGCCTAAAGTAAATAAAAATTGGAGACAATATCATTGACAATGACAACAATAATTCATTATTGTCACATTTGAAAATATATATATTTTCATAGACATTTTTAAAGCTAATATCACGATGTCTTAATAAGAAATAATTGTCTTTAAAACTTTAAAATAATGATAAAAACAAACATATTTTAATATTCGACCTTCCGCAGAAATAGATAAATTAAAATATTCTATCATAATAAAAATCCAGTAAAAAGAAACTAAATAAGCATGACAATATAAAATATAATATATGTACAATAAAAATAATTTATAAAAAATAATTGTTCTCTCGTTTTTCTCCACAAACGAGAGAGATGGATAGACGATGGGAGTCAGATAGTCTGTTTAACGATGGCTAATCGTTGATGAATAAATTACTTCTTTCGGTTTTTCAAATTTCAACGCGCATTCGTTTGTCTGAATGTGAACGCGCCTTTCTCATTCACATTTTGACATTTCACAGTTTATTTTTAAGTTGTCATCAAGTCGTGAATGTGATTTTTTATTCACAGTGAATGATTCACAGGTAGTGAAATTTTGCTCAACCCTACTGGTGACACGTTATTGAGTCGAGTCGGATATACCTGGTAGTAATAAAATATGCTTTGTTTTATTACTACATGCCTACTTTATAAGGGGTTTCAATTTTTTTAAAGTCTAGTCGGACCCGTCGATTTTTGTTTCGAGATTTTACTTTCATACTCTTTGGGACAGTATTTTGTGTTTTGAAAAATCTACAACTTCCTGAGAGGAAAAACAAACTTGTACTTAAATTCCAACAGTTTATTGAAAACGCAGATACTGCCGAAGAAGTGGACGAAATAGAAAAAACATTGGTGGCATTGGATCCTACATTGCGAGCTATTATAGTTGACGCGCCGAATAGATGCACCAAGGAAAACGCGTGGTTGGCGCGTGATCAGCGAGTGTTCGATGCGCGATCCATTTTGTTGTATTAGACGAGTAGATTTCGAGCGGGTTTTTACGTCTTTATAATTATACGATAAATGTATTTTTATCGATTAGTATTATTTTTATTTTTTATTATTAGAAATTTATTATTATGGATATTTAGGTCACTGAAAGGGCTTATTTTAAAAATTTCTTATAAAACACCGTGTGAGTTTTGATTTACGCCCACCCATATACCTTGTAAATAATATGAATTTACTATAATTTGTTAACTATTTACAGTAAATACATAATATTTCTAATGTAATGATATAGAGTAATTCGTTATTGTTGCACAAAAATTTAATGGTGGATTCTTTACAAAAATATATGTAAAAAATAAACTAATTATCAACATAGGTTTGAAAATGCTTTCTCTCTAAAATAAAGGGCGTTAACATTTTTAATAAATCGAAATTCCATAATTCAAAAAAAAGCACAGTCAAGTACACAGGCCTTTAAAAAACTAATCTTTCTCAGAATCTGAAGAAGTTGTATCGTCATCTTCGCCAACATTTATAATAAGTGGTTCCATCTGAATTTCCATTAAATCATCCAGAGTCCACATGCGTTCTTCTTCTTTGATAATGTGAGCAACAGCATTTTTCCAATTTTGTGGACTGACATTTTGCACTGCTTGATCAAAAAGTGGTTTAAGGTCTGCAAATTTAAAAGTTTAGTTTAGTTTAGCTAAGAAATTTTTCCGAGCTACTTCACCCTTAATCTGCGCCCATATCAGTTCGATTGGGTTCAACTCGCAATGATATGGTGGCAATCTTAAGACCGTTCGGCCGGTAGCTTTAGCCATTTCGTCCACTACAAATGTGTCTGCGTGTCGGTTTTCTTTTATTAATTTCAAAAGTTTTGCCTTTATCATATCTTGTTCATAATGAATTTGTTTGGTCATTAACCAGTTTTGAATATCCCCTTTCTTTGTGGCAGATGTCGGGGTTTTGTCAAGCTTTCGGGTATGATAGGATGCGTTATCCAACAGAATAACACAGCCATTTTCTATGCTAGGTAAAATTTTTTCGAACCACTCTTCAAAAAGTTGAGCATTCATCTCCTCGTGATAATCTTTCGTCTGTTTTGATTCAAAAACTATAGTTGACCGCCTTGAACAAAGCCATCTTCTGACCCAATATGTAGAACTATCAACCGTTTCCCCTTTCCTGCCGGAGCTTTTAGCCCTGTGGACAATCCATTGATAAAAGCGTTTCTAGCGGTGGTTACGGTTGTATCTGTCCATACTTTGGAAATTATATTTATATTTTAATTTATTATTAATTTATATTTTCTTGTCGAGCCTTTCTTATGGATCGTAAATAACGTCGCCTCCAGCATATTATTTCATTCCTTTCTTTAAGCATACTATTTGGACTTTTCGACTATTTCGACTCTTTACAAAGCTGTAACGAACGACTGTGTTTTTTTTACTCAAATTGTTTTAAATCTTTATGTATGGCAATCTGCCACTTACCGAAAACCAATTTCCCTGAGTAACTATCGAAAAGTTGTTTCCTTAAAATTCGGAATTTCTTCATTTTTCTCAAGTTCTGATAAAATCTTTTTGACAGTTGGTGGCTCATATTTTAGGAAAAACGAATCGATTATTCTACGGATAGCATTTTTTGTTTGCTCATCAATGTTCTCCAAAATAGCTCTCGCCCTATGATACTTTGTTAGTGGTTGAAAGGTATGAGTATTTTCATAACTTTTGACTATATTATAGATACTCCTTTTGAAAACACCTGATGAAATTACATTACATTTTTTATTTTGTAATTAATTTAATTTATTTATTTTTTCAAACGGCATAAAACCATTTACTTTTGTGAGTGTATTTACAATATAAAAACATTGTACTATTTTTGGACTATTTTTGACTTAATATTTTCTACACCGTGAGCTAAATTAGAATGCTGTTTTCAATGTTCGTTTGCCCAATGTGTGTAGAATATACCTTAGTTTATTTTAGCTTAGTTAAGCTAAAATCAACTTACAGGTTTTTTATATCGACGCTCGCAAATAAGTAAGATCGTAACTCGATTCTTGACGAAATTGAGTTAAGACTACTTTCTAGTATGAAATTTTATTTTCTTTCGTGTAAAAAAATTAAAAATAAAAATATTGTTTTCTTTGAAAAGGTGCCTAAATAACATATTTACACCGTTGTAAAATTTTAATGCCTAATCCGTAGTGGTTGCTTTACAAATCATAAACAAAATCTGAAACTTTAAACCCATTTTTCTCAAAACGGGCTTTTTCGAGATACGATCTTCCTATTTGCGAGCGTCGATATGTAGGTAAGTAAATACTATTTTATTATATCATACCTGCTGCATCAGCTGTAAAAGATACTTTTTGTGTCTTGCTGTAATCTGGATTATTTACTTCACATACTTTATACATATTTATAATTGCCTCGTTTTCAGAAACCGTAAAATGTTTCTTACAAGCTCGTTTTTTAGGGGGTGAATTCAAAAGATGGCCCATTGGTACGTCACCCATTTTTCAAAACAAATAAACAAACTAATACACACAAAAGATAAACAGATTATAAACTTACAAAAGAGACGCAAACAAATTAAAAAATAATCAGACCGTATACGCCCGCCAAAACTCCTGCTCTAAAATTCTCCAGTATTCACTGGTATTCGAACACGCATTTCGTTTTAACTGTCGCGTGCTATTCACGTGATTACTGCATCTTTTCGGCGCGCCGACTATAGTATTAAAGAGAGCCAAATAAGGAAAAGAAAAAATATTCCATTTAAATCTACTGCTCACCCTAATAAGAATATAAAGCCACAAAGGCGGCTGTTTAAAACGAGCAAACCCAAAAAACGCTGTTTACGCTGCTCTCTCTACGGAGGATATGGATAATGCGGCTTTGCATTTACTATATCCTTCAATTCCTTCATCAAGTTTCCCTTGTTAATTTCGCAGATAAAGATGATTAACTTAAATAAATATATTACGTATGCATTTGATTATATTTAGTTTTTTTTAAACCCCTTTTATGAGCAATGTACTATCGTCAGCAAAATTAAGTGGGACAGTCAAAATTATGTTAGAACTCGAATTCATTTCAACTTAAAATATCGAAAAAAAAGCGTTTTTTATTATTGCATTTTTTAAAGTATTTTTTATTTTTTATTCAAAGTAAGTATTATTTATTTTTGCATCTATTTTTTGACTTTGACGTTGTCATAATTTTAGGTTGGAATGATTGTTGAGTAAACCAAAAAGAAAACGAAAGTTGATCCAAAAAAAATCCTAAATACCATAAAAATTCCTATTATATTGCCTGTTGTTTACGTTGATTCTATATACCTATAGGTATCTGAACAAGATTTTTTCCGGGCATGAATTGTGCAGCGGCCTTAAGAGCGTAATCCAATTCAGCCAAGAAAATTTCAAAAATAGTACAGAAGGGTTCAAAGTAGTACAGAAGGGGTGACGTTTAGTACGATCGATTATCAATCAACGATATCGATTAGCAATCACTCAACGATATTAGAATTTAGCCGGTAAAAACTGCGTTGAAAGCCTTTTCTGGATAGATGAGATCTAAGAAGCTAGCGCTTTTTTAATATTATTTTTTTATAAAATTGTTAGTTAATGGATTAATCTAGACATCTGTAGAATCAATTTTTTAAAGTTTAAATTCTAAACAGCTAAAATATAGCGTTGAAAATCACCTTAATTTTCTGTATGTTTAAGCATTGTTTTTTATATGATTTTAGGCCTAATTAAAAAAAATTAAACTACAGAAGTCTAGTTTTGTCCTTTCTGAACAAATATTTTAAAACCCTATATCAAAAAACCTTCTAGATTCTTAGATCTCATCTATCCAGAAAAGCCCTTTTTTGGCCAATTTTCACAGGCGTATGAAGCCTCTTTTTTGGGCGACTCTCTGTTTGTAAGGTTGGCGCATCAGCTATAATTTTTTTTGGCGAATGTGCACCTCACGTTATTTTAATAAATTGTTAAAAGTTGATCCAGAGATCATAATTTTATTTAAAAATACTACCTACATATTTAATGTATCAATACCAAAAGTAGATTAGTATATTTTATTTTCTGGTTTTTGGCTTGTCTTTTAATTAGCATTTTATTACTTCTATGACTGCACAATTTCACCTGGCCGAATGAAACCTTTAAAACGAGGTATTTTATTAAATTTGTCCTTATTCTTATTTTAAATCATAAAGCTCCTCCCTCTATTAAGGTACCTACCTAGGGGTTGCTGGTTGCCGATGCCGGGTTAATTCCATAAGGTTGGTGAATATAATAATATTGTATTGTCATAAGCCAAGAACCCAATGTTTGTGTAAAATTTTGGTACAATCGGTTAAGTAGAAGTAGCTCAAAAGTCTAAAAGTTAGTGCAATATTTGAAACAATCAAAATGTACATATATTTCAGATACGGGCCAAAGATGAATAAAACTGTTAAAAAACAGATTTTATTAATACTAATATACCTAAAATAACTCAATTAACATGTCACCAGTAAATCTATCTAAATCAAAACAACCATTTCAGCTTTCAGCCTCGAAAAACGTTTTATTTATTATACAGGTAATACAATTTCAGCGATGGCTTGACGGGGCCACGGGGCGATAAGGCGACGGGGCAATACCAGTGCGCTCTATCTGAAAAGTTGTTACGTAGACTCTTGTCGAATCTTATGCTAAACTTATATTCAGTTTAAGATTTTTCGCTAATGTAGTAAATTATGATTTAAGTAATTACGAATTAAGACATAGGGTTAAAATGAAACAACCTTCTTAGGGTTAAGTAGGATCTATAATAAAATATCAAAAAGCTACATCCAAGGATCGTTGAACTTCCCGTTGACCTGGTTTATGATAATGCTTACTAGACATTATAATGTTTTGCTATATAGAATTAATTAATGTATTATTACAATATAGTAGATTCCTATTTACACAATATTTGTTATACTGGGTGATACTTCCATACTACACTAATCATCAATTACCTGGATCAATGTAATATTATTATTTCTGTCTTTATTGATTGATGGAGGCATTACGTAGCCCTCAATGTTGTAAGCCACGGTTTGCTGCTGAATAGGTTGGAGAATTTCTACGAAAAACCTAATAAATCGTAATTGTAACAGCAGTAGGATTCTGCTGGTTCTGAGTTCTGTAATAACTAATACTACGTACTAACTAATATAATAAATAACTAAAGACCGAGATTTTTGAAATAAAAAGCCAATTAAATAAAAGTGAACAGAAAGAGCTAAAAAATAACATAATAGTATTGGGTATTCTATACCGCAGCAATGAAAACTTACAGCAAGTAGTTGAAAAACTAGGAAAGGAATTGAAGGTGGATTTATTAACCCAGAAATTCACACCTATAAGATTGGCCAGAAGGAGAATAATAAAACTTGTCCATTAAAAATAAAATTTGAAAATAAAGAGATCAAACTGAAAGTCATAAAATCGCCTAGAAAAATTAACTTAACGGCACAATCATTAGGCTATACGGCAACCAACAAAGTCTTCATAAACCAAGGTCTTAAAAAAAAATCTAGAACTGTAACAAGGCCTATAATCAGTTCAAAAGGGCAAGCTTATTTAAATATCTATGGATAAAGGATGGCAATATTTTCCTGAGAAAGGGTGACAACACAAAGATAATGTTGGTGGAAAGCGAAGAGCAGTTGGATAATAGTTAGGAAGTGGGGTCTTGTAAAGCAATAAACGTTGCATATACAAATATACGAAGTATTTGCACTTACAAGGCTTTGCACTTACGAATAAATGCAACATACTAAGACTTTCGGAGACGTGGCTAGAGGAAAGTGATGCATATCTCTATGACCTGGATAATTATTGTGCATATTCTTCTTGCAGAAGTGGCAAAAAAGGTGGAGGAGTGGCATTGTTTGTTAAGAACAATTACAAAAGTCGACTGATTGATCAATCAGGTCCAAATTAATCAATCAACTGGGTGTGTATGGGTGTAGGTGAAAATAGTTTTAAGGTTAGTGTTATATATAAAGCAGCTTCTTACATCATAGCTGTTTTTTTTATAGATTTAGAGAATATTCTAACCAAGCATCAAGAAGGCATATCATAATGGGTGATTTTAACATTAATTTGTTAGATGATATAACACCGTTACAAATAACACCACATACAATAACACCGTTACAAATTACAAAAATTTACTTCAAATTAATAACTTTAAAATCTGTAACACAATTTCAGAAGAATATGCTACTAGGGTAACTGACCACACCAAAACTATTATTGATCATGTCTTCTTGGATTACGGTAGCTCAAGTGTTGTAAGCTTTTTATCTGATCACAATATGCTATCGTTATTTTAAACGATATATAAGATTAAAATATATAGACCCAAAATTAAGAAAGAAATTAAATTTGAAGGCTATAAAAAATTTCAATTACTATTTAGAGAAAAAATTGAAAATGGACAATGGAATTATTAGATATTTTAACATTAGACATTAGAATGGGATATGTTTTCTTATTTTTGTTATTGTTGTTTTCAGAAATATGCCTAAAGTATATAAGAAGAAAATTGGGCCAGCCGGCAAAAAAAGTTACAATGAAATATTTCTAATAAGGGCAGTGGCGGCGGTCAACAAAAGAACATTAAATGTCCGGGAAGACAGTCAGTTTTGCCGGAGGCTGAGGAAAAATTACTAGTTGATGGCTTCCTTATTTGTGCAAACTGGGCGTTTCCATTAAAATCAACCGACATAAGATTAATTGTTCAGCAATATCTAAATAATCTGGGGTGCCTAGAGAAAAGATTTACAGATAATTTACTGGGTTTGGATTGGTTCAGGGCATTTATGGCAAGAAACCCTAATCTAACAATAAAATTGGCTGAAAACACTAAAAGAGTTAGAGCATCCGTCGACTATGAGATGCTTAATAATTATTTTTCTGAGCTTCAAAAAACTTTGGAAAATGTACCACCATGTAACGTCATAAATTATGATGAAAGCAATTTTTTCGATGACCCTGGCTCAGTAAGGGTTGTCGTAAAACGCGGGGTAAAACAAGCACATAGGATAATAGATACGTCTAAAACAAGCACCACCGTAGTATTTGCGATATCAGGAAGTGGGGCATTATTGCCCCCATACATAGTTTATGAAGCCAAGCATCTTTACCCTAGGTGATCAGAAGGCGGCTATCCAGGAAGCAGATACAGCAGAAACACCAGTGGATGGTTCGATTTTGCAATATTTGAAGATTGGTTTCTCAATATTCTTATCCCGCACACAAAAAATTTGGTTGGGCCTAAGGTGTTAATAGGCGATAATTTGAGTAGCCATCAAACTCTTAGCGTTATTCAAGCATGCGAATCAAATGACATTCGTTTTGTATTATCGCTCTCAATTTCCACCCACTTATTACAGCCACTTGATGTGGCCTATTTTCGGCCCCTGAAGGTTGCATGGCGAAATGTATTGGAGGCATGGAAGCAGAAAAACCGGGAGTTATTCCAAAAATCGTGTTTCCAAGGCTTTTAAAAGAGGCAATCGAGAAAGTTGGTGTGAATGCTGAAAAAAAATCGGTTTCAGGATTTAAGGCGTGTGGAATAACGTTAATCCGTTTAACCCCAATGCTGTCCTTTGCAAAATTCCTAGAAATGTAGGCGGAAATGTCCCTATGGAAGATCCCATAGAAAAAGCCTGGTCCGATGCCCTTGTAAGTCACTTAGAGTCTTACAGAGCAGGACCCAAGGATGGTATCCAAAAACGCGGGAAAAAATGGCTTCAATAGCAAAAAAAAATGTTTCTGCGGGTAAAAGCATCTTTGCCAGAGATATTATCAGATCCTTAGAAGTCGAAACAGACGAAGACAACATCCTGGAAAATCCTGAAAGCTCATTGAAAGCAAACTCAGACTCTGACGGAGAAGAGGATAAAGAAAATAATGGTGATGTGAGTGAAATTGACCTACCGTGCTTTAATCTTGCGGGAAAAAATTTAGAAATCGGTAATTACGTAATAGTGAATTTTTTACAAATAAACGTGACAGAAAATTTGTTGGCAAAATAGAAAATTTGGTTGGAAAACATGAGTTTGTCATAAATGCATTAAGAAAACAAAACGGAAAAAAAAACATATTTTTTGTTTACCCTGTTGTTGCTGACATAACAACTGTCAATAGGAAACAAATTGTACAAAAGTTAACTTTAAGCAGTGTCAAACGTGGAAGACATTTATTTTTGAATGCGGATTTCTCTTCAGTAGAATAATTTTGTTGGGTTAACGTTTAGTTTTAATTATTTATTTTTGTTTATTTTGAGTTATTTTTTTTTTAATTTAGTTTATTTTATTTAAATCTTTTGTTTTTTATGTTTTAAAGTTTAACATTTGACTGTTAATAGTTTAAAAAATTATAGACAAAAAAAGCTAAAATTTGGCAATATTAAAGGGAAGGTACTAAAGATTCTAAATATTAGTGCTCCAAAGATTTGTGTACGTCCATACCGAAATATTTTTAAAAAACATCAATTTTTTATCCACTTTACCCCATTTGACGGTACTTATATTTCTTTAAGATCCGTTGTGCGTCAGTTTTTGGCACTCCAATTTCTTTTTCGATTTTTCGAGCATGAGCTCGAGGGTGTCGCTTTTATATAACCTAAAACATCTATTTCTTTTTCTTCCCTATTTTCTTTATTGTATGCTTTAAGACGCGGCTGAACAAAAAATCCGTGCTCAAGTAAATTATCCTTTAAACCAGCAAATATACCAAAAAATGGTTGCCTTCTCTCTGGATATCTAACGAGCATAAAATTACAACATTATAAATTAGTAAGTATTCATATAACGGCTTCTAACTTACCTATGGAAATGTAGTTCCAAGGCTTCTTCAGCATTTTCATTGCTTTGTATAAAACATACAAACATATCATATTTTTCATAATTTTCAAATGCTTCCATTTTTTTGGCAAAATTCACAAATAACGAAAATAAATGGGTTTTGGAGCATAAACTCAAGCAAAATCCTAAGATAGTTGACATTTATTTATTTATTTATTTGTAATTTTTTTGTTTCTTATTATAAATAGCCATAACCTCCCAATAAATTATGAATTTGACCATTTAAATTTAGAAAATTGTCATTTATTTGCGTATTTTTGAAATTAAGTCTATACTGTTATATTTTTTTAAAAAGGTAAAAAAAGACCAACATTATAAACTATAAATATACAGGGTGTTCCACTTAAAAAAATATAAGTTTGGGTTAAAACTTAAAAACTATTAATCAAAAAAATATATCTACACCACTAGATTCTACGGAAAAAAATCTATAAGAATGAGTTTTTACTTTTACAAAAACTCTAAAAATAACGGAGATACGATGGAGGTCGCAAAAATTTCATAAAAGCCTGTATCTTAAAAAATAAAAGGGCTATGAAAATCTTAACAGCTTTTTTAGTTTTACGAAAAAGTAGCACAGTGTCTCTAAAATCGCAACTCTTATCTCTAAAAATAACGGAGATATCCCGCAAAAGTACCCAAAATGGGACATCCTGTACAGCATTAATTTAGTATACACTGACAGTGTTTTTGCCACTCTTGCTAAAATATCAACTTAGAAAATTTCCTTATCACGTAATCAGCGTGAGGATGAAAATTTAAATTCGCATCTAAAATTATCCCCAAGTATTTTATTTCAGCTGCATAAGCAATTCTCTTTCCATTTACAGCAATCCTTATATCATTGATGTCTCTAGAACTTAGTCGACATTTTTTCCAAATATACAAAATTTTGACTTGATTTTACCCCTACCATATCATTGATATATAATAAAAATAGCACTGGACCCAAAACTGTACCGTGAGGCACACCATATTTAATAGTAACACACTCAGACACATAACACGTTGGACTCTTTTACATAAATATGACTTAATCCAGTTAAGAAGCGTATATCTAAGACTCAGTTGCTCCAGTTTCTTAATTAGAATATTATTATCTATGGTTTCAAAGGCTCTCTTAAAATCTAAGAACACGGCAAGAACCAGATTGACAGAACAATGGCCTTGAGAAAATTATCACAGATACTAACATGAATCAATATTAGCCGTTACATGAGTCTCACTTAAGAGTATGATCTTGGACTTCCAGTCATTTACTAATAATAATAGTCATTTACTACTCATAAACTAACATTGTATTTGTTATTCAAATAACCCTGGCAATTATAATAATTGTATTTTAATTTAGTATTGACTAAAGTTAAATTCAAGATTCACGCCTAGTTGCTACTTTATATACTTACTTCTCTGTAATTCCTCAATCCGCTTATATGACTCACATTTATTCATATCTCATGTAACATAATTGACATAATTGACATTTAGACCAAGACCATACTTTTTATTGGACGTGACACCATTAATACAATTAACAATATTGAGATTGAAAGAAGTCGTCAGTCGTCTCTCAAAGAGACCCTGATATAAATAAATCAAAATCACACTCCGTGTGTGTGTATATTTGACCCAGTCGGGCGTGTTTTTAACCTTCTTGAGGTCTGATGATGCTCTTAGGAGCAAAACACGTGTCACCATTCTAACAAATTAAAGAATTTTTGAGACCGAGACTTTGTGTTGTTCTCCTTTGATTTATTAATATAGACATTACATTCTTTGATATCATGATTCCTACTGCACTTGGCGCACACCTTAACCTCTCTACAATCCTTTAATAAATGTCCATACTGACAACACCGGAAACATCTCCTAACACCATAGCCATTAAAGACAAAACAGCGACTCCATCCAATGTTCATTCTCTCCTTCCCAATAAAAACATCATATAAAGCAACCTCTAGCACCATCGTGAGCCTATTATTTATAACTTTACTTCGTCTAATGATTTTAATTATTGAAGTTGATCCTAGATTATTTTGCTTCGCAATTTTGGATAAAATCTCATTGTCCGTAAGGAAATACTGGGTTTCACATATGCCTACCACTTTAATTCTATGTTCCAATAGTTTAGGTACATCGACACTGTAACCATCACCCATTTTATTTTGAATTTGCGACTGAATAGTGATAAGATCTACCTTCTTGCTTAAGTCATCCTTTACTTGTTTGACATTTTTTTAAGCGCACTTTTGTTTATTGACAAAAATGTTGTTGTTATTTTTGGTGACAGCTGTTGCATAGGAGGGTTAATTTTGCATGGGTTTATAACTAACCTTAACATTTATGTCTGACGGTACCGTGGTTGGTTTATTACCCTTAAGACCGGCAATTTCTTCTTTTAATGTACGGTCCTCTGAGTAGCTGAAGTCGTGTCATCGGCAAACTGGTAGACAAAGGTTGACTCCGTTGCGAGTAGGTCGGACATGTAGATGTTGGACAGACGTGGTGAAAGGGGTGAACCTTGTGGAACTCCTACTAGGATTTGTTAAGGAGTGGATAGGTGGTTTTCTGCAGAAACGCGAAACGTCCCGTTCCGCTAGAAGGAGTAGACCAGTCTTATCTGATATCTGGAAAAGTTCGCAAGTTGGAGTTTGCGTATCAGTCCATGATGCCACAACTTGCAAAAAGCCTTGTAGATATCGAGGAAGATTGCACCTGTATGGCATACATGGTTTGCTCCATTTAAGATGTTATAGATGAGTCTTGTTACTTGATGTACTGTGGAATTCTCCTTCCGGAATTCAAACTGTCCGAGGAGAACCTGAATCCTTTCAGTAGTGGCTTGTAGGTTTAGTTTAGTTTTATTTAGTTTAGTTTTTAAGGATTAGTCTCTCCACGACTTTCCCCACGGCTAATAACAGACTGGTGGGCCTATAACTCTTCGGGTTTGTTGCTGATTCCCCGTGTATTACGTCTTTAATCGTAAATTTAAAATTATTTAATAATAGCAACAACAATTATTATATTTGGACTTATGCTTTGTTAAGCTATTATTTATTACAAAGTTTAATATTTAAATATCACGCCGTATATTATATCCGGTTCAATATTCGCTTGGCGACACTCCCAAATTAGGCCAATGCTGCGGATAGGTACCAAGAAAATGGGCATGACGTCAGCATCCCCCGAAAGGTCTCTCGTTAATCAGCAAAGTCTACGTACCACCAAGTATCGAAAAACAAAAGTTTTTTACTTAGTTTTTCTCATGCAAAATTAACAACTGAAAAGTGTCTGGAAATAGCCGGCCGTCTTGGGATCTAGTAGCCAGACACGACTACCAACGCAAGATACACCAAGGTAGGTCTTTAAAATAATTACTTGATTTGCCACCGGCCGCGTGGTCCGTTATTTTTTACATGTTAAACCTATCAGCTTAATAAATTTTCTCTTATATTATACAGTCCATTGTTGTTCCGCGTACACCCTGTTTAGGGATCCGGATGATGTTGGCGGATTTCCACTGGGATGGGAAATGGCTGTGAACGAAAACCACTTTGGAGAATACCACTGATAATGAATAAAATATTAAAGATCTCCTTTTCCGTGAAGGGTAGGACTACCAGGACCATTAGTACTGACCTGCCATTGCCGTTATATCACGTACATCCCTAAGAAATGGAACGACTGGGCTTATAATTTTTCCTTGATGTATGATTCCTCCCAGTGTTTCAACACTCCGCGGAGGACAACGTGTACCCTTCTCTCATCAGCGAAGGAAAACTAATGGTATTGCTTCTTGCCCTTGTACAAAAAAGCCTGTACCTTCTGATGGGCGGAGCTTGATACCCGCACTACTGGAGCCTCTGCGCTCCGCGAAGACTTTTCTGTTATAACCACGGGGGTAGCTGGCTTAATTTCCGGTACGTCTTATTGCGAAAACCGGGCCTAACTGGAGCCATCGGCTTACCAGCCACCCTCTTGGGGGCAGCTGCCTTCGCAGGTGTGCTTTTGGCCTTTCGCTTGCCATAGCTCACCACCTGGAAGTCGTTGTAGCTCTTGTCTTGGCTAGATGTATCCAGGTCGTCTTCCGGTGACACTTCCACAGTAGCCGAACCGCCTTAATGCGATTCGGAGGCATGGTTTACAAATACATCACTGACAGATGCCACTTGGGGCTCGCAGTACACTGGCAATCGCTGCATTATCTCGCGTATTGCTTGTTACAACTATTAAAATGGCTATAGCCTCTCCCACAGCTCCTCATTTTTCCGTAACAGGAAATCGGAGTTAATGCTCATGGCATGCGGTGAGGTAGAGTCGCGCGAATCGTCTTCCTACATGACAATTGGGTTTAACTAAGCCATATTTTAGCAAGTAAGCGCCTTACTCGGTTGCCTTACGGTATCTTAAAGCGTTACGTCATCATATGGTTGCGCTCGAATGACGTCCCGAAAATTTCGCCCTGAAAACGTTTCTAAAGGGCAGACATTTGCCCAAGAGGAACTACAATAAATCAAAAAGTTACTGGCGTACACATAACCTCACTCATATTTTTTTCCACAGAAATAAACACAAACTAATCAAAAATCAATTTAAACAAATATCCTTACAACCTCTTCTTTACGTTTTTCACTGTATTTTTTGCGAATCTATTCGCTCTTTTGATAATTTATTCTTTTCTGTATTATATTAAATAAATTAAAACTAATACTAAGAAATATAATGCTTCTCAACTCTAAAAAATATTAAAAAATTGATATCAATATTATTGTTTGTATAGCTTCCCTTTGACTTTGACATATCGAGTTTATTAGCGGTCTCGGGAAACCGCTAACAAACGCTTAAAGCGCCTTATACGGTGGTGTCATAGATTGATCGCTCGAATGAGATGTCTTAAAGACGCTTAAAGCCGCTTACTCGCTAAAATATTGCTCTAATAACCGCTCATGTTCCGTTCGACTAAATACACAAGACCTTAAGCAGCCACGGTCACAAAATATAATTAAGCTGGCAAGGAGCGCAACGTTGCCGATTCTTCATAAAAAGAGCGGCCGATCGTTTTCTGTTATCGATTTTTTCATGATGCATTTCTGTTTCGTTTGAGTACCTTTTGGCCTTTGAGGTTTTGTTTTGTTTTGTTGACCAGTTGTTGACTATGAACATATTTTGTTGACTATGAAATAACCTGCTCTTAGTATTTATGCCTCGTCTCGTCTCTTGTTTGCTGTTTTTTTTATATTAATCGGTTGGGACAGACGAAAGTGCTGACTTTTAGAAGTGTTTTTATCTTTTATCTGTGTTTTTAAAATTTTGGACTTTTAATATGAGTTCTTTTTATATACATACTGTATAGGTGGATCTATATTTTTTACATTAAGGAAAAAAATTGGGGATGGGGACGTCCGTGACCAGAAAAAAGTCAAGCAAAAAGTGTACAAAAACCCTGAAATTTACCATTTTAATTGCCACTGTGGAAAAAAACTTTAATTTAAAAAAACATTTTAATTTGACAGGAGAAAGGTTCACGGTGATATTATATCTGGTTCTGAGAGCATTGTTAAAAAAGAAGCATGTCCCATGTGTGAGTTTTCTGCTAAATTCCGGGATGAATTAATAAAACATTTTGAAGTTAAATTCTCAATTTTCTGACAGAGCAGGACTTGCATAATGAGTGGAGTGGTAATGTTACATATTTTATAATACATACCGGGTGGTGCGTCGCCGAGCGGAACATAGGAAATCCCATGTAAATTTTAAGGTGGTCAATTATTGGCTTCCCTGTACATTTTACAGAAAAAATGTAAGATAACGTTTTGAAGAGACTAATCTGGCAAACCCTTATGCAAAGTTTCAAAAAATTTAGTAAGCGAATTTTGAATTATTTAATTAAATGTAATTGCAAAATTAGCAAATTTTCGGTTCAGGTAAAACCAAACGGGCACCAGTAAAATGAATATTGTCACTGAAGTGAGGAAAAGTGTCAATAAATCAGTGACAGTCGATATTTGAAAACAAGTATGAATTATTCAATCGACGAAAAAATAGTCATAATTAAGTAGCATTATGCGGGAAACAGTTTTAGAGCAGTATCTGAAATGTTTTCAGTTTATTTCCCCACCAAGCCCATCCCGTCCATTTCAACTATTAAACGTATTGTCAATAAGTTCGAGTCCAAAGGTACCGTAATAAATAATTGTAAATGTTCAACAATAGAGCCGAAGAAGGAGAGAACAGAGATCTTAATATTCTACTGACTGTGGAGGAAAACAAGATGGTTAGTACGAGGGTTCTTTGGAAGAGGTAAATAAAAGTTTAGATAAAAAAGTAATGTTAACGTGTCTTACTTTGAATGTATGGGTGTGAGATTGATAAAACAAAAAAAAAAACATTTCTTGTATTCGGCTGTACGTCAGATTTGCCAAAGCCTTATAACAAATTGTTTGTTGGTGGCTGGTTTTACCTGATCCGAAAATTTGCTAATTTTGCAATTACATTTAATTGAATAATTCAAGATTTGATTATTAAAATTTTCTGAAACTTTACAAAAGGGTTTGCCAGATTGGTCTCTTCAAAAAGTTATCTTACATTTTTTCTGTAAAATGTACAGGGAAGCCAATAATTGACCCCCTTAAAATTTACATGGGTTTTCTTATGTTCCGCTCGGCGACGCACCACCCGGTATATTTGTGTTCTCTGCTATTGATCTTCATCTCTTTACCCATTCAATCCTTGCAGTCTTCTTGCACTCAAACAAGTGCGATACCAAGAAGACTGGAGTGAGAAGAGTTCTGTGCTGGGTGGGCCAAATCATGTATGGCAAAGTCGCTACGCCCACAATGCTATTCTCGGAATGGCGTTTGCGTGGTGCGGAACGTCCTCCTAGCCAATGTAAATAAAAATCAACATATAAACAAGCGCA
The DNA here is from genome assembly GCF_022605725.1 of Anthonomus grandis grandis. Classification (NCBI taxonomy): domain Eukaryota; kingdom Metazoa; phylum Arthropoda; class Insecta; order Coleoptera; family Curculionidae; genus Anthonomus; species Anthonomus grandis. Next base: position 44,721,678 of record NC_065567.1, read on the forward strand.
AAACATGCGGACAAAGAACCTGTGACAGTGGGAATGACTGAGAAACGAGAGAGGAAAGAGAGAGACGATGAGACGAGCAAACAAGCTGATTCCCGTAGATCGACTCCAACACGATGCCTGAACTCAAACTCAAACTCAAAAATGCTTTATTGTCAATATAAACATAGAAGTTGTAGACAAAGCCAATAGACTGTACATTAAATGAATAAAAACGAGAAACTAATTTAAAATAAAATAAAATTATATAAAACTTTGAAAAATACTTAAATGCTAATCATTAAAAAATTCACTTAAACTATAGTACGCTTTACTAGCAAGAAATATTTTCGTCCTTGTACGTAGGCTTTTTTCAGTCTTAAGTTGTCTTATTTCTAGTGGAAGCTTATTAAACAGCTTTCTACCTCCATATATGATAGAGCTACGGACAAGTTCAAAATGAGGAATGGGCAGCCTCAACAAATAATTTTGTCGCGTATTATAGTGGCTTCCTAAGTGGAGTTCCTGTTTATATTTTCTAAAAACCAAGCAAACTGTTTCCAAAATAAAAATACAACACAGGGTTAAAATATTATGACTTGCAAAAAGCGGCCGACATGATTCACGAGGCTTCGCCCCAAATAGATATCTAATGGCCCTTTTCTGGAGTACAAACACTGAACTAAAAAGTGAATTTGAACATGAACCCCAAAAGCAAATTCCATATCGAAGGTGCGACTCGATAATCGCGAAGTATGCAGATCTGGCGATGGAGAAATTAAGACTGGTTGCAATAACCCTTAGGGCGTAGCAGCCTGATGAGACTTTTCTACATACATTCACAATATGGTCTTCAAATTTAAGGAACTTGTCTATGGAAAGACCCAAAAACTTACTGAACGGTGGCATGGTGATGGCTTCATTATTCAAACATATATCATTTTTATTATATTTAAAATTAAGGATATTTGTTTTGGAAAAATTAAATGTCAAAAAATTTGCATCACACCAGTCTTTTATTTTTAAAAAATCTGCATTGGCCTCCATTTGAGAAACATCAGAGTCGTGCCAGAGGATGGTGGTATCATCGGCAAACAATGTAAATTTGCCAGTTACCTGCAGTTGTGGCAGATCGTTCACATAAATGAGAAAAATTAAAGGACCAAGTACTGATCCTTGCGGAACTCCCACATTTATATTAAGTTCCTTAGAGATACCACCATTAAATTTGACAGCCTGGACACGATTTGATAAGTAGGAACGAAACCACTCAAGGGCAGTTCCTCTGAAACCATAGAGCTCCAGTTTCATCAGCAGCACTCTGTGACTCACGCAGTCAAATGCCTTGGACAAGTCACAGGATACCGCTGCTGCAACTTCACCAACATTCAGTCGGTTGTACAGGTGCTCTAGAAAGCTAAAGATAGCATCATTTGTGCTCACAGACTCACGAAAGCCAAACTGCTGAAGACTCAATAGGCCAAACCTATTTAAAAATGAAACCATCCTCACCTTAACGAGCCGTTCCACTATCTTGGCTAAAGTAGGCAATAACGCTATAGGTCTAAAGTTAGAAGGACAGTCGCGATCGCCACCCTTGTAAAGAGGAACAATTATTGCTATTTTTAAGCACTCTGGGAAAACTCCAGACATAAATGAAAAGTTAATTGACTCGGCCAAGACTTGCAACGCAACAAGAGGTAAAGCAGAAAATATTTTAAGAGAAAGCCCATCCCAACCTGATGAACTCTTATTCTTAATATTAATCATTAACTGTTTAAGCTCTTCTACACTTGTGGGGGCAAAAAACAAAGATTCGGCTACTATCACATTGCTGAGATAGCTCCTGGGATCTATTTTTTGTGAGAGATTGGCTGCAAGGTTACTAGCAATATCACAGTAGAAGGAATTGAGGACATTGGAATCTAAGGTACTTGGAATAACCAAGACATTTTTGCCCCTTAGCTCATTTAAAATCTTTCAAGGCTCTTTTGCTCTGTTGGAGGAATTATTTATCTTCCTTTGAAAATAGGTCCACTTAGCCATTTTGATTGAGTTTCTGTAAATCTTGCGGTATCTGTTATAATAATCTAAAAATATTGCATTGTTCATAGCGTATTTCCGAATGTAAAAAAGAGAGCGCATATTTTTCCCAGATACTCGTAAACGCTTAGTATACCAAGGTTTTCTATTTCGTTTCTTAATATTGATAACAGGAAAAGCAGTGTTAAAATTGTTTAATACTATTTGATGAAAGCTATGCAGTGGGTTAACAGTAGTCAATACATTATTCCAACTTGACATATTGCAAAGCAAGGAGAATTTGCGGAAATTAGCTCTAGTATAAAGTCTATCGCGTGCAAACTTATTCCATTAGCTGCACTATTAAGCTTTACTAATCCCACTATTGCCTCATGGTCAGACAAACCGGCATTGATTGTTGTACACTGATTTTCGTGTTGGTTAAAATTCGTGCAGAAGTAATCTATCAGTGAGGAAGAAAATGCTGAAATCCGGGTTGGCTGATCCACGTGCATCTTAAAATTAAATGAGTTTAACAGATTAAAAAGCATTCGATTTGATCCATTAGATTTCTCTAAAAAATTTATATTAAGATCGCCAGTCAGAATCAACATCGCATTAACCGAAATTTCACTTAAGAGGATCTCAAACTTTTCTAAAAACAAATCTAAATTACCAGATGGAGATCGATACAATCCTAAAATATACAAATTTAACTTATTGCTAAATACAATAGAAAACTCGCACACCTTTTTAATCAATAGATGATCAAATCTGTCAATAGTAATAAACACAAATTTAGTTAAAAAAGCTTTCTCTAACATAATAAGAGTACCACCATGTGTATATTGCTTGCGGGAAAATTTGGAAATTAGTACATAACCAGGGATATCAATAGGCTCGTCAGACCTCAACTAGTGTTCAACAAGAATTAACACACTAGGAAAGTTAACCGATTCTAAAAATAGTTCCAATTCGCTAACTTTTGAACGCACAGATTGAACATTAAGAAATGCTAGGGAAACTTGATTATGGTGGGAGTTTCTATTAAAAAAGAAGATCCAATAGCAAGGGTGTCTATAGATTGGTCTAGTTGAGGCGTAACCGAAGACCTACCTTCGAGTATCGCTGATTATCCCACTATTGCTAATACCTAAAGATGCTAATACTAATTTGGATGACAGAAAAGTATTTTTAGCATATAAAGATAAAAGTTTGCACATAGATTTGGCAGAGTGACGGTACCTAAAATTTTGTCTGATATCAGTAATTATTCTCACAGATTCTCCTATCACCTGGGGCAGGCATAGGAGATATCTCTGCTCCCTCCAGTCTCCTTGATAGCAAACTTGGCAGCGAACTTGCCATACAGGATTTGGATCACTCAGCACAGGCAAGATATCTGTCCTGCCTTCAGCCTTCTTGGCTTCCGCATAAATTCATTACAACATTGCCGTCAGGCGTCACCTGCCATATGTCATCAATGGTTTGGCCGATAATTAGGTGTTTTATTTTACCGACATTCAATTTCAAGTTTGTTGTTCTTTGAGGGATGCGTGATGCCTTATTGCAAATACATATGTTATTTTTTTAATAAAATGTAATCCAAGCAGAGTTTAAAAATGGGACGAAGCAAGTTTCCAGGAAAACCATCCAAACATTGTCACAGAAAAAGAATAAATGTGCTTCCCCCAACAGGAGAATTGGAACATGAAAAGAAAGGCTCATCAGGGGCAAATACAGGAGCGTCTAAAGAAAATAAACAAGTAAACATAAAAGATTTTTTCAAAATTTACTTATTTCTTAGGTTATTCACTCTTAGAGATATTAATAATCTACTTGTTTATTTTTTGTAGGAAGAAGAAGTTGGTGAAAATGAATGTAAAAGACATCAAACAAATAAGTCAAGACCTTTAAACAGAAGGCTGTCCAGAAAACTGAGCACTACAATTCGAATTAATAGCCGACAAAGAAATTTTATATCAAAAATTCGGAATAAGGCTGCCTTAAAAAATAACAGGTCTAGGCACATTTCAAAAGGTCATGTGCACAAAGGTTCTTCAAATTTTGCAGGAAAATTTATATTACCCTCAAGAAGTGTGCATTCTTCAAGAGTTATTAAGCCTAATAAGAGATTTATAGATCTAAATGAGTCTGTTACAATTAGGAAAAGGAGTTTAGTTAGGTTACCTTTAAAATCAACTGAAGTAAAAAATAATAATTTTGATTCAGATCCCAAGGACAAGTTAGCATATTCAAATGGCCATAGAGTAATTTTACGGCAGGCTCGACTTAAACTACCCACTCATTCTGGGACCAATGGACCTTTTTCATCCAACATCCATAATGGAGCTGGAACAATAATTTGTAGTGTGTGTGGGGCTATCCGCTATTACCATTTTATCAAGCAAGCTCGTAAGTTTAATATCTACAGCTGTGAATCCTGTAGGAAGTTCATATCCAAACAGATAAAAAGGCAAAATGTTGGTTCTGGTATTGCCAACCCTCTCAGTTGTTTATTGGGACAAGGAAACTGCCATGTACCACCAGTAGAGAAAAGTCAACACCTGAAGATCACAAAGTGTTCTAACAGATCTCGCTGTTCAGCTTGCTGGCTTAAGATGTGCCTAAAAACTTACCACTTGCCAATTACTTTGAAGCAAAACCTTACTCAACTTCTTCCTACCAATATGAGGAGTATTGATTTCTCATTTAGTAACTCAGTACCACCAATTCTTTGGCAAAGAAATTTAGAAAATCAGAGCAGCAGTAAGTTTAATTTGAAACAAAGACCAGTAAGGTTGAGGCCTACACAACAATCCCAATCTACATTAACTGTTGCAACACCTGAAGTTAAAAGGCAAAAAATTGACCTAAAGGGTCCAAGAGTAAAACATGTCTGTAGAAGTGCCTCCATAGTATTAGGACAGCCCCAAGCAACTTTTGGTGGTGACATTAGTGATAAGAAGGCTGTTAGTGACATCTCAGAAACAGGAAGTGAAAAGATATTTAGTAGTGAGTTATCAAAAGTTGGTGAATCTTTTAAAAGTGACTTGTCTTATTTAACTGATGAAGATATTGTTTCGAGTAGTGGGAGCTGTAAAAGTTTTAGGAGTTCTTCAGAAAAAAATATTCTTTCAAAAAGGGAATGTTCCAGGAGCCTTGTATCATTTATTAATAAAGAGGTAAGGTTTTTAATTACTAAAATGGAGCTATCAATAGACCTGAAAAATCATTTTATAAAAATATACATATTATTACAATAATCATAGTTCTAATTTTTTTTAGAGTCTCTCGTTTCATAATTCTTTCATGTAGATCTATAGTATATACAGTTATTTAAAATATCCTCAATTAGGCGTAAGGTTGCATTCAAAATTTTTACTATTAATATAAATAGAGTTAAAACTCATGCCATTTATTTTACATCTTGAATTATCCTGGGTAAACCAAAAAGTAACAATAGTCGCTTAACAATGTGTCACTTTTACATACTGACAAACCAACTTGTAATTTATAATAAATGTTGTATAAATCTAAGATACACTTTTTTACACTTCACACATGCTCTTTTACTTTCATTGTAATAATATTATAGAATAAACCTTAAAAATTCTTAAAGATTTACTAGATCTCTTCTCAATTTCAACCACAGAATAAACGATCTCACAGAAGCGAAGGCTAGCCCTTTTTACCGAACTGGTTTTTCACACCGGTCATAATTAGTGTACTAGTACGAGCGTTAGTGTGTATATTTGCGATATTTTGTAATTTGCCGTTTTTTATTTTATTTTTGTTAAGTAGGTATTACACATTATCTTGTTTTGGAGTTTAACTCTGTGCTCTGTGACTTTGCTTTTTCTTTCATTTGTGTTGTGCTAAAAACTTATAGCACAACACAAATATAGGGGTTGTTTTGCCAAAAGCGTCGCTGGAAAAAGTTTATTTTTGTTTCCTAGGGATATTAGAAGGTGAGCAATAACAATAATAAAAGAAAGTAGGTATAGAAAAGTTACATTATTATGTATTATTCATTATTATTATGGTTGTTTGAAAAGTTCAGAATATTCCCTAATTAATTTGTCGTGCCATGCAAATAAATACAGAATAAACATTATTTAATTTAATAAACATATATGCATATACCTAAACCATATGTATCTATGTATGTGTACATACGTGCAGGTACATAACATTGTACATAGATAAAAAATATTAAGGTTGATTTAGGTATACAGTATTTTTATGTGATAAAGAATAATGACTTTAATTTTCAATTATCTGTCTTTTTATGGACTGGTTTACCCATGCAAGTGCATAATATAGTAGTAGTAAAACCCTTAAAAATTTTATATTTTGTTCCAGACTATCATAATGGACGGCGACTATACAATGTATAATACCTTTATAAAATATGGACGTATGTGTGGTACCTACGTAATATGTATATAATAATACATACATATATATCTTTTTATATATAAATATATAAAAGCCTATAAAACAACTAACACAAAAATTCCATTCCAAAACAAATTAAAAGTATACTAACCTACACCTCTATCGTGTATCAAAACTGTCAAATAACAATTTTTATAAAAATAATAATTATTATAATTATTCTAAAAAGCAAGGACCAATATAAGCCTTAACAAAAAAAAATCCTATTTGAAATGTAAGTAAATTTTGTAGTTTGCTCCCGTATTATATGAATATACCATTTTGATTTTAAAAATAATAGCACTTCATTCGGTGTATGTGTTTACTACAACTTTACGAAATATCTCAGTGTATTTGCGCCGGGTGCATCTGTCAGTTGGGCTTATAAAAAACTGGTTCACAGATATCAAAGGAGCCGACGCAAGCCTTCGCTTCTATGAGATCGTTTATTTTGTGATTTCAACTGCAAATATTACTTCAGTATAGTAGGGAAAGAAAAGAAAGTAAAGTAGAGAGTAAAAAAAATAAAGTAAAAAACAGTAAAGTAGGGAAAGTACCATAACTTTTGAAAGAATATTTTATGAATAATAAAATTCTTTGTTTATAGAATTGTTTTCACAAAACTGGTTTTATACAATCTTAATAGATGTTTCGATATTTTTATACCTAAGGCAATTGCAAAGAAAGAAAAGTTCCTTATTGGTTTAGTTGCAAATTAAAAGCACTGATTTTTGAAAAAAAGAGCACACAGAATTTTAAAAGTAAATAACTCTAAAGACTATACAGTATTCTCTAAATTGAGAAAATAATTTATTTACTATTACAGCATCAATAGCCAAATAGCCAATTACAGAAATTAGCTATAACTTATAAATTCAAAATAATCAGAAGCACTAAGTAAACAATACAAAATCCTACATAGCTGTTAGAAAATTATCTAAATACCTACTAACACAGAATCTTTTTTTTTTAATTAAATCAAATTTATTCAAATTTAAATATTCATACAATACATTTGAGTTCTATTTATAGACATTGTTTTTTTTTATCAAAAATGTTGTTTAATTGGCACCTAGAGGTTGATACCCCTGTATGTGCACAGAAATATTACTTGTATACTATTTCCTAAAAATGTAAATGTATCATATATTCATTCATTTTCCTATTTATTTTACAAGTGTGGAATTAAGCCCTATTTTTCTACCCTATGATATAAGTTTAGAAAAAGTTTCATAATTATTTACAATAAAGTCCTTACACTTCATTAAAAATCTTAATCCTATTTATAGTTTTAATTTTATTTGGTATTAAGTTGTAAAATTTTGGTGCTAAATAATTTGCAAATTTTAAATTTATAGTTTTTTTTATTTGGTAATATAATTAAGTGTCTATTAACATTTGCTCTTGTTTGATGATGATGGTTTACGAATTTTTTTAGTATTTCTTTTTTATGTATATAGATACAAATATAATTCAGATTCAGTATATATTACGGTAATTAACCAATTTACAAAATAAATATAGTATATAAAATATTCAACAAAATAAGATTTTATATTGCAATAAAGCACTTGAAGTATTAGTACTATCATTAAATATCTAGCATAAATAACAGATAACAGGTAACATCAATAAAATCAAATAAAATATAGGGACAACAATGGTTTAAAACAGTAACTGCAATAGAAAAGAAGAAACACTTTAAGCAGTCAAGATATAAAATTATATTGCACTTAAGCAGATTTTAAAACTCGTTGAAGTGAACTCAGAGAACAATGAAACAAATCTATACTGACACTATTTGAGTTAATCATCATTCTACCTATTGCACAGTTTTCACAATACAGTGTAGTCTGTCTGAGCACTGTAGTAGGAGGAACATTTAAATTAAGCTGACACAACAACTCAGGAGACTGTATTACATTGTTAAGAATTTTGTATGTTGTGACAATATCGCAGTTTTTACATTGAGTCTCCAACTTTTCAATGTTGAGCAATCTATACATTTCACTCTAATTAATATCAATACAAGGAATATTAAGCTTGTAAGCAATGTATCTTATGAATTTATGTTGAACTTTTTCTAGACACATTATATATTTAGCATAATAAGGTGACCATATACATGAATTTGACTCAAGTTGACTGTGAACTGTTGAAAAATACAGAAGTTTGATAGAATCAATACTGCTGAAATCATAAGTGTGCCTCTTAATAAAACTCAACATTTTGTAAGCCCTATTACACAGGTTTTCAATATTTTTTGAAAAAGTTAGTCTGCAATCAAAAAGCACCCCAAGATCATGTATCTGATACCTCAATAAGTGAACTCTTTAGATGGTACTGATGAAATAGTGGACTAAAACTCCTGGTAAATTGAATATATTTCCTTTTTTTAGCATTTAGGACCATTCTATTGTTCTTGCACCATAATTCAAATTTGTGAAGATCAGAACAAAGTTCATGATGTGCCAAGTTACTGTCTATCATTCTAAAAATCTTAACATCATCAGCAAAAAGCAACACATTACAATAATCAAAACAATGAACAACATCATTATTAAAAATATTAAATAAAAAAGGGGCAAGATGGGCACCCTGAGGAACCCCAGAAGTCACTGGAAAAGGACTAGAATAAAAGTTATTTATCTTTACAATCTGTGTTCTTCCAGACAGATATGACTTTAACCAAAAGACAACCACCAATGCCATGGAGTGACAACTTTGCAACCAGGAGAGAATGATCAACCCTGTCAAAGGCCTTGGAAAAGTCAGTATATATGGAATCAACCGACATACCGCTTTCCAATGCCCCCAACAAAGCTGTTTGGTAAAGCAACAAATTAGTGGTAATGGACCTACCCCTGACAAACCCATGCTGCTTAGTTGAGATTATGTTTTTAAATTTCTCTGATAAAAAATCTGTGACAAAACTTTCAAGAACCATTGCAAAGTGACAAGCCAGAGAAACAGGACGATAGTTTTTCACATCATCCCTCTGACCTGTATTCTTAAATATAGAAGTCAAATAATTTAATGTCCATGAGGTTGGAAATCTACCTGTCTTGAAAGACAAATTATAAATCAGCCATAGTGGACGTCCCAAAGCAAAAGCACAGTGTTTTATGAAGACAGCTGGAATACAGTCAGGCCCAGGGCCCTTATTAACATTGACACTGGTTAACTTTTCAAAGACTTCAGATATTTGTACATGCATTTCATTAATATCAAAAGAATATGCAATATCAGGCTGCGTAAATTCCTGAACATCAAATTCATCAGGAGAGTAGACTGAAGAAAAATATTGTGCAAATAAAGATGCTATTTCATGGCCATTTTCACCCACTGCATCTAAATATTTTCACATAATGTATGTATGTATAAACAGTCTAAGTTGCTGTTATACAATGATTTAGTTGGATATTGCCTATCTTTCCTAAAAATTATCTTTAATATGGAGTTTTGTATTACCTGTAATAGTTGTAAATTACTTTTGTATGTACCCCCCAAACTACAAGGCCGTACCGCAGCAATGATTCCACCAGAGATTTGTATACTAATTTGACCAGTTTAATGCAGAGAAATTCTCTAAGAAGATAAAATTTATGAATTAGGCTGCAAACTTTTTTGGTGAGATATGATATATATTCCTAAATATTTAGTTTTCTTTACCTCTGGTATAAAACAGTGGTTTTCTTCACTTGTCTGAATTTCAGTAAAATTTGGTCTACTTGTGCTTGTTAGCGAAAATGCAATATATAATTAAATTTGTATATATATACAGGGTGTTTCCTAACTACGGTACGAAAGTAAACAGGGTGAATCGTTAGGTCGTTTTATGAAGAAAAGTTCCTATGAACGTATGTCGGGAGTTGCTTTGTTTCTGAGATACAGGGAGATGAAGGTTCAAAATTATAATGGTATTTTAAAAATACTATAACTATCCTTAAACCGATTTGGTTGAAATTTGGTGCAGTTATTTGAAGTTATAAGACGCTTATTCAGCTGTAACTAGATTGAAATTATTAGGTCCAGTGGCGTGTTAGTGGGCACCACATGCTTATTGTTGAGAAAAAAACAAGGCCAATAATTAATTGTTTTGCAGCTTTTTATTTATTTTTGTATTTAAGCAACAACTTTTTCGTATCTTATCTTATTATATATCTGGCTTTGTTTTCGAGAAAAAAAATTAAGGTATCTTTAACTCATTCTATAAGTTATCCATGGACGACAACATGAAATAAAAACCAATTAATTCGATAAACATTTTCGACCTTAAAGTACATGAGCAAAATGTTCACCCTCCAATGCACGACTTTTTGGTCTCTTGTGTCTTGTTTACTATGATAAGAAACATTCAACTTCTACGATTTTTATTATCAGATTTTTGAAATACAACAAAATAACAAATACATTGCTTCTTATGACAAATAATTGGCAAGTCCATTCAAGTACCTCCTTTGTACGTACCTGCTTTGGAGACCAGCTGACAGTGATAGAATTGCTATAAGTAAAATTCAGGTGTCAATTAGCAGTGATTCATTACTCCATCATGAATAATTTTACTAACCATGAAGTGACCGACATGCACTTTATTTATGGATTAGCAAATGGAAATGCGGAAGAAGCACGAAGAATTTACCAGGACAGATATCCTAACAGAGTAATTCCATGTGCAAAAACATTTAGAAAACTACATGCAAGATTATGTGAACCTGGGAGTTTTAATAAAAATATGGGTGGTGGAAGCCCAGAAACTATAACAACGCCTGAACTCTAGATGTGAATGACTTGAGGAATCAGATAATTGTCAATTGCAATATCATAAGGGATACTCCAGGTATTTTTGAGCGTGTCAGACACTCAACGACAAATCGTTTGCAGTCGTGTATTTTATCAGAAGGTGGGCATTTTGCTCATTTACTTTAAGGTCGAAATTGTTTATTGAATTAATTGGTTTTTATTTCATGTTGTCGTCCATGGATAATTTTTAGAATGAGTTAAAGATACTTTAATTTTTTTTTTCGAAAACAAAGCCAGATATGAAGATAATATAAGATACGAAAAAGTTGTATTTTTAATTGCTTAAATACAAAAATAAATAAAAAGCTGCAAAACAATTATTGGCCTTGTTTTTTTCTCAACAATAAGCATGTGGTGCCCACTGACACGCCACTAGACCTAATAATTTCAATCTAGTTACAGCTAAATAAGTGTCTTATACCTTCAAATAACTGCACCAAATCGGTTTAAGGATAGTTATAGTATTTTTAAAATACCGTTATTTTTTTGAACCTTCATCGCCCTGTATCTCAGAAACAAAGCAACTCCCGACATACGTTCATAGGAACTTATTTTCATAAAATGACCTAACGATTCGCCCTGTATAGTTTTGTACCGTAGTTAGGAAACACCCTGTATATATAATTATATTTGTATATATACATTTTTATACATAATATAATTTGTTTTGGATAAATTTAGGGACAATTTAAAGGAGTCTAACCATTGTTTGACAAAACCAAAACTGCACAACACTCTTTGTTTTGCCTCTTCCCATCTCTTACCAGTAAAAACAAGTACTGTATTGTCAGCATAGGATATAATTTTACCATTTATGTTTAGATTTAGTAAGCCATTAATATATATAATGAAGAGAATAGGACCCAATATGATGCCTTGTGGGATTCCAATTTTTATTTTCAGAGGGTGACTAAGCACTTGATTCAGTTTCAGAAATTGATCTCTATCGGAAAGATAGCTTTTAAAAAGGTCGAATACCATGACTCAAACACAATAATGTGATAACACATCAAGGAGTTTTTGATGAGGCACAGTATTGAAAGATTTCGCATGCAAGATCTATAAACACCTCTATGACTTTATTACTGATATTAAGATTATTTGCTATTTCTGAAACTAGTAAATACATAGAATACATCTGTCATACTTAAACCTTCAGAAAATCCAAACTGATTTTGTCAGAGTATGCTATTTTCATCAAGAAATGTTACCAGTCTGTCCTTCAGGCACTTTTCAAAAATTTTTGAAAAATTATTCATCAAACTAATAGGATGATAATTCTTAATTTTATTTTTTTCTCCGCTTTTATAAATTGGGGTAATTATGGATTCTTTAAAATGACTAAGTATAATAGGTGTTTTAAAAATTAAATTAATAATATACATTAGGGGTTTAATTATTTCTATATGTACATGTTTAATAATTTGTGCAGAAATTCCATCTTTTCCTGGCGCACTCATCATTTTTTAATGTAAATATTTGTTTGATAAGTTCGTTTTTCGTTACTGGCTTTAAATATAAAAATTTTTGAGGCGTTTCTTGTACAGTTTGAGGGTAATTTGTGTTTTTTATTTTTTTCTCACATTTATTTATTTATTCAGAAAACTTTACAAACACTATATATCGGGTAATAGTAATTACATGTAAAGCCTATAACAGGAGAACAGACAAAAAACCAACAAAAAACATATCAAAATAATTTCACAACAATAACACTAAACCTAAGAGAAAAAAAAAAAGATAAGAAGAAAAAAGTAAAACATAAGTCCTAAACTATGTCCCGATGCTCAAGCAACCTCCTAATTTCCTTAACCCTGATATTAAATATATCTACATCTTCAAAGCCATTTAAGACATTTTTACAAATCCTTAACATATTATTGCTTGGAGATGTATTAAAATTATTTATATAAAAAAGCTCTTTATTAGTTATTCTTAATCTAGTCTTTGGTCTCTTAAAAGAAATGTATTCAATTAGATCACAGCTCAAGTATTTAACATTATTTACAATGAAATATATAAAAATGACTGCCTGATTCTGCCTTCTGGTACAGAGCATCTGGAAAGAAAGAAAGAAAACATAACATCTAAAACATTTTACCATAAAATTTACACACATTACCAAAATTATAACAAAACAGATTGAAAAAATTTAAAAAAAAAGCATCTTTTTAATAAATTTGATTAAAAAATAAGTAAAGCTGTCAATAAAACAGAATTTAGAGGAAGTAGATTAAAATATTTAATAGGAAACAAAACTAAAACACTAAAATGATGTCAGAGCACAGGTCAAAAGGTATCATTAAAAAAATCGTCAAGGCTGCAATATGCCCTGGATAATAATAAGTGATTTTAATTTCTTTTTGAATTTCTTCACTTCTAAAATTTGTCTGATACATAGAGGAACATGGTTGTAAATTTTTTTGCTAAGGTATATAAGTGAGTTCTTGGTGAGGGAGGATGTAGGGATTGGTAAGGGAAAATCGTTAACCTGGCGAGTCATATGACCAGTGTTAGAGGGAGGTTTAGGACATTTATGAATAAGAGTAGCTGTTTCTAAGATAAAAAGAGAAAAAAGAGATTTTACACATTATACACACTTCCACAGTGTAAATTGAAGATGCTATAAAAATCTTATTATCTTTTAAATCAGACCAGCAACATTTAGTTCTTTTCAATTCAAAAATGATCCTTAATGGATATTTTCGTAATAAATAAATTTTCCTTCTCAGGCGACTCCACCTATTGCAACTTCATAATATGGGGTATAAAGTTTCCTCCCCTGTTCCGCAAACGCAATTACAGGAAAGAATTTGATTCGAAAAAAGAAAAGAGAAACAATAAAAATATGTTGAAGTCAGTACTTCAGCACATGCAAAGCAGGAAAGAAAATAACAAAATATGTGTGTATAAAAATGCATAACATTCTATGTACTTAAAACAACTATATATTTAGTAGAAAGGCCCTGCAGCAACTATCTACTTTATGTAACGGACCTAATGTCAAGAAAAATATCGCACTGTTCATGTAAATTATTATTATTATAATTCTGACTCATTATATTAATAGAGGATTTAAACAAAATATTAGTCCTAGTGGGATTTATATAAAATAACCTAAAATGCCTAGAGTTTATTCTCAGTACCTGAAAATTTAATCCCACTAAAAGGGTGGGTCAATCTCGTTATGAATAAGGTTATATAAGAATTTTATGGAAAGAAATTCTCTTCTTTTTGCTAAGGGTATAATATTACATTTATTTAAATATAATTGACTTTCTAAACCTCTTGCCAGAAAGACACCTTCCTTTCTAAATCAGAGATTCTTCATAACCTTGTGCTGAATGTGCTCAATATCATCGATCATGTAGTTATAAATTGGGTACCAATTGGGATCCATATTCTAATTTTGAGTGTATGTAAGAGAAGAAAACTAGTTTTATAGTATTAATATTTTCAAAGTGCTGGCAGTTCCCTGATCAATTGCCTCATCCACTTTGGTTAACACAACATTATTTGCTCTATAGTTAAAATTAATTGGCAACAAGTTTCTAGAAAATGAGAGAATAGAGCATTTATTAACATTTAAATATAGTCTATTGACACTGCACCAATTCTCAACTTTATTAAGATTTACCTGAACGAATTCATAATCATCTTCAGTATCTATTTTTGTGAACAATTTTATCTCATCCGCAAACAGTATAGTCTTTGTCTTCAAGACAGTAATTTGGAAATATTGTTTATAAATCACTTCATATACAAAAGACTTAAAGCCTTCATATTCCACAAATTGTTTACGGCCTCATAAATAAAATTTTATTAAACCAACTAAATCAAAAAATGTTAGCGTATGAAGAAGTACAAAGTGGTCAGTTTGGTCAAAAGCTTTGCAGAAATCAAGGTAAATTACATCAACCTGACCTCTATTATCCAAATGTTGACATAAATAATCATTTAGGTAAGCCAGGTTTACTGCACAAGAGCGATTTTTAATGAAACCAATTTGATTAGGTGCTATGTACAATTTGACATGACTATTTCAAAAAGCCATAGCTTTATATGACACCCTAATATCCATATTTGCAAACAATTCTAATGTTAAAGTTACTGAACAATACATTGAAGATAAAGATTATATTACACATAGGGTATTATATCTGATTAAAAAGATGTAATCTATCTTTTATAAAAAAAAAAATCCAAATAAATTTTTTTATCACAGTAAATATAAGAAATATAGCATGTGGTCAAACAAATGCGATGGGAGAAGACGAAATTATACAGGGTCCTGCAATTATGCGTCGATCCTCCATAAAGCCTAAAAAAAAAGATCTAACATTTTCTAACCCCTTTTTTGGGACGTTATCAGGCATGCCTGGAAAATATTTGAAAATACACACGGTGCTTCGAAAAAGTCTGGCGATATAAGCGGCATTTTTTTATAAATGGAGTGCCTTTCTTTTTATTTCATTTTTGGGACCATCCTCGGGGCCATTTAGTATATGCACTAAATATGCCTACTTTGTCATGTGCAGTTTGACTGCAATAATTTTTTTTACAAAAACTTTTAAAAAATCACTACATTATTTAATTTTATCTTGACATCAGAAATGTTAATTTAATGTCAATATTAGGTTAAACTCGGATTCTAGAAGAATGGAGGTTGACTTTGACTTGAAATGGTTTCTTTCTGTGAACTAATATTCACAATAATAATTAAACAAGCCTATTAAAAATATGAATCATTTTATTATTATTACATCAAGTGTTCAATATGTACTCCGTTTTGTTCAAAACATAATACGTTCCTAAAAATTCTTTCTACTTCATGTAACATTTGTGGAGTTACTTGTAGTATTGGTATATTACGTATTCTCTATGTAGCACATACAGGCAACCTGTAGCACATACTATTCAAATTGAAAAGATCATACATAAACTCGCTAAAAGAACAAAAACGGCTAGTAGGAATGGCAAAATTGGTATTGAAAAATGTTTTATAATTTTGTCTAGAATTGTAGACTTTTTCTTTGTATTCTATTTCAAACAGGACTGGTAGCAGATAAACTTAAGGTTGCCAAAGTTCAACCACTGTTTAAGGGTGGAGATAGCAAATGTGATTTGAAATATAGACCAATATCAGTGTTACAAGTATTTATAAAAATCTGTGAAATATATGTTTAAATTAAATATTTGTTTCAAAAATATTTAAATAAATAAAAAGTCTTTTATAAAATTCAATATGGTTCTGTACGAATATTGACACTGAGGTGGCTGTCATTGATTTGGTTTCAGAAAATAGCTCTCCACAAACTGTAAAATGTGGTGTTACCCATGGATTAATTTTCAGACTATAATTGTTCTTTATTTACATAGCCTCCATAAGCCAACCTCCATTTTAGGGGAGTGTGGTGAAGCTTTATGCTCATGACACATTAGTTTATTTCAACACAAACAATAACTTAAAGAACCTCACAGTTCATACATATTCATAGGTCTTAGAAATTTTAATACCAATTATGTGCCAATTATATTCCAGAATAAACAGTTTATTTATTCATTTATTTTACAAAAGGAAAAACCCCATTAAACATCTGTACAAAATAGTTCTGTAATTAAATACTTTATAATGACAATCAACTATTGTAGGCTCAGCATATAGACCATATTTGAAAAAAAATAATGTCTTCTATAGGAATAATAATAATAATCCACAAAAAGATGTCAATCAGAATATGATCCTGGACCAGAGCACATGTAAATAACAAATAATTCTTAATTTATGCAGCAATGGACAGGGTCAAATGTGAATGGCAATATACTTCTCAATACTGTAATAAGCTTTAGGCAGTAATATTTTTTTAGTTTTATTTTAAATGATTTCAGGTCAAGAATATTTCTTATGGAGAGAGGAACATGGTTTTAGATGTTTCGGCTCATATAGATCAATGAATGCCTGGTAAGAGAAATAGTGGGTGGAGGGAAAAGTCATTCATGTGGGATTATTTCAAGCAGAGCTAATAAATGTAATAAAAATATTATTATTCAGTAGACCCTTGCCAGCCAAACCCCTGAATGGCAAACCATATCTGATATGTGATTCTATCAAGACAAAGATTCCTCATGTCACACTTAAAACCCAAAAAGAAAGATTTTTTGCATTTAACAGTCAAGTCTATTTGACGCACATCATTCTCTAATCATTGCAAGATCCTTAACAGATTTCAGATTTCATCATCAGATTTCTAATGTGTGCAGGATCCCTATGATGACAAGAAATTGTGGTATCATTTGCAAATAAAACCAACTGGTCGCAAAGTTGCAGAAAGTTGTCATTGCTGTAAAGCAGGAACGAAAGAGCCCCCAAACTGATCCCTGTGGGACAACAGATTTATTTGTTCTCCATCGATGCATAGATCCACCAACTGAAACGATTTGACAAGGATTTTGACAGATCACAGAACGCTGCAACCGTCGACATCCCAGCATTCAGAGATGTATAAACACTGTCAAAGAACCTAAATATAGCACCGTGGGTACCTTTGGTTTTTTGGAATACAAACTTCTGAGGGTGGATCAAATATTAACTGACCTTTAGTCACAGTAATTAATGTATGTAACTTTTCTGCAATACTGACTGTTGTTACTTCTCAGTAATTTAGTCTCATTTGCGATGAGTGAACAGAAAGTCCATCCGCGTGTTGCGCAACGCATTATTATCAAGTTTCTTGCGAAAGAAAATGTTGAGCCCATCAAAATTTGGAATAGATTGAACTCTCAGTTTGGAGAATCGACTCTCTCAATAACTCAAGTGAAAGTGTGGCTTATAAAATTTCAGGAAGGGCTTGTCAACGTTGAAAACAGCTGCCACCCACGACGCCCACGGACAAGCATCACAAATTTGAACGTAACCGCTGTCAAGAAGTTTATTTAAAAAAAACGCCGTACTACAGTGCAGGAAACCTGTCCATCTGGAAATTTTGAAAAAGTGCGACAGTCTTTCCGATCAAAGAGACGTGGTTGCAGTGTAAAAAACGTGCTCCTACTCCAAGATAACGCCAGACCGCATACTGCCAAAATAACACAACAAAAAATACTCAAATTGGGGTGGACTACTTTGGAACACCCTCCCTACAGTGATTTCTCCTTATTCGTGCCTCTGAAAGAAGAGCTTGGAGGGCAGCGATTCAGGAGCAGGTTGAAAGCTTCGTGTGTAAATGGCTAGAGAGCCGCCCTCGTTCATTCTACGAAACGTGCATGAAAAAATTTCCAATTCTATGGGAAAAATGTATTCAAAAGGGAGGGGACTATGTAGAAAAATAATGTAATTTCTTTTTTGTTGACAACTGATTCGACATCGCGGCTTACAAGTATAGCACGTATATTTTGCTCTTACTAAAAGCAAAAGTTTTCATTATCTGCTCAGTTTTCAAGTTAAACGTTGGAAAAATATAATTTTTTTTGCACCATTCAATAGTGTGAAATTTGTAGAGTTTAAATGTGCAAAGAAATGTTGGTGTTTCTATAACATATTACTATAAAAAGAAAGACAACATCTGTAAGTAATTATTGTTTTCATTATCACCGTAAACAAGCAGCCATAGTTTTTCGATGGCGGGGATATGTGCAAACTGCAAACTATCTACAGCCGGCGCTCGATCCACGGCACCCATTCAGTGGGATAGCTGCAAAGCGGACCTGCATGTCGTGACCGCTATGAGGGAGTCTATTGTGGCATTAAAAGTGGAACTTTTAGACAAAATCGATATACTGAACATTAAAATCAGCCATTTTGAGACTCCAAGTGCTGTATTGGAACCAAAAACGATGGATGAAGTTACCGCCGAAGGAGTTGAAAGAATAAATAGGTCTAAAAACGTCTTGATTAAAGGGATTCCAGAATCTCTTGGTGACGTCACAACTCGTAAACCAAAGGATACTACTGAGGTCATGAAAACATTAACTGTCATAGATGAGCACGTACCAGCTCCAATTTCCGTTTTGAGATTGGGCCAAGTACCAAAACCCGGAGGACGCCCTCGCTACATTAAAGTTACCTTTACTGATGCTAGCACAGTAAAGAAACTGTTACGTCACAAAAATGAACTCCTGGATAATGACCTTACCCGCTCTATGAAAATATCAGATGACAAAACCAAAAATCAACTTAACTATTTAACCCATATAACCTTACCATACCTTACCATCAAGTACATAAAAGGGGTACCAGAAATTGTGTCTGTTGACACAAGAAAAGATTAGATACATCTTTTCTCCAATGGAAAATCTTATATACAAACCTAGGCAGTTTATTGGCTAAATACAACGAGTTTGTCTACAAAATTCAACTAACAAACCCAAATCTTATTTTTATAACCGAAACATGCCTTTCAAATAAAATAACTCCTTGGTTGACTTACCCGTATACTTTATTCAGAACAGATAGAACAAAAGAAACCTGGGGGCCGAGTTTGCGCCTATGTAAGCAATCAAATTTTAGTTGATTTTTCTTCACAAAAGTTACCATTTTCTTCTGAGAACATAGACACCCTAATATTAAAAATAGCAAGCAAAGATATTTCTTTTACTTTTATGTGTATCTATCGGTCCCCCGCAAATGATACCAGTTTGGAAAACAACAAAAAGCTTTTTGAAAAGATGTAAGACTTGTCAAGGACATGTGAAAATTTAGTAATAGCCGGTGACTTTAATTTTCCTAGTTTCAAATGGCCGCTTGCGTTATTTCCTGAACCATACAATTCTGAAACCTATTTTAGTGACTTAATATTAAATATTAATCTGTCCCAACTTATCACTGAACCAACCAGATACAGACAAAACCAGGAACCATCGACCCTCGACTTATTACTAACAAACGAAGAATCTCTGGTTTGCAATATTAAAATGGAGAACCCTATTGGAAAATCAGATCATAATATAATCAATGCAGAACTTCAATTTTCTACAAAATCCCATAATGGAAAACAGAGCACTAGTCAAAATAAATACTTGGTGACAAATTTCGAACATGTCTGTAATGATCTAGGAAAGTTGGACGGGGACCAAATGTTTATATCCTGTGAATCCTCATCTGAAATGTGGTCAGTTTTTTATAATATTCTTTGCGACTCTATTACTTTGAATTCTCAAGAAAAACCAATGTGACAGAAAGCAAAGAAACCTTAAATAAATAAAATTTTAACATGGTTAAACGGAAGAAACATCTCTGGACAAAATATAAGCGTTCAAGAAATTACATTGACTTGACGAGTCATCGTAGTTTTTCGAAAATGCTTACAAACTTAATCAAAAATTCCCGCCAAAATTTTGAAATTAATTTAGCAAACGACAAAAACCCCAAAAAACTATTTAAATACATTCGCTCCTCAATTAAATCAAGGGTTTCAATACCGTTACTAAAAAAGGGCAACAACAACATGTGTGAAAATGAAATGCAAGTCGCGGAAGAGTTGGCGAGAACTTTCGAACAGGCATTCACTAAAGAGCCTGAACAAGATGTATTACCACACTGTCCTCGTATCTTAAACTCATTAACAACATTTAAATAAACATAAATGAGGAAAAAATTAAACAAAAGGTTCAAAAATTCGAAAACGATTCGTCTGCAGGTTTGGACAAATTAACGGCAACTATTCTAAAAAAATGCAGTGAAGTGATAGCTGCGCCTCTTGCAAAAGTTATGAAATACTCAATGATTAAAAACTCTGTACCCGAACAGTGGAAAGTCGCATCGGTCACGCCAATAATTTTTAAAAAAGGCTATAAGTTATCAGCAGGCAAGTATAGGCCAATAAGCCTAGTATCGATTGTTTGCAAAATTATGGAGTCCATTGTTCGAGATGAAGTGCAAACATTCTTTACTGAAAATTATGTAATACCCAATATCCAACACGGATTTGTAAGGGGTCGCTCTACAATTACTAACCTACTTCAATGCCTTAACCAGTGGATAACAGCCTTAGACAAAAACCAATCAATAGATGTCATCTACCTCGCCTTTGCTAAGGCATTTGATAGAGTTCCCACGAAGCGATTGTTACATAAGCTAGAACATCTTGGCATTAGACGAGAATTGTTAAATTGGATTGAAGACTTTTTAAAAAACAGAAAGTCAGTGTGAGGGTGGTCCAGTATCCAGCGGAGTCCCTCAGGGCTCCGTCCTCGGCCCTCTCCTGTTCCTGGCTTACACGTGTGATTTACCTTCAGAACTAAAATGTTGCGTATCAATGTTTGCTGACGAAACAAAAATATATTCAGTTTCCCTAACTTCTCATCAACAATTGCAAACCGATCTGGACACTATTTGGAAGTGGTGCAGTGAATGGTTACTTCCTCTTAACGCGGACAAGTGTGTGGTGTTACATTTAGGAAAAAATAATCCCCTGCTACCCTACCAAATAAATAACATTGAACTTAAAAAAGTCGAATCTTATTGTGATCTCGGAATAATAGTAACTAAGGATCTCTCTTGGTCCCAGCATATTGCCTCAATTGTGAAACGTGCAAATTCTATGTTGTATATGCTACAAAAGGCTTTTGTTAAAATTTCATTTTACAATTTTATGAAATTGTATACCGCGTTTGTCCGGCCTATTATTGAATATGCAGGTCCCGTCTGGTGCACGACAAAAATTTACTTGAATTGTTGCAGCGATGCGCTACACGATCTACGTATGGTTTGCGTATGCCGAGACCTACCTACAGCGAGAGACTTTCAAATGCAAACTTGCTAACTTTTGATAAACGAAAGCTTCGTGGTGATTTAATTTTTACATTCAGAATCCTGTATAATTATTTGGGCCGTGATCTAAGCGAACTATTTGAAAGAAATCGGAATATTAGACTTGTATAAAATGTATAAAATATGTGATATGAAATGTATAAAACAAAAACACGTTAAATGTTTTTGCCTAAAAGAGTGTTTGATGTTTGGAATTCGTTACCCGTAGATGTCATTACTGCTCCTTCTGTAAACTGTTTCAAGAATCGTCTGAATAGATTGGACATGTTTAGTGTTTAAATTTGGAAGCTGACATTTGAAGATTTATTCAAATATATTGTAATGCCTACTTATTTCATAGAGCTATACAGAATGTAAATTCTTGGCTTTTATCTAATAAAATAATAATAATAATAATAACTTTTTGCAATAAATTAAAAAAGAGGTCGGTTAATGTTTGATCCACTCCCGTAATTGTGGATAAAATCTTATTTTGAGACAAAAAAGGCAAAATTCTGGTCTTCGTTAGTGTCTCCAATACCTTAGAGAGTGTGGAGAACCGAAATTTGACGATAGTTGCAAACCTGATTCAAATCACCGCCCTCATGCAGAAGAATAACCAATGCCCTCTTCAGACACACAGGAAATCTGCCAGGCATTCTATGATAAAGATAAAAGCAATTGCACAGAAACAACATCAGATCTCGAAGATTTGTGGTTTTTAATGCTCATGACCACCTCCAGAGCTTCAGTGTTATCTGTAAGAAGTAAAAAGAATGAATATTATATAAAGTAGGTTATTTGCTAAATTAAAGAATACAAAAACAGTTATACTATGCCCACATTTCTAGTCATTTTCATTCTTTATTTTGTTTCTTTAAAATAAAGCTTTAAAAAATGTGTTTACATTACCATTAAGATACCCAACCAAATCATCCACTTACTACCTAAGTTAATTCTTAAATTTACCCAGTGTTTATAAATATAAAATCGTTTTATAAACTTATTACATAAACAAACAAAAAAAATTATTTAAATTTGGTTCATGTAGAGATTATCAAACTCATCAAAACTGTTTTTATCTTCCCCAAATAAAAAGAAAAGTTGGATAGGTGATTTTATAATGCTGCAATGAAACTCGTGGAAAGCTTTATCACACATCGAAAGCAAAGAGTTTGTTTAAATGACAATTTTTCGGAAGATATGGCTGTAGTTATGGGAGTTCCTCAGGGCAGTGTTCTTGGTCCTCTTCTTTTTTTGATTTATACGTGCGTTTTGTTTAAATGTTTAAAGTATACTAAACATCATAGTTATGCTGATGACACTCAGTTGATCTTATCTTTTGATTCGTCAAATCCGGGCAATGCTGGTTCTCATATCATGTGACATCAAAATTGCAGAAAGCCTATTCAATGTTGAACACTTTATATCCGCAGCGCCATGACTTAAAAGTGAGTACTAACCGAATGCTGTGCGACTCTCTCATTTTAACATTTGTGATACTGTGTATGGCCCTTGTTTAGACAACAGAGATAAAAAGCGAATACAAAAGTTGCAAAATCCATGTATAAGGTTTATTTTTGGTATTCGCAGGCCATATGGAGTGTCGCACAAGTTGAAAGATCTTGAGTGGCTTAATATGTCATTGAGGAGAGAGTTACATTATGTGGTATTTTGCTACAATATTCTTAAGATGAGGTGCCCACAATATCTTTTGGATAGGGTGGTATTTAGAGCTGATATTCATCATCAGGCTAATGTTAGAAATAGACGGCGTTTAGATATTCCACGAAATCGAAAAGAAATTTTTAAACGATCATTTTCTTATAATATTGCATCTGTAGTAAATAAATATATTACTGATCTGTCTATTCTCTTTTTCATTTTATTTACGTAAAAATGTTTTAAATGTGTTTCCTCTAATTTGTGCACTATTTATTTATTTTTCTTTAGGTACTTACTATTAGATACTTTTTTTGGATAAATTATTCTACTTTATAGGCTACAACAGCCCTCAACTGCGTTGAGAATCTGAAATTATGCCTTTTAATCTGCATTTTGTCTGTTGTTTTTTGTTACAATGATATTTTTTTTACAGCTTTGTAAACATATGTATATGTGGATTAATAAACGTTATTATTATCTATTTTCGCACCAGGGTATTAAACATTATGATGAGTGACCTGAAGCCTTAAAAAATTTTTTAAGAAATATTTAAATATAAAATAAACCTTTTTTTAAGCAGAGTTGAGAAAGTTAACATCTAAAATAACAATAAAATTGCAATAAAAAAGCTCTGTGATACCTCATTAAAATTTTTTTTTCTTTAATTTTTTTTTTGTGATGAGAAAAAAATTAAATAAGATATTTCTATCTAATATTGCGCTAACTTCTGAACTTGATATTTATTGGTAATAAAAAGGGAATGTAAAATTATGATCTATTACATATTACGTATTTCAATAGTGTATTAGCTTCTGTATTTTCTTGAACTATTTAATAAAGGGTTTTTTTAAACAGTTTAAATTTTTTCATTTCAGACTTCTTTACCTACCACACCTACAGCATCACCTCCTAAGGGAATTGCTTTAGATTATCCTGCGGAGATTAACATAGAAAATACATTCAAGGCAGGGTTTCCAGTCATCACTACAAAAAAAAATGATTTAACAACTGCCCTCTGCTTTATTTGTGGAAGTGCAGGACTGGAAAGCATGTTAATCTGTTCTATCTGTTGTGAACCATATCACAATTTTTGTGCAGAGAGTCTTGGAATGAAAGTAGATTCTAATCCGGAATGGATCTGTCTCAGATGCACCTCTTGTCACAGCTGCCAAGGCATTGATAAGAGCAAGATTACCTGTTCTAAGTGTGAGAATATATATCATGTAGAGTGTTTTAGTAGCAGTGATGATAGTGGACCTAAATTGGTAAGTAAATATAATAATGAGGTATTGCGAAAATATTTAGATTGGCTTTTTGGCAAGTTTTATTTATTACAATATTATGCAACATGATATTTAACTGGTCGGTTAATGATATTATCTACAAAATCATCAAATGGATTATTGCTAAAAACTACATGTAAAGAATTTTAATTAAAAAAAGTTTGGACAGTTTGGTTATAAAATTGCTTGATTTTCAAAGTATTTCTTAGTATTAAATATAAGTTTAGAAATCAAGAGGTTGATTAACAATGAAAAAATGTTGCAATTTGCATTATTTAGATCTCATTTTATGGAGTCTTCTATGCATGTTAAATTTCAACTATGCGCTGATAAAATTTCTTCCTTTCTTGATAAATTACTTGTTATCAAAAACTGTTATCAAAACTGCTTCCAGATGTTTTGCTGGCATACTGTTATATGACGGCCCTTAAGCCTTTTATAATAAAATTCCTTAGAAGTTTAATTAACGGCCTAACAACTTGTATAATTTATGTTTTTTAGCTTTGTAAACAGTGTACAAGATGTCATGATTGCGGAAAATCAACAACTTTTCATCTTACAAGTGTTCCTGGAAATGTGCCTTTATGTTTAAATTGTTTGGATAAAAATAAAACAGGGTTAAACTGTGGGATTTGTCAACGTTCTGTTCAGGAGTACAGTGAAACCTGCAAGGTAAAGTTCCTTAATTAAATAACTATTAAAACATTGCTTGATATTTGTATTCTGTTCTATGTTCACTGTATAAGGCCAGATACAATTGGCAAAAAAAAAAATTAAAAAAAGTATCATGTGAACCATGTTTTAAAACTATTTTAAATATAGGTTCTTAAAATTTCCCGTAAATTGTATATTTCTCTCAAATGATTTGTCAACAGGTAAAAATAACTACACCAAATTAGTATTTCAGTTTGAATATTACCTTTTTGGTCTGAGGAATAAGACTGATCTAATTTTTTGAAAGGTATATGTTTTTGGCTTTTGATAGGAACATTTTTCGATAGGATCTTCTGAAAAATTCTATTTTTTTAGTCAGTCAACAATGCATTTTTTACACGATAACCAAGAGATTAGTTAAATTATCTATAAAATAATTTTGCTTGAGCTATGTATTTTGTTCTAGAAAACATTTAAAAATTATGAGATAAAACACAAGTTATGTTAAACTTGAAGTCTTAGTACAAATTAATCATAATTTTTGTAATATAGTTATCTGTTGTTAAGAATCTATTTTGGTAAATTAGAATAGTAGTAGGATAGAAAATTAAAAAAACTTTTATCAGATTAAAAGGTAATTTATTGCTAATTGGAGACTTTCTTTTCAGGTGTTGGAGTGTTCAAAATGTAGGACGTGGGTACATTCAGACTGTGAGAAATTAACCAGTGAACAATACGATATTTTGAAACTTTTACCAGTGTCTTCTAATTTTTGTTGTAGTAAATGTTTACAGGATTCTTCTCATCTGTCGTGGAGACGATCTGTGCAGAATTTTTTGTACAAGAATTTTACTCAAGTTTTTCGGCTTTTGCTTAAAAATAAAACCGCTAAAATGATTCTCAAGAAAACAAATTTTAAAGAAAATGTTTTCCGGAGTCACGTGTTAACAAATAATATTGATGTTGACAATAATAATTACAAGGATCCTGATAGAACTAATTCTCTGGGGAGAGCTAAGGAACTTATTAGTGACTGTTATGTAAATTCTCTAATAGGCATCAAGCAAAGGCTGTGTGAATATACTTCTGTAAAAAAATTTAACAACGATATGAAGCAAGCTTTACAACTTTATGAGTCAGAACAATTAGGTTTAATATATATAAATATATTTCAAAATGTTTTCCCCTGGTTTGGCCGATCACACGAAGAAGCTGGGAACGTTCCTTTAGGTGCATACAATCATATTCGTCTAGGACATATCCAGAATATTAATGAATTTCCGCTATTACCTCGTAACAAAACTGACAGCAGATGCTGTGCACTTTGTCAAGTTACCGGTGATGGTTTGGGAAACCAGGAAGCCAGGTTGTTATATTGTGGTCGTAATATTTGGGTTCATGCCAACTGTGCGTATTGGTCTACAAATATTTATGAAAGTATAGATAATCATCTTCAAAATGTTACAAATACTATAGAATGTAGTAAAACCTTATGCTGTGCAGCTTGTGGTAGTATAGGGGCTAGTGTCCAATGTCAAATATGTAAATCATTAGCGTATCACTATATGTGCGCAAGAAAGGCGGAATTCAAATTTAAGATGATTGATAAGGCTTGCTTCTGTCCCAATCATCTGCCAAGTGAATCTATGTATGTTATTAAAACAGATGATGAGTTCGAGCTTAACAGAACAATTTTCGTGGAGCAGTCCTCAAAAGAATCAAGATCGGAAGCTGAAAAAATTATTTGCCAAATAGGATCATTATGCATAATTAGTTTGGGAAAAATTGAACCTGTACTATCTGACATGACAGAGTACCTAATCCCATCGGGTTTTATTTGTACCAAATTATTTTGGTCAATTAAAGAACCTTGGAGGCTTGTTAGCTACGTTATCAGTACCTCTATCCAAAATCCTAATTGCACTACCTTGACGGTAGATAAGAATTTTACAATTAATCATTCTCAGGATAAAGAATGTATAGAGCGGATGACTAAAGAACTAAACGATTGGCGGCGTGTATATGAGAAGAAAGGACAAGAAGTAGACTCCGAGGATGAAGAAGAAAAGAATGGCCCCGAGTTACTATCACCGGAATTAACTGATACCATTCTGGAGGATTTACCGCATGATATTCTAGATGGAATTTCTGTTCAAGACATTTTTCAGAACTTTAGCTATGAAGATATGCTGAGTTTAGATAATAGCAATTCCGAGAGCATCACGGACTCTTTAAAGAAAGTTGAAGAAGAGGAGGTCTTGTTGGACAGTAAATCTGAATTTTTGATAAGGACTCGACTTCCCCCTTTAAGTCTTACTGTGAGTTGTAAAGTTAATAGTACTCATCCTCCAGTTACTAAAAAGAGAAAACTGTCAAAAGAAATATCAAATAATGTATTACTTCTGCAGGTTGATGGAACATTTGATGATGATACTTCTAGTGAATGTACTTCGCCTACTGAAGTTAATTCTTTAAATACATGGGGTACATCCGATGAACCAGTTACATGTGAAAAATGCCAATGCACGTATAGGACACGAATAAGCTACAAACGTCATCTAGATTCGTGTGAAATTTTCTGTACCAGTGAAAGTGAATCCGAAAACCCGTCAGAATTTGATCAGAGCAACCAAATAGAGGAAGAAACCTTAAACCCGGCTCCAGAATTACAGTTTACTGTTCAAGTTAATGAACAAACTCAGCCAGTTTTAGTACAAGCATTTGAATCATATCAGAGTCAAGTGCATACATCTGTTGTAAATATGGTGCCAGAACGAATTACACTGCCACCTCCTACACTAGTACCACAACCGACGCAGCAACTTGTGCAACCAACTGTATCAATTCCAGAACAAACCCAGTCTATTCCTATTTCTGTTCCTCTCTGTATGGGCCAGTCTGTTACATCTCAGATAGTTCAACCACCTATGGAATTTCAACAGCCACAAGCTCAACAAATATCTCTTCAGCCAATGCAGTCAGTGATGATTCAGCGTCCTCCTATTTCTAGAGAACCTGTAGTTCTTCAACAAATCCAGCCAGCATCAACACCTAGTTTTATGCCGATGGTAGATTCATTTGGACAAAATCAAACAAGTCAAGGTGTTCAATTGCTTCAGATATCTCAACAAATGCAGCCACAGACCCAACTGTTACAGATAAGCTCTGATGGTAATGTAATAGGAATTGTACCTAGCATTCAACCTACAACTGTTCTTATGCAACAACCTCAGCAGCTTGTCTTGGACACTAGCGGTACTTTTGGATGGACTCAACAGCCGCAACCACAAATCTACTATGGTTTTGAAACGATTGTACAAAATACTGTTATGCAAAGCCAACAGTTTATTCCCACCCCCGTACCTGGGGTATTAGCAGCTAATAGCAGCTACAGTACCACGACGCAAGTCTTTCAAACCAGCAAGCTAGAACCAGTACTTGATGTTGCTTCAAATAGTTTTGTCTTAGTAAACTCTTCCTTAGAGATGCCTCAGCAATTTCCTCAAAATCAAAGCACTACTGGTGGAGCCTCTCAAAATCACGCATTCATTTTCACCTCTCAACCATCGACTACTCAAAAACCCATTCCCGTAAGTTCACAAAATTGTATTACTTTGCCTACAGCGCCTTTTGTCTCCGATCAAAATATACCAATAAGTATTGTGCCGCCTATTCCTAAACCACCTACGTCTTATAATAGACCTATGAACAGGGTTTTGCCAATGCCTGCCCCTGTTCAAGCTACCAAAGCATCAAAAAAAGCAGCAGAATCTGCGAAGTTTCAGGATATCGAAAAACCTCAAATTAAGGCAATTGATGAAAAATGTAATTTTTCAAAAGAATCCTTAAAAGTTTTAGAGTTGCCCAAGACAAGAAATAAAGTTGAAGTTTTAGATTATAAAGTTTTCAATAAATCACAATCAAAGATCGAGCATAATTCTAAAATCGAAGAGAAATCGCTCAAAAAAATAGAACCAGTGCAAAAGCTACCTAAGTTATTTACTTACAAACCACTAAAAGAACTTGAAAAAGTTAAAATAGATATGTTTGCGAAATCAAAGAAGACTTTTAATATGTTTGAGGAGGAAAAGTCTTTAAAACTTGACAGTATTAAAAATTTAACTGCTGTCGAAAACCGATTAAAAAATTTCGACAACCACTTGCAGCAAAAAGTTAAAATTGCGGCTATACAGAAAAAACCTCAAAACGATAATAAACCTAAAACTAATATTACGACCACTAAATCCCTAATTGAGAAAATTGAGAAGATCGAAGAAGATTGCAGTTTTAAGTCGGAGATGACACCTTTAAAAAATAATTTAGATAACGTACAAGACGGGATTCAGAAACAGAAGTTGGAAATAGATTCGTCGTTAACAACACAAGTTAAAGATAACATTATGAATATTCAATTTGACCAAAGCAAGTCCTTTATTAATGTTGCACAAGTACCGATTAAGCAGAACATCCCTCTCCAAATTTTTCCTGTTACTGAACCCTTTCAAGAAGTTCCTCACGCACCTCCAATGCTTAAAAATACTCACTCAGAAAAGCCTTTAGATATGCCACAGCTGGATGAAATGATGAAGTTAGAAGAGCACAAAGATACAAAAATCTCGGAGCAACAAATTAGTTGCAAACCAGTTCAGGAATTGTCCTGTGTTTCTATTTTAGAGGAAGTTGCCAAACCTGAGACTAGTAGCAAAAGTATGCTAAGTGACCAGGTAGGAAAAGCTACCAAATCGATAGATACAATTAATATTGCAAGTTCCAAATCAGAATTGAAAAAAGAACCGGAATCCAGCAAAACGCCTTCCATCATTTATACGTTAGAAAATGAAGATGAAGGTTTTAAATGCTCATCGACCTCCATCAGTGAATGTTGGGCAAAAGTTCTTAAAGCTGTTCAAAATGCCAGAGTTGCACATAACATGCCACCTTTACCAACTGATGGCAAGCATATAAAGTCCGTCCAAGTGACTGGGTTGCAATCAAGCCATATAAAGTATTTAGTTGAACAACTACCTGGAGCTTCAAAATGTGTGCGGTATAAACCTTTATTTAAGTTTATGCCACATGCACAAAACTCCTCTGACATATGCGCTCATGGGTATGGAGCTATAAGATGTAAACCTCACAAAACTAGAAATACCGAACCTAATGACGTATTTTGTTGGCTGTCATCAAAACATAGGGATCCCTTTACGGCGTTAGATTCAGGAGTAGGACAATCCAGGTATGACAATATCATTTATGATTTTGTTAGCTTTATAGGTTAAATATCAAACGCAAATTCGTTTTTATAATAATCGCATATCTCCGCGATAGTACAACATTTGAAATAATATAATAAACACATCATTTAGAGAATATTAGTTTGAAGTTACTATCTGTATAAAGTGGTAGATAGGTGTACAACTTTTATAGATATACTAACAGTAATAATGTTTGAATCTTATCGGAGTTTGACGAAACGAAATTTCTAATTCAGTTTATGAAAATTAGTGTATCTTTTCTACATAATTTATACTGTTTGAACCACAAGTTTATGTATCATGGGGTTTAATAATAATATTACTTACTAGTAATAACAATAACTGCTAAAATAGACATATACATATAACCGGTTAAACTGATACGCCTTAAAGGACCACTTTTGTTTAATAATATTGGTAAATGATTCTTCTATTACGTGCTCTCATTTTGTATCAATTCCTACTACGAACTTAGCCAAAAAAAAAAGTTAGGCAAGCCAAAGTCTTACTAGTAATTTTATTGTGACTGTTTATGTAAATGTAAAACTACAATAATTGCTTTATAAAAATTTTATATTGACGTAGTAGTGTATTTGGCTTTGTACTTTTCAAGTAAAACTTCTTTACGCACGCTTGAGTTGGGAGTAAGTTGGCGAATGCATTAGGAAAGCGTAACGAAAAGTGTGATCGGGCGAGACGAGTGGTAGTTGAGAAGGAGATGTCACTTAATAGAGATAGAAAGAGAGAGAGTTACGGTTTGTATATTACTGTAGGAGCAAGAGAGAGTATATACATACATATACAGTGGTCGCCTAAAGTTCCGCATAAATTCGATAAAAATTAGAGACAAGATTTTTTGAGAAAACGCTCGGACTCGTCGATTTTTATTTTAAGTTGCGCATTATTGCACATAAATTTTTGTATACAGGGTGGAACAAAAAAAAAGATATGACGCCATCGGTAATTTTTTTTTAAATGGAAAGTATCAAGTGTTCAAACTGATCCACACTTCTTGGCAGAAAGCAAGACAGTTTACAAACTCATGTAAAACTCTATCAATTATTTCGGGTGATGTACGTCTTATTTCATATCTAATTCTATTTTTCAAATCTTCTACGTTGTTTGGCTTCTCAATATAAACTTTAGGCGGTCACTGTATTATCTATACATATGATTGGAGCTAAAGAAGTTTTACTTCAGTCGTGTCGTCTCAAGCGCACTAATTTTTTTTTTTTAAAGCTGTAAAGAAATAGTCTTCCGTAACAGTTATATTTCCTAACAAAATTTATGGTTTTAGGAGGGTAAACAACTTCCCAATGGCAATGAAATTCAAGAATTTAAAGTTAACTTCTAAATATTCTGTGGGAGTTTACAGATCTCGGATTCACGGTAAAGGTTTGTTTTGCCTTAGGGATATAGAACCTGGAGAGATGGTTATAGAATACGCCGGAGAGGTTAGTGGTATAAAATAATTGTAGGTTTTAACATAATACATGGAAAACATATTTTAGGTTATACGGTCTATACTGACAGATAAACGAGAAAAATTTTACAATTCGAAAGGTATTGGTTGCTATATGTTCCGAGTAGATGACAATTTTGTGGTGGACGCGACTATGAAGGGAAATGCTGCTAGGTTTATCAACCATTCATGTGATGTAAGTATTAAAACATAAATATTTATTATCTTAAATCGTTCAGGATTGCAGATCAGCATTGAAGATAGGTGGCAAGTCAGACGTTGATGACAAATTTTGCTATTTTTTAAAATTTAGTTGGTGTGTTGCTGTTACCAAATTTTTTTTACCTATCTTAAATAACTGGTTCCCCAATGTAGATGGTATACTTTCGATATATCATAGTGCCATTTTCGAAGTTATCGGAACTGTAACAAAATAATCTGCTAATTTATCATGAATATCAGGACAAAAGTTCTTTTATACAAACCCATCACTCGTTATGCGTTAATTTTTCGTGTGCATAATCATGCTTGTCTGCTTGCAATTTATAAAATTATGTATGAGTGTGATTTATTCTACGCAACTAAAAACCATTACGGTGATGAAAGATGAACAAATCCAGAAAATAAATCCAGGCAATATTGCTGCTTTAAGAACCACTATGGCAGAGATCGCAAATGTGTCGCTAAATCGCCCTTTTCGATGATAACTTGGCAAGGATTTTCATTTACACTATTATAAGACTTGCGGTGCTGGCTTGAATCAAAAGCTATGCCTGACCATCATAATCATCTAAAGTTTGATGAAATGTGGATGTCTCTTGATGCGAGGGATTCAGGCGGAATTAAGCAATTGAATGCTTTGGACTTTAATAAATTTTGATCTTATAGCATTAAATTTTGATTTAACACCCTAAGATAATGAAAAAGTTCAAAATCAAAAATCCAAATAACAATAACAAATTAGAAATCATAAAGAATCATGAGATGGCCCTTAAGACTTAATACTTTGCTTAAGACTCGGCTTAAGATCTGGCGTAAGACATTACCTAAGATCTCACTTAAAATCCTACCTAAAGCCCTAAAATTAACACGTGAAACTGCAAAAATGGCGGTCTTAAAAACCATGACAAAACGTTTCACAAAGAATAGGAATCAAGTTTACCTCAAGATGTTAAAGGGACTTTTATAAAGTGTATTAAATTAATCTTTCAGACTATATGGCTAGTGTCGCCATGAGGTCGAATCCAAACGTCGAGCAATTGAACTTGTTAACCTGAAGACCACCATTTGGAAAGAAGGCCAAAAGACAATTTTTGGGTACCTCTTTGATGGATAATCAGTTTTACAAGAATTAATAAGATAACGTTGTCTTGCTTAGCTTAAAGTTGCAGTGAGTACGGAAAACAATCTAATCCCAAAAGAACAAAGTATTCAAATTACAGGAAAAACAGTGGCAATAACAGCACGGTATTGAAAATGCCAATACGTAAAAAGTGTATCCTTGAGCATGGCGTACGTGACCAATGACAAAGACATACAGATAGAAAAATCACGTTAGTCAGAGAGAGAGCAAAACAACCCGATTCCAGTAAATTGCTTAAAATTCAAAGCGAAGAACAGCTAACGCCATCTAGGAGTTCCTATTTTTACAATACCATTAACTAGACACTAGATGTCGGGATCAGTACTATTAATAGCATATTAAATTATTACATTATAAAAGCATCCAAAATAATAAAACGCTACAATGTGTCGAATTAAGATAAAGGTAATTCATTGCTTTATTCACATTAAAGGAATAATAATAAAAAACATTTTTGAGTGGGAAACTATTTATTTTCAAAGCTGTAATATTGACTTATTAAGTGAGACACGTTGTATATTATACTTATTTCTTGATCAAATATAGTTTAGAATAAATGTTCGAGACTAAAAGCTGTCATTTTTGAAAGTTTTAATTATTTAGGCCTAAACAGCAATTGAATAAATGACATTTTTTAAATATGCACAACTGAAGCTTTATAACTTCTCGATATATTGAAAAAAAAACTAAAATTAAACAATAAATATCTGAGGTGAGCCCTAGGCTAGTCCTCTGACTCTGCGATCTGAAAGCAAACGATCAATCGCAGGATATCTTTAATAGAGAATGCATGTCGGAAAGATGAAAGACAAATGTTATATTTAGAGAAAAATACATTTACAAGTTTTTTATCGCAATTTTTTATTATATTTTGCTATTCCAAATTTCTGTTATTTGACTGTCCTTCTCTTTTTTCTACCATAGAATTGGAATGCTTTAAGACCATAAGATACTTGTTCTAATAGGCTTAACAGAAAGTGCATTCATTTTTTTTCCGCATTTTGTAAATTGTCGTAAGGTGCCGTGCTGTAAATTGTAATGTTAATTGGAATATTTAGAGAGACCTCCTAATTTAAAACTTGCTAAACTAACGCAATTCCGCAAATTTCTGTTTTATTTAACTATTAACTGTCAGGTCCCTGTACCAATATCATTAAAAATATACATTTTAGTTTTGTGCTTGAAATTTTGTAATTCTTAAAATATTAGTTTTAAGGAAAATTTATTGTGAAAAAATAAACAATGCTAATATCTCTGTTCCAGCCAAACTGTTATTCGAAAGTTGTAGAAATAATGGGCTCCAAGCACATCATAATTTTTGCACTAAGAAGAATTCTCAGCGGGGAAGAGTTAACGTACGACTACAAATTTCCGTTTGAAGAGGACAAAATTCCGTGTACTTGCGGGGCAAGGCGATGTCGAAAATTTCTTAACTAGTAATTAATGCTTTCTTACTGCGATTTAACATTCGAAAATTATAAGGAAGGCTCTTTATCATAAGAAGAAAAGGGCTATTTTAAGTAGAAATAATTGTCGAGTTGTACAAAACATGTTATTAGACGTTTGATTAAGTGGCTGTCTTATATACACGACTCTTGAAAATATCGATTCTATAAAATAGAAAAATGTTGTAAAGCAGTATTTAAAATTTAAAAATTTTGGCTGTGAGTTCTAATGTATTTTTTAATAGCCGTTTAGGTCTGATATTGTGGTAGCCATTAAAAAAACACCGATGATATTTTATTTTAAATATTTGCCAATACAAGTTAAGCCCGAATATTGATGAATACTTTAAATAACATCAGTATATCAAACGGCATGATTCATTTATCGAATTTAGATATACAAGTGTAGCCAACTATAACAAAATAATATATAACTAAAGCACAAGTTAAAAAGGGAACAGTAGCGTTTCTCCTACCTCACCATTAAAAGCATTGATATGAATTAGTCTTTTCACTGCTTTCTTAAACCAAAGCTCCTAAATCTAAATCTCAGTTTCAGGTCTAATTTCGTTGGGATTCTAACAATTATGCAGGAGGTGTACAGAAATATCTTGTCTGAAAGAGTTACTCGTAGATATTTTTTGTCAAAATCATTTGTTTTAATTGAAATATTTGTCAAAATACCCATTCAAATATTGTCCTGTGTTTTAAATCTTATTATCAGCAAAAACTATATTTGTTTATATATCTTTTAAATGTTCAACACAATTAATTACCTATTTTGTTGGATACTACGTTACTACTAAAAAAATATAATATAGGTGAAACCTGTGGATCATTACTAAAATGAATTACAAAACATAAAACACAATGATTTTCAAAAATCGAAAATTAGACAACATGCATATGACCACATAATCATAGATTAAACTGGGCTTCCTCAATTTTAGCAAAGACTGACAAAAAAGCCAAACTCTTTAAGACGCAAAGCAACATTGGAAGTAGGACATAATATATTACTGTGTTTTTCTTTAGTTTAATTGCTACATGTGGCACAGCCTTTTATTATACCCATTTTATCTGGCATACGATTACCGTTATTAGAAAGACGAATGGTATTCAACATTTATGATTCCTACACCAGTTTGTTTCTTTTTTGCAAAATCTTTCATTGGCTCGTAACCTCTTTTACGCCTGGAGCAATATTAACAAGGAACAATATAGCAGACAAATGAAATGTCACCGGAAGGCAAAATCTGATTCATGTTGTTTGTCCCAAACCACTATCGTTAAAGGTATCTTTTCCCCGTAATAGCTTGTAAAATCACAACCCAGACTTTAAATCCTCGTTTTATTGGCTTCATGGGCATGTATTACTTTAATGAAGAACGTCCCTTAAAACCAAGAATACTTTCATCTGCTGAAATAAAACAACTTGAAGAAAAGTTTCACTGAAATCTGTCTTTAAAATAATCACAGAAAGGTCGAATTTTGTCAAATTCTGGAGTACCTCTTGCCAGCAGCATTCACTATTGTCAAAATGCAGAAAAACTTAAAATCTTCGAAAAAGTTTCGTCCACTGACCACTATAGTTTATAAAAAAGAACATAATGAAATCCCATATAGATTATTATCCCTAAAAATGCTCTAAATTCATCCAAGCCTAAAGACACTTACCACCAAGTTCAGTTGTATAAATATTGGACAGTTGATCTATGTCACATAAGAAAGTCCGTAAAAATTATGAAAAATGTTGTATAGGATTACAAAAATTTTAGTTAGTAAGTTATTCATCTTTCATATAAGGCCAAACAATTTTCACATAAAGAAGGAAAATATTCGGCGTCGCTTTCGTTTTCACTTTCACTGCTGCAAGATGTAACTCCCGCCAAAGGTTGTTTTTTGAAGCTGACGATCGATTATGCGCCGGTATAAATCATCTTCTTCATCGCAATCTCCACCAATGTCTGAAAATTGAGCCTGTTATTTCAGTTAGTGCACTGATTATAACTCTAATGTTTTCTCGAGAAGGTACTGGAATACTGGCCGATCTAAAAATTACAAAAAAACTATAAACTCAAACACCTCATTATTATTGCTTATTTTTATTTTTCAAATTAGGTTATTATTTGGACAGAATGTTAAATAACATCTTTGCCCCATGAAATATACCTCTCGAAATTATGTTCCCAGTTAGAAAAAAACTATGCTTAATCATAATTATTTTATAAATCAACATAAATTTACTTTGTTTTTAAATTTTTTTTTTAAATTTATGTTTTTGATAGTTTCAATGTCCATGTATTCTTTTTTTTTCAAATATTTTCTAAAAATAAAACAATTGCATTAAAATTAACAGTTCAACCTGAAAATGTGTTACTTACCTCTTAATATTATTCTTTAAACCATTTAAAAGAAAACACACATTTTATGACAAAACTTACCAATTTATACATTTTTATTTCACCTTAAGTTGCTTTGGGATAGTAATTTCTCACCTTCAGTTTTCTTGTGACCTCTTCGACGACTTAAGAAAAACTAAACAGTTTCGATGATATTTCGATGAATATGCAGGGCGTTGTAAGGCTCTGCATATTTGTAAGAATTTATTAACCGATAAAAACTATAGTATTTTGTAGGTGGGAAATTATTGCCCCATAAACACCTAAAGGGTTATGTAAATTAAAAGTTTTGAAAATTAAAAATTTGTAAAACATTTCATATATAATTCTAAGTTAAGATAAATGCATAGCTAGTTGTCCAGTTGATTTTAATACATGGATTCGTTTGCTAAAAAGAAAGATAGAACATACCATTCTAAAAATTAATTGAAGAATAGAAATATGTTTTATGCATGTATTTTGTAATATTTAAATATATTGGGAAGACACCCTTTACCATATTTAAAAAAGTATCCTTCGTGTTTTGTTTGTTACTTTTTGAAACAGTTTTATCAAAGTCCAACAAATGTCAATTTGAAAAAGTATTTGCCTGTTTTTGGAAGAATAAAACAAAGATAAGTAAAGTTATATTTTTAATATAATTTTATTTACTTTAATAAAGGTATTAAATTTAACTATCGGAAACGTTGATTTAAGTATTTTTTTTTTATAAACGTAGGAGATAGTATTTTCTAAATTTATATTTGTGTAAATAGTAACGTAATACCCAATAGAATAGGAAACCAATTTTAAATTTGTCAATATATGTTTTACGTAATTTAATGCCATCGTACGAATTATATTAATGTAGGTTATGTTTATTCAATTTATATATATCAAAACTTAAAATCCATGCGGTTTATCTTGACTACTTGAGGACACAGAAATCTATTCGCCTGTGGTAGCATCTCGCTAAGTACCGTCAAATGGGGTAAAGTGGATAAAAAATTGAGGTTTTTTAAAAATTCGGTAAAGACGTACACAAATCTTTGGAGCACTAATATTTAGAATTTTTAGTACCTGCCCTTTAATATTGCCAAATTTTAGCTTTTTTTTGTCTATAATTTTTAAAGTGGACAACATGTAAATTTTCACGTAAAATTCGTTTTAAAAATGTGTGAGGTAAAGTGAATAACTAAATATCGTTTTAAAAATTAGTTTTCCAAAAAAAATTTGGTAAAAAAGAAATAAAACAAACTTTTTATTCTTAATAGAAATGTTAATGGCTAATAAACTTTAAAACATAAAAAACGAAAGATTTAAATAAAATAAATTGAATTAAAAAAATTAACTCAAAATAAACAAAAATAAATAATCAAAATTATTTTACTGAAGAGAAATCCGCATTCAAAAATAAATGTTTTCCACGTTTGACACTGCTTAAAGTTAACTTTTGTACACTTTGTTCCCTATTGACAGTAAGTTATGTCAGCAACAACAGGGTAAACAAAAAATATGTTTTTTTTGTCGTTTTGTTTTTTTAATGCATTTATGACAAACTCATTTTTTCCAACCAAATTTTCTATTTTGCCAACAAATTTTCTGTCACGTTTATTTGTAAAAAAATTCACTATTACGTAATCACCTATTTCTAATTTTTTTTCAAGATTAAAGCACGGTAGGTCAATTTCACTTACATCACCATTATTTTCTTCTCCGTCAGAGTCTGAGTTTGCTTTCAATGGGCTTTCAGGATTTTCCAGGATGTTGTCTTCGTCTTCCAAGGATCTGATAATATCTCTGGCTAAGATTTTTTCCCGCCATTTTTTCCCGCGTTTTTGGATACCAGTCTTCGGTCCTGTTCTGTAAGACTCTAAGTGACTTACAGGGGCATCGAACCAGGCTTTTTCCATGGCATCTTCCATAGGGACATTTCCGCCTACATTTCTAGGAATTTTGCAAAGGACAGCGTTGGGGTCAAACGGAATGATTCCACACGCCTTAAATCCTGAAATCGAATTTTTTTCAGAATTCACACCAACTTTCTCGATTGCCTCTTTTAAAAGCCTTGGAAACACGGTTTTGGAATAACCCCCCGGTTTTTCTGCTTCCATGCCTCCAATACATTTCGCCATGCATCTTTCAGGGGCCGAAAATAGGCCACATCAAGTCGCTGTAATAAGTGGGTGGAATTTAGCGGCAATAATACAAAACGAATGTCATTGGATTCGCATGCTTGAATAACGCTAAGAGTTAGATGGCTACTCAAATTATCGCCTATTAACACCTTAGGCCTGACCAAATTTTTTGTGTGTGGGATAAGAATATTCAGGAACCAATCTTCAAATATTGCAGAATCGAACCATCCACTGGTGGTTCTGCTGTATCTGCTTCCTGGATAGCCGCCTTCTGACCATTCAGGGTAAAGATGCTTGGCTTTATAAACTATGTATGGGGGCAATAATGCTCCACTTCCCGATATCGCAAACATTACGCTGGTGCTTGTTTTAGACGTATCTATTATCCTATGTGCATGTTTTACCCCGCGTTTTACGACAACCCTTACTGAGCCAGGGTAATTGACAAAATTGCTTTCATCATAATTTATGACGTTACATGGTGGTACATTTTCCAAAGTTTTTTGAACCTCAGAAAAATAATTATTAAGCATCTCATAGTCGACGGATGCCTTACCTCTTTTAATGTTTTTAGCCAATTTTATTGTTAGATTAGGGTTTCTTGCCATTAATGCCCTGAACCAATCCAAACCCGGTAAATTATCTGTAAATCTTTTCTCTCGGCACCCCAGATTATTTAGATATTGCTGAACAATTAATCTTATGTCGGTTGATTTTAATGGAAACCCCCAGCCATCAACTAGTAATTTTTCCTCAGCCTCCGGCAAAACTGGCTGTCTGCCATATTTTAAAGGACGCTTACCATGAACCCGGTTGTACAAGGTTGTGTGTGGTACGCCATATTGTTCTGCAGCTTCCCGGACATTTCATGTTCTTTTGTTGACCGCCGTCACTGCCCTTATTAGAAATATTTCTTTGTAATTTTTTTGCCGGCTGGCCTAATTTTCTTCTTATATACTCTTGGCATATTTCTCAAAAAAAAAATAAGAAAACATATTCCAATCTAATGTCTAATTTCTTTCAAAATTCTGTGATCCACTTTACCCCACAAAGTTGATATTTTTTATAATTCCGCGAAAAAATAATAGTGTAATTTTTTGTTTGTAAACTCGCACTGAATATTGTGATCTACATACAGTATATAATTACCACAAACAGCCAAAAAACCCGTGTGGTGTATACTTTTCAACCAACAACAATTTTACGGCAAACACGAACTGAAACAAAACTGCAATAGTGAACGCTACCAGCCTCAAACATGCCATCCACTAGACCAGATATTCGCCTCGTGCACTTGTGTAAACTTGTATAAAGTGCGGGGCGGCAGCACTGTCGTACCGTGACGTTGAAGGTCGATCAACGAGTTCGGACTGTTCGAGTTAACTTTACCCCATAGTTTCACTTTACCCCATTTGACGGTACTTTGTGTGTTTGGCATATCTACATATGTACATACATTTATATCTTATTGAAGAAGACGATCTTTTCGCATAAGAATTCCAAATTAAAAACATTCCTGTCAACTAAACTAGATGTCTAAACAAACGTTTTAGAAAATTCCTGTTTTCTTGTGCTAATGACAAAACTAGATTTCGATTTTATATTAGATTCGAAAGTTTTATTATGAGCGGATAATGATGAGATATAAAAATAAGCATTTTTACTGCTTTTGACGTAATAATCTTCTCTGGGATAGTTGCCAATTATTATATTCTCGCTTTTGAGCATGCGATTGCTTTTAGAATAAATTACTTTGAACTAATTCCAAGAGCAATAGCCCTGCAGATTCTTTAATTTCTTGCCTAGTGCTAGTTTAGGTTTATGTATACAATCCCAATTTAACTTTCAGGCAACGAGTAGATCATTTTCTTGTTTCTGCTTCTCGAATATAAAATGCTCTAAAGTTGATTTTGGATTTCTGATATTTCGTTTTAACTCTAACGTTGTAATTCTGTTTTCCTAGGGGTGAGTTAGGAAGGAATGCATACTGTCAGGCATTTTTAGATAGAAAAATGCCATGTTTCTAAATTTGTATTTAAATGAACGTCACTAGTCAGCATTTTTTGGTGTATTTGACTTTCAGTACCACATCATTTTGCTATTGCAATTAGAGAGGACATAGTAATGTTATTTAACGAATTCATAAAAAAAAACTACTTATTGAAAAAATAGTGGAAAAGATATTACATGTTTTTTATATGTAACATATGTATGTTATTACATATCTGGCAAATAAAAGCCAGCTTCTAAACTTTACGTTTTTCCTTGAAACATTCAGATTCACTTGAGTAACACTTCTGAGCTGCTGTCTAAAAACCTCCTTTGTGATATAAATATATTAATTTGTTTTTCTTATTTGAAAAACTAGCTTTATGATGCTCTTATTTAAATAATAAAAATTGTATTTTGCTAGTCATACCCTTTTGTTTTATTTGTAACTAATTTTAGAATTTGTAATGGTTAATTTTTAAATAATTTAAAAATTAAAAAGATGACTAGAGAATTTGTATGGTCTTACATGTTGCTTTTCATTGTGTAACTATTTTTTGTGTACTGTTAAAAAAATTAAAAAATTTGGAAACATATAAACCTTTATATTTAATATTTATTTTTGTAAAAAAGATAAAAGCATTTTATACATTTTAAAATCTTATTTTTGTATAGTAGATAACTAAGTTGTTCGTTTACCGTCTAAATGTAGATTGTACAGTTTATATAATAATTATTATACATATTCTTTAAATTGTTATTAAGAGAATGTAATAACAATTTTTTCAAATAGATAAGAACTTATTAATATTAGTGGTAAACAATCATTTAATCCTTTTGTTTAAAAAAATGCACACAATAATTGTGCTTTTTCCATATGTTGGGAATTCTTTCTATATGTGAACAAGCATTGAATGAAGCTGAATTCCGCCTATTCCACGGAGATCATTTACAACCTTATGAAAAGAAGTACTTTCACCAATTAAGGTCTCTTTCCATTACACCGTACCCTGTTAGGGCCGTAATAGGAACGTGTTAGGCGCCCCGATTACCATCTATGTGTTAGCTAATGGTAATGTGAGGTGACGAGGGACGGTCTAAGGGGTATTGTCTGATAACTATCGGTTCAAAGAATATTAGTTTGCATATGTCGATAAGGTTACTGTCCTAGTATGGTAGGGTGTAACGGACAAAGACCTTTATTTATAGACGAACGTGCTGATACCATAAAAGCTAGCTAATGTATGAAAATTTGTT
The DNA here is from genome assembly GCF_022605725.1 of Anthonomus grandis grandis. Lineage (NCBI taxonomy): Eukaryota > Metazoa > Arthropoda > Insecta > Coleoptera > Curculionidae > Anthonomus > Anthonomus grandis. The sequence continues at coordinate 44,764,555 of NC_065567.1, forward strand.
TAAAAAATATAATTAAAGCAATATGAAGAAGTTATATTAGCTCATTACGTAAAATAATACTAAACTCAGATAAAGTCTAAGTTTTTTTCTGAAATCATTACGTTATTAAAAAAATGGATGCGTTATTTGCCAATATATAAGAAATTCAAAAATATGAAAAGAAACCTTTAGTGGCAAAAAGATTTTGGTGTATCCAGACTCGATATTAAATACTTATAACTTAGGAACATAAATAAATTAGGAACTTCAAATCACACAACCATGATATCTTTCTTTACGCGTGTTTCGCTAACATTATTAGCACCTTCGAGAGAAAATTAAAACTAAGTTTTCATTTCAAAAGATTATAATTCTTAAAATTTATTTATATATTACATAATCCTAAAAGATTAACACTGAGTTTTAGTCTTCTCCCGAACATCGTTACCGAAACTCATGTCAAGAGGAAAATAAAGAGCTTTGGTTAGTGGTAAAACTGTTGTGATTCGAGTGTCACACCAAAGGTTCCAACCATAGGGCAAATTAAGAATTCCTCAAGTAAAACTACTATATTAATTATATTATCTGATAAATATGGTTCTGAAACTGCATATGGTATATTTTTGAATTTCTATGTACAATTGCGTTTAATGATGTAGTGATTTTTGATTAACACAGTCTATTTAAATATTGGTGTTTTTATTTATTTATTTAAAAGTTTATGATAAAATATATATAAATTAAGGTCTTGGTAATTAAAACTAAAAGTAAAGTTTCAAGACTAAAAAATAGATTCTGAATGATCAAAGATGTCTGCTAAAAATTTCATTTATTTTTGACTAAAAAAATAGGTTTAATTTGGTAATACCTTTTTTATGTTTGCAAACATCTGACTTCGATGTTGCTTAAGAAATGTTTTGTTGAAACTTTTTTTTTAATATTGATGAGGATGTATTTGAATTTTATTACATCACCGGCATACTGTACAGATTTTTTAGCTTTAACAATATAAATGACAATATAAACATATCAATATGAATCCCATGGGTAGATATATACTACCATGTGATATAAGGCCTTCTTAGGTAGTCTAATAGTTAGGTGTTAATGGGATGATTTAGTGTCTTATAAATAACTGTAAATTATATTTTAATATGGCTAATCATACCCATTTTGGTGCTTAATATATTACATTGTTTTGTTTTCTCCTAAGCAGCTGTCCGATGAAAATTGTAATGAATAAATGATATTAATTTGATTTATAAATGCATTTTTTTAACCCGATGTTTAAGTTTATCTTTTGCTAAGCATAATTTTTTTGGAGACAAATTGGTTGTAAGTGAAGTAAATGTGTAAAAAAACGTATATCAACTTTTTCAACACGGGTAACTAACCGTCGACCCCTAAGAGAGAATAGTTGATAACAAAAATTTACGTTTATGTTGATTTAACTGTTTGTTACGTTATATGTAAGACACTAAAAGTCTATTCAATTTGTTTTTAGTAAAATTGCAAAAACCTACACCGGCTGCAAGTAGCCCCACAGAAAAAAATCGTAATGCCTTAAATCCGTGGAGCGTGCAGGCCAAGAAATTGGTCCATCGTCTCTATCGGTTTATTTTCACGACATGCGGATTCTTTGCTGCCAATCCATGATTGTTGTGGAATTTCTGTGCTCTCTTTTGTGTAAATATGGCCTCGTTCGGACACGAAATTAATGTAAAATCTTCTTCATTTCTGTTAAACTTTTCTAGGATGATCTTCGGTGATTGATCTTTATATCGTACCGCTTTTGTGTGAGAATAATGTTGAGGATAACACTATTGTTGTTTTATTTGTATGTAGCAAGTTTAAGCTGGCTCTAATACAAACTTATTATTGAGTCGGTACCCATAGTATCGTAGATCTCACAAATCACAAAATGTCTATTTAGAAATGGTCTAAAATAAGATTTAAAAAAAAAATCTTATTGTTTCTTCTTATTATGAAACTTATACAGGGTGTTTCAGAACTATGGGATCAAACTTCTAGGGGTTGTTCAGTGCAACAGTAGAATCCATTTGAGTATAGGAACCCATGTCCGGAAATGTGTCCGCCACTACGGCCCTAAGACGCGTTTAAATTTAGAAAAAATATTAATTACCTAAATAGGATCTGATGCATTTATTTTTACCTTTTGTATATGATACCATCACAACAATTGTTCAAAATGTCTTCCTCCAACCTCAATACACCGATTTAAACGCCGCACATGATTTCGGCGGACTACACTAAAAATTTGATCCTCGTTTTGAATGATTTCAAATGCTGCTGTTATTCGTCCAATTAAGTCTAGCTCTGATTCTACTGGAGTTTCGTAGACTAAAGACTTTACATGTCCCCACAAGAAAAAAATCGAGCGACGTTAAATCGGGTGACCTAGGAGGCCAAGAAACTGCTCCACCCAACCTTTGGGCCATACCCACCAAGGTATGGCCCAATTAAATAATCATCAACAATGCCTGCCCATACGTTGACAGACCAACGATTCTGATGTTTTCTTGGAAAAATTGCATAAGGATTTTCTTCGTCCCAAACATGGTTATTCCTACTATTAAAAACACCGTCTCTTGTGAAAAAGGCTTCATCGGTCCACAAAACATATCGTAAAATATTTGGTTCTGCAATGATGTGATCCAGAAGCCATCGACAAAATTGAACTCTAGGATGATAATCGGCTGCAGTCATACCTTGAACTTTCTGGAAGTGGTAAGGATGGAGTTGTTGCTCGTGTAGTACCCGCCAGACAGAAGCGTTCCTTGTATTCATATTCTTAGCGACGTCACATGTGCTATTTGATGGTTCATCGGCAACTCGCTGAAGCGCCTCTTCTTCAAATTCGACCGTTCTTACGGTTCGAGCAACACCAGTATCATGCATGCATCTTGGTCTTAAACATGCCTGTCTCAGCGAGCCGCCAATGAAACGCAATAAACTTTTTGTATCCAGGATGCTGTCGTTCGGGATAACGTTCATGATACAACCGCGTTGCTGCTCGTGCATTGCAGTTTGTTGCTCCGTATGCCAAATGCATATCCGCCAATTCTTGATTGGTAAAGTTTTCCATCAGCAATAATTGTTTAAAAATTGTAAGGTATAAAATTTTTAAACATGACATTGATAAGCGTTGATTTTAAACAATTGTTGTTATGGTATCATGTACAAAAGGTAAAAATAAATGCAGCAGATCCTATTTAGGTAATTAATGTTTTTTATAAATTTTAACGCGTCTTAGGGCCGTAGTGGCGTAGTGACGCATTTCCGGACATGGGTTCCTATACTCAAATGGATTGTTCTGTTGCACTGAACAACCCCCAGAAGTTTGATCCCATAGTTCTATAGATGATTTTTTGTATATCATGCAACTTCTTGTTATTTTTTTTTCAATTGTTATTATAAACTTTACTAACTAAAGAAATTTGTACGACACTTTTGCTAAAAATGCGTTGAATATACCGACCTGGAAAATTTCAAGAAAAAAGATACATACATTTTTATACATATTTGTGAAGACATATTTCCTTGTATGTAGTATAAGGGTAAGTACTATTTTATTTTAACCGAATACTTAAGTAATACTTTTAACCAATCTCTTAAATACAGTTAATTGTCTAAGTTAATAACATTTTAAAAAATAACTATGCAACACAGATTTACAGTTACTGCGCCGAAATATTAAAATATTAGTCACCTACATCTATAATATTTACATGATTATACGATTTCGATTACTAGACTTCGCCTTCGTAAAAAAAGTCCTTTGATTAATATTATCTCCATTTGCCCTTCACTTTTACTAAAAATAACCTCAAAGTAAACTCACTCGTAAACCCTTAGAAATTCCTGTATTTTAGCCTAAAAATACAGGGTAGTGGAAACATTTTAGGTGAAATTGTTTATGTCGCAACGAAAAGTACTAAAAGGGACGAAAAACTGAATAAAATAACACTGCAAACAGTTTTTATAAAACGAAGAGGGACCAAAAACAAGCATATTATCTCACCCTTATGTGCAATCCCTTGGACAAAATGAGATAAATCCACAAAATCTTAAACTGAAAGGTGAGGGGGGTCGAGTGATGCTTATGGACATTTAAGGTGTTGAAAAATGCTTTCCAATGATATCATAGAAAGCCACATTTAAGAAAATTCTTTTCAAGAAAATTTTTTTATCAATTGTTTATCAAGGAAAACATTAAACAAAAACACATTTTTGAAATTTTTTATTATTACTTACTTGGTATTATTATTTTAAGAACAGTTGACTTTCGGTTCAGTTTAACCAAAAAGCAGCACTTTTTATTTTTAGTGATGGCGTACAGCATAGCTGAACGTGTAGACATTATTTTCATTTATGATTCCCAGGGCGAAGGGCATCTAGGTCAAAATTTAAGGCCGGAGTATGTTCCCCAACCAGTAGCCAAATTTGAAGAAACTTGTTCTGTCACGAAGCCATAATTCAGCACCCACCATGAAAGCCGTCTTTTCCCGATCTCCAGAGCAAACCCACTTGTCAGTATTCACTTTTAAGAGTTAGCGTGAAAAAGATCATCAACCAGAGTGTCATCAATACGAGTAAGAAGATAGTTATCGTAGACGCCATTTTTTTGTCGAACGTAAGCTGCAGATTTTAGTACGCCGGGTCTTATGATTATCTTTGTAGCACCTGTTCCCAGCAGCATAGTTGGAGGATTCCATCCACAAACGCGACGAAAAAACTCTTGGTGTGGTGCTGCAACGAGGAGAATTCGGGGACTTGCTGAATACAAGTAGACGATCGCCCCTTCGCATCGACTTTCTTTGGTTTTCCGGACTAGCGCCATCTGGAGAGTGTCCTCTTATTTGATCTTTTTTACCATATTTCCAACATATATCGGGTGGTGCGTCGCCGAGTGGAACATAGGAAAACCCATGTAAATTTTAAGGGGGTCAATTATTGGCTTCCCTGTACATTTTATAGAAAAAATGTAAGACAAATTTTTGAAGAGACCAATCTGGCAAACCCTCGTGCAAAGTTTCAAAAAATTTTAATAAACGAATCTTGAATAATTGAACAATTAAATGTAATTACAAAATTGCCAAATTTTCGGTTCAGGTAAAACCAGACACCAGCCACCAGCAAACAATTTGTTATAAGGTTTTGTCAAATCTGACGTAGAGCCGAGTACAAGAAATGTTTTTTTTTTCGTTTTATCAATCTCACAACCATACATTCAAAGTAAGACACGTTAACATTACTTTTTTATCTAAACTTTTATTTAATATAACGATGAAGTTAAACCAATAACAATTATTATTATCGATGATTAAAAAAATAATTTTATCATACTTAGAATTTAATTAAACCAGTAGCAGTATCTGAAATATTTTCAATTTATTTTCCCATCAAGCCTATCTGGTCCATTTCAACCATTAAACCTATTGTTAGTAAATTCGAGTCCAAAGACATTGCAATAAATAATTGTAAATGTTTAACTCAGAAGATCGAAAATAGATCCGAAAAAAGAGAGAATAGAACTTTTAATATTTTACTAAGTGTGGAAAAATAAAATAAAATACAATAACTTTTTTAAAAATAATGGAGAATTACATAAAAACATCAATTTATCAAATAAATTAAAAAAGTCATCCATTTTCTCTCTAAGGTGCTGGTATAATATCAAAAGCAGGAACGAAAAACTCTCAAAATGTACAGCATCTATATAAGATTAAAAAATACTACAGTATCTATATGTAGATTTTGAGAGTTTTTCGTTCCTGCTTTTGATATTATACCAGCACCTTAGAGAGAAAATGGATGACTTTTTTAATTTATATGATGCTAATCAGGCTACTCTCATCCATATGTACCGAAAAAACCTTATTTCAAGGAAGAATTACCTATTTCAAATATGGTTTTTACAACAGTGCTTGCTGTTCAACCTTACCCCTACGTTTGCGAAAATAAAATGCAAAAACAACTCTAGTTCAGCGCAAGTTGCAGTCAAAGAAACAACGAAGATTTGGCTTAAGGAGGGAGTCAAGGATCACTACAAGAAGCTAAGTAGAATTAATATTAAACTTAAATATCTCTTTTTTACTTTAAATAGTTTTCTTCATATTAATGAGTTCTCATCTTTAGATAGGAATTTTCGCGATGGTGTGGAGAGTTTCGGTAGACTTTTAGTAGACTTTGTAATAAATTACGTAACCTAAAATTTAAACAAAGAGAACAGGAAGTTGGAGTTAGTTTAACGAATTATAACCTGCCTAGCTACACCAATCACGAATTTCATAATAGATTTCTTAACCTTACTAATGTACTATTTTCCCCTTTAGAATTGAATTTACTAAACAGAAATTTGAAATTTAATTTCCATAAACAGATAAGCACAGAGGATAAAGAAACCCTTGCAATAGAAGCTGAAAACATCTTACAATCAACAGACATATCAGATAAAAATGTTCTAAGAGCAAAGATTATAACACTATTGCACACTAATTTTTCCAATAATCCCAATAACTCTTCGTGGAAAACTTTAAGTTCTACTAAAAGAAAAATTAAGACTAACGATTTAATTTTTACAAAGGCAGACAAGGGTTCGTGTTTGGTTGCTATGAACAGCACACATTATGTTGATAAAGTCAATGATTTTTTGAATTCGGGTGACTTCGAACCTTTAAACAGGAATCCAACATCCCTATTTTTTGGAAAAATGAAAAAAACCTTAGACCATTATCTCACTACAATAGAATTCTTGAAATGTTCAAAATCAAGGTTATATCCAATGAACCCAAGGACTCCTTTGCTTTATGGACTTCCAAAGGTCCATAAACCTAACATACCAATAAGGCCGGTCGTGTCGTTTGTAGGATCACCATGCTACAAGTTATCAGCATGGCTAAATAATATTTTGAGGGAGGTTACTCAGTTCAGGGCTCCTTGTTCGGTGTTAAACTCAGTGGAATTTTGTAAATCAATTAAAAATATACAAGTTCCCTCTTCGGCGCAATTAATTTCACTAGATGTCAAAAACTTATTCCCGAGTATACCACCGAATGATTGTCTGTTGCTGGTGGTTAAACTATTAAGGGGTAAAATTCCAACACTGGTCATCGAACACTTACTATTACTCCTTTCAATCGTCTTACAACAGGACTTTTTTCAATTTAATTACGTTTTTTTCAGACAGAAAGAGGGACTGGCCATGGGTTCTTGTCTCTCGCCGTTTCTGAGTGAGGTATTTATGTGCAACTTGGAGAGCACAATAACATCTAGCGAATTTTCCAATTATCTGGTATTTTATAAGAGATACGTAGATGATATTTGTATACTTTGAAACGGGGGGGACGAGAAGCTCAGAGAATTTTTAATCTTTGTGAATGGCCTCCACCCTAAAATAGAATTCACAGTTGAACATGAAAACAATCAGTGCTTGCCTTGGATCTCCTCTTAAAAAGGAACAACAATTCTATTGAGTTTGAAATTTTTAGAAAAACCAGTACGACAGACAACATCATACAATTCCATTCAAATTCACCTACAACCCACAAATTCGCTAGCTTTAATTCTCTGTTTTATAGATTATTCAACATCCCACGTTCCAGGGACGCCTTTAATAAAGAACTTAATATTATCAAACAAATTGCCTTAAACAATTCTTTTCCGTTAAAATCTATTCATAAATTATACAATAAATTTGTTAATAAATATAAGCTTTCATTTAATTTTATTCAAACAAATATTAAAGCTAATGTTACCTACAGATCTTTGACATATTTTGGTACAATCTCTGATATCTTGGGCCGTTTTTTCCATAAATATAATGTAATTACCTCATTTAAAACTAGTAACACACTTATTATACAAAGTCATATTGTTAAGGTTAAGGATAAGGTGGACCCGCTCACTTCATCGGGGATATATGAAATTAAATGCGTTGAATGCCCCGCAGTGTACATTGGACAATCTGGCAGGAAAGTAGCAACGCGTATTAAAGAACATAAATCCCAGTTTGATAAACATATTAACACCGATATTGTAGTGAGCAAGTCAGCTTTTGCTAACCACTTATTAGAAAATAGACACACTTTCCCGCCCGAAGAAAATATCAGAATTCTACATAAATGTGATAAAGGTAGAAAGCTTCATCTCTTAGAGACGATGGAGATTAATAAAGCCATAAAAAGTCCCGATTTTGTATATGTGAACGACAAAATTACGGGACAGAATCATTTTATTTTTAACAATATTAACTGTACATCTCCATCGCCTACAACGAGTACCATTGCTACAGACGCAGCGCCATCCAATAACCAACTATAGAACTCCGCACCATCAGAATATAAAAATTTACTTACTAACTTAACTTCACTCTAGTAAATTAATGTGTTTTATTGTAGATGTCACAATGTGTATTAATTATAAAATTTTTAATCTTTGTACCTATTTGGAATGTTTTGTTTGTATGCAATTAGAGTTCGTTTACATATATGTATGCGTATCGTCCTATTTTTGGTAAGGGAAAACCTTATTTTTTATTGTAATTTTATTTTAAATTAATAATTTTTTAAGGTCTGATGATGCCCTAACCGGGTGAAACATATGTAACCGTTATTTAAATTATATAGATGCTGTAGATTTTGAGTTTTTCGTTCCTCCTTTTAAAATTAATCAAATGTTCAAACAACCCCCCGTTAACAGCTAAACAATATCCTAACCGATTATAAAATTCATTTCTAACGTTACTAAGTTGATATTGGGAAATTTTATTACATTCTAACGAAATAGCGTTTTGTAACTGGTTTAGATTCTCAAATTTTACACTTTTATAAATGACACTTTTTAAATGACCCCACAAAAAGAAGTCATTCGGTGAAAGATCAGGTGACCTGGCTGGCCAAAGTATCCGGTACCGTGGACCAATAATATTGCCGTTAAAAGCATTTTTCAAGCACCCTCTAACCATACGGGCATTATGGGCCGCGCAACCATCCATTTGGTACCAGATCATTTGATCTTCCTGAACAACTTCTTCCAAGGCGGGCCAGGATTTTGAAATAAGTCCAAATAGGTTTCAGCTGTTGGGTTATAGTCCATAAAAAGGGTCCAATGATATGGTGTCCGATAATTTCCACGAATACATTTGTTTTTTGGGGATATTGTGTCCGAGTATGAAGAAAGCGATGTTCATTTTCTTGGCTCCAATACCGGCAATTCTGAACATTTGGTTCATTGTTGAGGGTAAATGTACATTCATCGGTAAAACAAATATTTCTTAAAATTTTCCTATCATTATTTGCTCTTTCCATCATTTCAAAACAAAATGCCATTCTTCGCTCTTCATCTCCTTCCTGCAGCTCTTGATGTTTTTCGAATTTATACGAATTATGTTTGTGTTTTTTTAAAGTGCGCAATACCATTGTATAATGTTTATTTACCTTTTGCCCAAGAACCCTCGTACTAACCATCTTGTTTTCCTCCACACTCAGTAGAATATTAAAATCTCTGTTCTCTCTTTCTTCGGCACTATTATCGATATCCTGAGTTGAACATTTACAATTATTTTTTACGGTACCTTTGGACTCTAACTTATTGACAATACGTTTAATAGTTGAAATGAACGGAATGGGCTTGGTGGGGAAATAAAGTGAAAACATTTCAGATACTGCTCTAAAATTGTGTCCCGCATAATGCCACTTAGTTATGGCTATTTTTTCGTCGATTGAATAATTCATACTTGTTTTCAAATATCGACTGTCACTGATTTATTGACACTTTTCCTCACGTCAGTGACAATTCATTTTACTGGTGCCCGTTTGGTTTTACCTGAATCGAAAATTTGCTAATTTTGCAATTAAATTCAATTGAATAATTCAAGATTCGCTTATTAAATTTTTTTGAAACTTTGCCAGATTGGTCTCTTTAAAAAGTTATCTTACATTTTTTCTATAAAATGTACAGGGAAGCCAATAATTGACCTCATTAAAATTTACATGGGTTTTCCTGTATTCCGCTCGGCGACGAACCACCCGGTATGCAAGTTTTGAGAGTATTTTTTGTGGTTTGTTAACGAAAATATTTTTTAAAGGAAATTACAAATCTTGAAAATAATAAACCCATTTCGAAAGACAGTAAGATTTTAAACCTAAATCCTTTTTTAGACACTTCTGGAGTCTTGCTTATAGGCGGTCGAATTCGTTAATCAAATTTTAAATTTCACAAAAAGCATCCTGCTATTTTACCGGAAAAATATAATCTTACAATACTAATTCTTCAGAGTGAGCATATTAGATATACTTCATTGTGGTTTTTAGCAATTGCTGGCAAACATTCGTAATGGTTTTTGGCCCATAAAGGGTAGATCACAATGTAAATAAATAACGCATAAATACCTAAAATGTTGTAGATTTAATGCTAGTATCTCTAAACCAATGATGGGCGGCTTGCCCAGTGAAAGGTTAAATCCTAGACAGCCATTTGATGTGGTAGGCTTGGATTATGTAGGTCCTATACTGACTAGAGAAGAGATTGGTCATATATAGAGAAGTCGTACATATGTTTTGTGACTAAGTCCATTCATTAGAGTTGATATCTGACTTATCAAAAAATGCATTTATCATGGCTTTGCACAGATTCTCGAGTCGTCGTGGTTGCCATTCCATGATATTCTCGGATAATGGTAAAAACTTTGTGGCAGCTAATTCTGAGCTAAAAGAATTAGGAAAGTTTCTCAGCGAACATAAGAATGACATTGAAGAGTATGCTACTAATGCCAATATTATTGGAAGTTTATTTCACCCTACTCTCCTATCTTCGGAGGTTTGCGGAAAGCAGGGGTTCGCATCCTAAACACCATCTTAAAAGAGATATAGGAGATACCTTACTCACCTTCAAGGGTTTGTATACACTATTGGTCCAGTTGAATCCGTACTCAACTCACGATCTCTCTCGCCCTTATCATCTGATCCTGAGGATTTTGCTCCCTTAACTCTTATCGGTAAATCTTTCATCTCAGTGCCAGAGTATGATGTCAGTACTATCGCAGAAAACAGATTGTCCCTTTATCAGCAAATCCAGTATAAGCGGCTGCATTTTTGGAAAAGGTGGAGTAAGGAATTTGTGTCGGAGCTTGAAATTTGGACAAAAGGGAAAACCAACCAAAGCAGCCTGAAGGAGAACACCTTAGTGGTTATAAAAGAAGATAACCTCTCACCAACATTGGAAGTTTGGCCGAATCATCCAGATTCACCCGGGAAGATACCGTATCCCAAGAGTAGCTACAATAAAGACTGCCAGTGGTGAAATTAAACGTATTTTTCAAAAAATACGTCCATTACCGGAAGCATAGACTTTACATTTTATCTTTGAAGCCTAGTGTCTTCAAGTTGGGAGGCATGTTTAATAACACCTATATATATTTTTGACATTTATTTCTTGTGTGAGACCACTGTAGTCCGGCCGAACATTTCGTGTATACCGCCAGGCAGCCGCAAGAAAGAAAATGACTAGTAGATTGTGTAGCAAGAGCAGTGTTCTTAATTTCTTTGTATTTTTCTCTTGTCTACAAGTTACAATAAATTCAGTTTATTATAAAAAAGCCGAAATTACTTTTGCTATTAATCCTAACATAAGTTAATATGCACCAGAATATCACTTTTTTTATAAGTTATTTTTAAATCATGGCCTTGTATCTGTAGCCGTTTTCAAGAAAAAATAATTTGTGACTTTTTTTTAATGAAAACTTAAGTAAAATAAATGCTCACGTATCATCGATCATTAAACTCTATATACAGGGTGGCCATTTGAAAACGAAACAGAGCCTATTTTGGGTCCCTCAGAACATTTGCGAAAAAAATCCTCGGACCCGTCAATTTTTGATTCAATGGGGAACCATTTTTTTGCTAGTTTCGCCCCCCTGAGGGCAAAGCCCTAGCGGGGGTGACAAGGGCTCCCAAAATTTTAAATGGAACGGAGGATCGAGTGATACCTTATTTTGAAGGTATTTTTATGTGGATTATAACCCTACAGTTTTAAATCGTTACTATTTGCCTAGTCGATACAGGGGCTAATAAAAGTTACAAAAACATGTCAAAATTTTTTATGAAAAGAAATGCTTGTAAATTTAGCAGTTAAATAAATACAAAAAATTTTGTTCTCCTACATTGTGAACCGTACTTTCTGTTTTTTTTTTTAATACTCGTAGGTATCTATTCCAATTCTGCAAGGGAACTCTTGGGTATTGTTGAGACTGTTATTATAGCAACATTTTGAAGTTTAATAGTGGTTGTCAATTACTGCTGTCAGATCATAGTGTGTCAAACAAATAGCTCTTTAAAGTTAGTTAGTTACAACATTGAGTGTGATAATGGTTTATTCACTTGCTGAAAGAGTTGAAATAATTTCTCTTTTCTTTGCGAACAATGAAAATGCTAATAGAACTGCCCAGCTCTTTAACACACTACAACACCCCAATCTAGAGGTCCATCACAAGTACATTTTGGAATTGGTTCAAAAATTTAGGGAAACTGGGTCTGTGGCTAATAAAAAGCGCGAAATGGATAATCCAGTGGTGAATGAAGCTTCAGAAGTAGCTATTTTAGGCCATATTGTGCAAGATCCTACACTGAGCACAAGGAAGTTATCAACCGTGTCTGGTATTAAGAGAAGCAGCATTCAGAAGATATTAAAAAAAAACAAGTTTCATCCGTACAAAATGCATCTCATACAAGAACTAAATGAAGACGATTTTGATAGGCGAGTACAATTTTGTGAAACTATATCTGAACAAGCCGCCAATGATCCACACTTTCTATTTAATGTATGTTTTTCTGACGAATGCTCCTTTTTCCTAAACGGTACTGTGAATCGTCACAACTGTCGCTATTGGGCTGATTCAAATCCCAGAATATTTCGTGAGGTGCATACACAACATCCTGAAAAATTAAATGTTTGGGCTGGCATTTTTGGTAAACATACCTGGAGTTATTAGAAAATACAATTCATCCAGCATTAGTGGAGATACTAGAAAATAACAACGAGCACTTGGAAAATCGTCTAGTATTTCAGCAAGATGGGGCGCCACCCCCATGCCCCATATGCTGCAAGGGTTCGTCAATATTTGGACCAAACGTTTCTAGGACAATGGATTGGAAGAAGAGGAGCTATTGAATGGCCTCCTCGTTCCCCGGACTTAAGCCCGTTATATTTTTTTTATTGGGCTATTTAAAAACTAAAATTTATGCTAGTCAGCCAACATCGCTAGACCATTTGCGACAAAGAATAATTGATGAATGTCGTCAAATCACCCCAGAAATGTTGCAAAATATACGGGAAAGGTTTGAACAAAACCTGTATTATTGTATGGAAGTCGAAGGCCAACATTTTGAACATTTACTTGATTGATTTTATCTTTAAGCCCTTTATTTAAAATTATACTTTTTAAATTTTTTTTGTAACTTTTATTAGCCCCTGTATCGACTAGGCAAATAGTAACGACTTAAAACTTTAGGGTTATTTTCCACATAAAAATACCTTCAAAATAAAGTATCACTTGACCCCCGTTCCATTTAAAATTTTGGGGGCCCTTGTCACCCCCGCTAAGGCTTTGCCCTCAGGGGGGCGAAACTAGCAAAAAAATGTTTTCCCCTTGAATCAAAAATTGACGGGTCCGCGGATTTTTTCGCAAATGTTCTGAGGAGCCCAAAATAGGCTCTGTTTCGTTTTCAAATGGCCACCGTGTATAGTGCAAAATACTTAAAACTTTATAGCACAAAAGAAAATATAGCACTTGACTCAAGCTGTGGCGATCAGTGTGAAAACTTGGATTTATCACCAGGTGAGCTTAGAAGAGAAAGTGAAAAATTTTTAAAGTAATTTAAAAAAACACAGAAAAATAACAATAATAAAAAAATCTACCAAGAAATAATATAACTCAGATTTGTGGTTCCTAAAACGCCGGAAGCGTCTTGTTGCATCTAATTGTAAAGCAATTTACACACAATTTAGCCTAGGAGTAATGTAGATAGAAAAAGCTTTCAAAGTTTTTTCTACCAAAAAGCTTGTCAAGCAAGTTCTCTATCCGAAAATATAGGGTTCAGATAGCGTTTATTAGAGTAAGCAGAATGAGACATCATTATCGATAAAAATATATCGCCTTGTAGTCTGTATATTAATTAAAGCTTTCTATATTTTGCAGCAGATGCATTATTGGAGAAAAAGGCACAGTGGATGTAAAATGTCCATCTAGTGCCAGAAATCTCATTCCTAAGGAAGGAAAGAAAACAAAGAAATTAATAAAAACCACGAATGGTTTTACCAAGTACAAGTCAGTTATTAATTGATAAAACATATTGCTTTTTTTTGGGGTTTGGACGCCGTTCGGTGTAAAAAAGAAATAATGTTAAAAAATGAAAAATTTGCGACAAGATAAAAGACGAATGGAATGATTTTTTATGAAGTGCTATTTACTCGATTTTATGGATTCTGGAAAATCTAGAAATAGGGATATATTAAAAATATTGATAGTGAAGAATTTTTATTGACATAAACTCAAGAGTCTTGACTCTTTTTTAATCATCTATACCTATCCTTAGCAGTTTAAAGTAATTTTGCGTGATCCTAAGAAGTTCTTAGAAGCTCAACTATCTTTCATTTACTAAAATGGCGAAAAGTTAATTTTTTTTTTAATGTTACTGCCTATATTTGATTTTATATTCTGATGGACAGTTAAAATATCTTTAATTTAATATAACATATTCCTATACTTATAAGTAGCCGCGTTCTAAAAAAAAGTACTTATTTTCATGAAATTTGATAATTTTAAACATTTTTATTTTGTAAATTAGTTAGTTAGCCATGAAACTCTCACAATGGTTGAAAAAATGACAGTGATAACTATGGATCTAAATTAAAACCTAAATTAAATAAAACAAAGCCTAATAAATCATATCAAACTAATAAAGAAGATATTATTATGACTCTATTGGCATATTTTATATATCTGTTTATATCCACAACCTTCAATTAGATGTACTAAGAATGGTTTAGGTTTGTTTTATTAATCAATTAAAAAAATATATATTTTTTTAAATTCTTTATTTGTATAACTTTAAATTTACATCACTATTTTATTTAATTCTCTAAACAGTGCTTTAAGCTCTGGCCTCGAGAATATTAACTTAAGAAATATACAGTATTGGATTGTTATATATTTTCTACTATACACCTAAATACATTTTAATTTTTTTTAAAAACAACGTATAAACTTGGATTTCCTTAATGTTTTCAGGAACTTTATTATATGTGTCACTAGCTTGTGCGATTGGATTGCGTAAACCTATGTTTGTCCTTACGGTAAAATTATGGATATTACCTTGGATATTAGCCCTAGTATTATGACTATGAATATGAATTGAGTGTACAATATTTACATTAGATTTTTGTCGTTTAGTAAGAATTTTTTTAATAGTTTAATTTGTTCTAGTTCTAATATTGTATTGAGTTTTGGGATCCCCAATTCTTCATATAAAGCTTCGGTATTAGTAAACCTATCATAGTTATATAATACTTTTAGAATTTTATTTTGTGTTATTTGGATAGTATTAAAATTTGTTTTTGCACATGTCCCCCATATCGGCAGTAAATATCTGAGGTGAGATAAAAGAAGGCATTGTAGATATTATTTTTGGTTTTTGCACTTAGGTAATTTCTACACCTGTAGAGTACAGGAATCATTGCTGTGAGCTTGTTGGAAATATGCGTAATAAGTTCAGACCAATTTAATTGACTATCAATAATTAAACCTAAATATTTTATACTTTTTACTTCATCAATTTCTAATTGATTAATTTGTATATTCAGGTCTGAAATGTGTTTATTTTTTTGTTTAAATGTCATAAATTTCGTCTTCTCTATATTTATTTTTAATTTATTATAAAGCAGCCAGTCAAAATAAGTTATTAAATTTCTATTGATTTCTCTAACCAACGATTCCTCGTCCTCCCCAGTGTACACTAAAACCGTGTCGTCAGCAAAAGTACAATAACGGGCTCTGAGGTTTGCACGTCTTACGCTTAGCACATAAATTGAGTATAGCAGTGGCCCAAGCACAGAATCCTGGGGCACTCCATACTCAGTGCAAGGAACTGAACTCTGGATACCATTAACTTCCACATATTGCCTTCTTCCCGTTAAGTACGACGTAATTAAATTTTGTTCTTAAAGCCCAAGTTGTCTAATTTACGTAAAAGTATATCGATGCTGACCACGTCAAATGCCTTTTGCAGGTCCACAAATACTGCAACCACAATAAGTTTTTTATCCAGAGCTGCCGATATGTGGTCCATAAAATCCGTGATTGCGCTGAGTGTGCTACTATTTTTAACAAAACCATACTGAAACCGATCAAATTCGACATGTTTTTCAATAAAACCTATCATTCTTTTCTTTATTACAGTTTCTACAATTTTTGGGAATACACCTATGACAGTTATTGGTCTGTAGTTGTTCATTAAGTCTTTTTTGCCAGCTTTGAAGATTGGGGTAACCCTACTTAATTTAAGTTTTTCAGGAAAAATGCCCTTTGTTAAAATATTATTTATTAAAACTGTTAAGCAGTGTAAAATATGGTCCTTTAAATTTTGTACATCTCGAACTGTCACACCATCTTGCCCTGGGGCAGAATTTATTTTTAGCTCAGTTATGATTTTGCTAACTTCTTGCTCGCTTGCTAACTCTAATTCTCGAGCTTTTTTACAATATTTTTCCCTACGTCTACAAAATGGCTGTTTAAGTTATTTACAATATCTGTTAAGTTTTTTATTTCATTAGCGCCTATTTTTAATTTTTCTATAATTACCCTAGACTCTTCTCCCTTTATTAAACTATTTACAAATTGCCACTGTTTTTTTGAATTATTTCCTGTTTTTTCCCACTTTCCTTTAAAATACCTGTTTTTTAAATTTTTTATTTTATTATTTACCCTATTTTTTAACAACCTTAAATTATTTTCTATATTTTCGTCATGTGTTTTTTTATTTTATTTTTGTATAAAGTATCCCTTTGTTTGATCATTTCCAATATTTCCCCGTTTATCCACTCATTATTACCCCTTATTTTAATTATTTTGGAAAATTTACATTTATTTTTACAAGATTTTATTATAGCAGTTAAATCTTAAAACGATGTAATATTTTGATTAGCTGTTCTTAGATGTTTACCAAAGACCTGATTAAATTTTTTTTGCTCCAGTACTTTAACTTCTTGATAATTTAGGTTTGTATTTTTTTACGTTTTCTTTAATATAAAATGACAGAAGCCGATGATCTGATCTAACATTAATGGGCCCACATTCGCCAACGCTATGACTGGATATAACATGATCTATAATGGTTTTTGAGTGGGGCGTTACTCGCGTAGCCATGACTTCACTAACCTGATTAACTATTTTAAAGTTGTTAAATATAACCAAATTCTTATAATTAGTAGTAAGATTAGAGCCATTATCTAATAAATTTATATTAATGTCTCCTATAACTATATGTTTCTTAGGGCATTTTTTAAGATAGTCATCAAAAAACTCCAGAAAATCGTTACCTGGATATGATGGTGGTTTGTATATTGCACTTAACTTTATTTTATTTTCTCCCATCGTCACACCCAACCAATTCACTGTCTCACTTTTGTCTGACTTTTCTATGTTTATAATTTTAATATAATTTTTCACGTACACTGAGACACCGCCTCCCCTGCCCTCTCTCACTACATGCACAGCTTGATAGTCTTTAATATTGTAAAAAGCAGTTTCTGTTTCCTCCAACCACGTTTCCACTAGCACTAAAACATCACAGTCCTGATTAATAACAAAACATTTTATCTCATCCAGTTTGTTTCTAAAACTTTGTATATTCATGTATGCAATTTTAATAACATCATGAGGCCTTTCTAGTTTTTTAGTTGTTCCATATTTTGCACCAAAATTACCTTACTGTTATCATCCTTTCGAAGTAAGACATTACCGTTTTAAATCTAACAGTACTTAAATCCTTTCTCCTTTTGGTAATTTCTAGCCGCCTTTCTTAATTCAAGATTAGTTTTGGTAAGGTCATGGGATATAAATATTTTTTGATTTTCACAAAAGTTTAGTTCTTTCGTAGTAAGTGTAATTTTTTTTTTTTTGATTTAAGCATCTGTTGTTTCATTTTTTCCTGTTCAAATTGCACTTTTATAGGTCTATTTTTGTTTGACTCTTCCCCTATGCTAAAAGCACAAAATTTCGCTTCCCCTTGTACATCCAATTTTTTTGCTATTATGTTTATAACTTCAGTTAAGTTTTCATTAGGTTTGTACGGTACACCCTGGATTATTAAGTTATTCTTCAGGTTAAGCTGTTCTTGTTTATTTAACTGAGCTTTTATTTGTAAAATTTCCTCCTGTAGATGTCCATTAATTTCGATCTGCTCGTTTTATTTTTGAATTAGGAAATCGTGTTTTTTGTCCATAATGTTTAGTTTTTCCATCAGGTCCGTAAGGGTAATATCAGTTCTCTCATCATCTTCTACGCATGAATCACAAATCCAGGTTGTGTGGATTTACTTACTTGTTGATATGCCCTTACCGACAATTCAATACACACCCTATGCTTCAAAAAAAAAATCCGTTTCAATGTGTTTTCCCTTTACAAGATTTTCGTATTTTCGTTGGTTTCAACTTGACGGAGCCTGGCCTCAGTCAACAACAGAACTGTACGACATGTTTGATGATAGATGGTTTAAGCGTATGGGATCATGAGATTGGCCGGCTAGATCGCCAGAACTGATATCCCTTGATTTTTTTGTAGGATATTATAAAGCAAATGTTGTACGCAACCCCAGTAAACAGAAAAGAAGAGCTACGTCAGTAAATTATTACCTGTTTTGAAGAGCTAGATGAAAGCGAAATCAGGAGAGCGACGAATATATTCACTAAAAAACAATTTCATAAATGTTACAGAATAATGGTAGTCATTTCAAAAATATCCTATAATAATACTATTATGAAAATGTAAATACGTTAATTATTCTGCTAGTTTTTGTACAATTTTATTAGTATTCTGTAGTTAAAGTTGATTCGTAGGGTTTCTTTAGGGTTCTACTTACGTTTGGTTTATTATTTTCATCTAGTGTTTAGTTTTTAGGTAGTTCATCTTCATCTTGTTTGAGAGCCCCATTTTGGCCCCAATTTAGGTTATTTAGGTTATATTAATGTAAATCCCTGTAGTTCTAATTTTCTAGAATTTGTATACTTGCTTGCTTTGACTGTCAGTATTCTCGTAAAATTATTGGTCTCTTTGGGCAAAAACAATGAAGATAATTCTAAATATTTCGAAACTGTTCCATCGGGTTTTAAAAAGGACGCGCTTCGTGACAAATCATTCAGTTTTAATTGTTTAGTCAGTTTTTAGCTTGGAAACAATTAAACGACAGTCAAAGCGAGTTAGGTTAGTGTTTTTGACGTTGACAATAAAAGTGTGTTCCCGAATTTCGTTACAATTGGTGTCAGAAGTAAAGGATATTTGGAGGCTCATTTTAGTGGATGCCTTTAACAAGAAGTCAGGCCAAGATGGAGACCGAGAAATTGATGGAGCTGCTACTAAGAAAGTTTGACGAGCAAAAAGTAGAACAAGAAGAACGAGACCGCAAACAAGAAGAGCGAGACAAGAAACAGGAAAATTTACTAAAGACAATTAAATCTGACCTGAAGAAGGAAAATGAAGACCTGATAAGGACCATGAAAGATGACCTAAAGAAAGAAAATGAAGACCTGATTCGAACCATGAAAGATGACTTACTTAATTTAAAAAATAATCTTAAAAAGAAGCAGGAGGAACGAGACAGAAAACAAGAGGAACGAGTTTTACAACTTAAAGAAGATCTGGAGAAGAATCAGAAACAATTAATGACTAACTTTGAAGCAACAGTAGAAGAAGAATTGGGGCAATTACAAAAAAAGATCCAAGAATTAGAGATGAAAGTAAAACGGACTCCTCTTCATCCCGATCCTGGAATGCAAACAATGATGAAAGTAAAGCCACCAAAATTCGACGGCAAAGAAGCTTGGAGTACCTATTTGAATCAATTTGAGGCCGCTGCTAGGGGAAATCGCTGGGATAACGAAGAAAAGGCAATCAATCTTAAGCTAAGCCTTAGAGGAGAAGCTACAGAAATATTAAGAATGGTGCCATCTGAGGATCAGCTCAATTTCGACGTACTGGTGCGTACCTTACAGATGAGATACGGTGAAGCCCATCTACAACAAGTGTACCAGGCTCAATTGAAGTCTAGAAGACAACAACCCGAGGAAGGACTCCAACAGTTTGAGGCCGATGTTGCTCGATTAGTAAATCTGGCTTACCCTTCAGCCCCAACAGAGTTCCGAGAACAAATTTCTATAAATTGTTTTATTGACGGAGTTCGAGATCCAGATACTAACCACGCTCTAAGGATGGCTCATCATAAAAGTATATCAGAAGCTTTGGCTTATGGACTAGAGTATGAGGCAGCTTTTCAAGCAACTAGAAGGCAGACACGAATAAGACAAATCAGAACTTTGGAAAGTGATCTCGAAGACCGCCTAAAGAAGATTGAATCATTATTAGCGAGGAAACCTAAAAGACCATTGCAATGCTGGAATTGCAATGAGGAGGGGCACCTTAAACGTCAATGCCCCAAGCCTTTAAGAGATCCAAGGAACCAGGAAAACTTCAACTAGTCAGCTTTATGGGGCGCAAGCTGGCTGGGTGCTACCAAGCCCCACGTATAAGACTAAACCGGCTGCCACATCCTGGAGAGAGCTTGGTAGTACCGGGAAAAATATGCGGCCGTGAATGTGAGATGGTAGTGGATACAGGATCAAGTCATACTATCGTGAAGCCGAACATCGTAGCACACTGTAAGCTCTCAGCACCACCCAATTTAATTCTGGAGTCTGCAAATGGAAAAAGGATCCCGATTCTTGGATTGCATGAAGCTACAGTTACAATTGGCTTAACAACATTCCAACAGCCAGTACTAGTGGCAGAAATCATGGATGATGTCATATTAGGATTAGATGTTATGAATGCTCAGCAGTTTAAAATGGATGTATATAACCGGATATTGACGACGAGAAATGAAGAGATTTTTATGCACCACCTATATGAAGATAAAGTAAATACCAGAGTCGTTAAGTTATTCAAGGATGTTACTATACCAGGAAATTCAGAGGTGGTGGTTTATGCTACAACTGGAGGAAAAGAGGGAGAAACTGTTTTGATTGAGCCCATGGAAAACTGCAAACTATATGGTCAAGGAATTTTTCCAGCCAAGACATTAACTACGCAGAAGAAATCTACTATTTTGGTTCGAATGGTAAATTTGAAAGGATATGATCAACACCTGAAACAAGGAGAGAACATTGGCGTATACTCTGAAGTAGTGGCAGTCATGAAAAATGCTGATAGAAGTCGTTATTCAAACAGACCTTTTCCTGTATGTTTACAAAACCTATTTGAAGAATCTTCTGCCAATTTAACCATGGACCAGTGTAGTAAATTGCGACGTCTTCTTGAAGAAAATCAAGATGTGTTTTCCTTGCACGATAAAGACCTGGGAAGAACTGATTTGGTGCAGCATCGAATTAACACTGGAGACAATGCTCCGATTAAACAAGCACCTCGAAGAATTCCGATAGCTAAACAAGGAGAAGTTTCCTCAATGCTTCAAGAAATGAGGACACAAGAAGTGATAGAGCCTTCTCAGAGTCCTTGGACATCTCCAGTTGTGCTAGTGAAGAAAAAGGATGGATCCACTAGATTTTGTGTAGACTATCGGCGACTGAATGATATTACCAAGAAAGACAGTTATCCCCTACCAAGAATTGACGACACCCTGGACACGCTATCAGGTTCACAATGGTTCTCAACACTCGATCTAAAGAGTGGATACTGGCAGGTAAAGATGCACCCAGAAGATAAGGAAAAGACCGCATTCTCGACTGGAACAGGACTTTGGCAGTTTACAGTAATGCCCTTTGGACTCTGCAATGCTCCAGCTACCTTTGAGAGACTTATGGACACAGTTTTACGTGGAATGACTTGGGAATCATGTTTAGTTTATCTGGATGACGTTATCATACTGGGGAAAACATTTGAAGATCATTTGAAGAATATTCAAAAGGTATTTGTTAAACTGCGAGAGGCCAACCTGAAGCTAAGTCCTAAAAAATGTTGCTTATTTCAAAAAGAAGTTCGATACCTTGGCCATGTAATATCAGAAAAAGGTGTCAAGACTGATCCAGATAAAGTAGAGGCGATCGAAAAATGGCCACGACCCACTGACAAACACCAGTTAAGAAGCTTTCTGGGCCTTTGTACCTATTACAGAAGATTTGTAAGAAATTTCGCTAATCTTGCAAAGCCTCTACATAAGCTCACGGAGGACAAAGTGGTATTTAGTTGGTCAACAGACTGTGAAGAAGCATTTCAACAGTTAAAGAGAGCACTATGCACATCTCCAATTTTAACATATCCGATTCCTGGACAAACTTTTATTTTGGATACCGATGCGAGTAATGTTGGAATTGGGGCCGTTCTATCACAAAAATATGAAGATGGCGAGCAAGTGATAGCTTATTTCAGTAAAACGTTACCAAAACCAGAAAGAAACTATTGTGTCACTAGACGAGAGCTATTGTCAGCAGTAAAAGCTATTGAACATTTCCATAAATATTTGTATGGTCAACGATTTATCCTTAGAACCGACCATGCTTCGTTGAAATGGCTGTTTCAGTTTAAAAACCCCGAAGGACAAATAGCAAGGTGGCTTCAACGATTACAAGAGTATGACTTTACAATAGAACATAGGAAAGGCGCATATCACCAAAATGCCGATGCTTTATCGAGAAGACCCTGTATTGAAACATGTCAACATTGTTTTAAAAAGGAATCAAAACAGCATCCAGAGATATTTACTTGTAATCGTATTGGCCTTCACAGTTCTAAAGAGTGGGATGTAGCTAGTTTAATCCAAGATCAATGTGATGACCCAGTATTTGGTCTTATTTACGAACTGAAATCTCGAGAAATTTCAAAACCAGAATGGAAAGACATTTCTGACAAATCTCCAGAACTTAAATCTTATTGGTCTCAATGGAATTCATTGGTTATAAAAGATGGATTATTAAAAAGAGTCTGGGAGAGCGTAGATGGAAAAGAAAAGACATATCTGACAGTCCTTCCTCGAAAACGTAATCCGGAAGTCCTTGAAGCTGTTCATGGCGGTGTCGGCGGAGGACATTTTGGAGTTAGTAAGAACTTGGCAAAAGTGAGAGAACGGTTTTACTGGCTGAACAGTCATCAAGATGTTGAACGCTGGTGCCGACAGTGTGAGCAGTGTTCGTCAAGCAAGGGCCCAAAAACCCGGACAAGAGGAAAGATGATGCAGTATCTTGTTGGTGCACCTTTTGAACGAATTGCCATAGACGTAGCAGGACCCTTTCCTACTAGTAGCTCCGGAAACCGATATGCTCTTGTTGCTATGGATTACTTTAGTAAGTGGCCCGAGGTTTATCCGATTCCAAACCAAGAAGCAACGACAGTAGCTGAAGTGCTGTTCCAGAACTGGATTTGTCGATTTGGTGTACCCAGAGAGATACATTTAGACCAAGGAAGGAACTTTGAGTCACAAATATTCCAACAAGTATGCCAGTTGCTGGGAATCAATAAGACCCGTACAACCCCACTACACCCTCAGTCTGATGGAATGGTTGAAAGATTTAACCGCACATTTGAAACCTATTTAAGGATGGTAGTAAACTCTAAGCAAACCAACTGGGATACCTGTATACAACCATTCCTATTGGCATATCGTTCTTCTATCCACAAGTCAACTGGAAAAAGCCCGGCAAAAGTTGTCTACGGTGATGAACTTCGTTTACCTTTGGACATTATTACTGGAAGACCCCATAAGTCTGAAACCCTGGAGGAGTACGTCGACCATTTACAAGAGCGTTTACAAATTGTTCACGAACAAGCACGGGATAAACTTCATCTAGAAAGTAACAGAATGAAATCACGTTATGACATAAAGGCAAATTCTACCGGTTTTAATCCTGGGGATAAAGTCTGGTTATGCAATCCACGGAGGACGAAGGGCAAGTCACCAAAGCTCCAGAAGGATTGGGAAGGTCCATTCAATGTGGTCACCAGAATCAACGACGTGGTGTACCGTATCCAGCGACATCCGACAGCGAAGATGAAAATTGTAAACATCGTCCGGCTAGCGCCCTATCATGACTCAGGTGGTCCCATGTTTAATCGGGACGATCAAACTTAAGAGGGGAGCAGTATTATGAAAATGTAAATACGTTAATTATTCTGCTAGTTTTTGTACAATTTTATTAGTATTCTGTAGTTAAAGTTGATTCGTAGGGTTTCTTTAGGGTTCTACTTACGTTTGGTTTATTATTTTCATCTAGTGTTTAGTTTTTAGGTAGTTCATCTTGTTTGAGAGCCCCATTTTGGCCCCAATTTAGGTTATTTAGGTTATATTATTGTAAATCCCTGTAGTTCTAATTTTCTAGAATTTGTATACTTGCTTGCTTTGACTGTCAGTATTCTCGTAAAATTATTGGTCTCTTTGGGCAAAAACAATGAAGATAATTCTAAATATTTCGAAACTGTTCCATCGGGTTTTAAAAAGGACGCGCTTCGTGACAAATCATTCAGTTTTAATTGTTTAGTCAGTTTTTACCTTGGAAACAATTAAACGACAGTCAAAGCGAGTTAGGTTAGTGTTTTTGACGTTGACAATAAAAGTGTGTTCCCGAATTTCGTTACAATACTATTTCTATTGTTACTTTTAAGTATAACTAACGAAGTATTTTGCAGTATAAATAAGCTTTTTTTTATCCATTGGTTGTAAATCTAGACGCAACGTGTTAAATTTCTTACTTACTCAAATGCTAACAAGACCATGTTATTATTTCAGTAAATTTTCCATGGAAAATAATCAAATCATTATTTCAGTAATAAACAATAATAATGCTCCTTTTTTTTGAAATGTAGCTTATTATAAAACAAAATGATAATACTATAACTAAAACTGCCACTGTCATTTATTAAACCATTGTGACATTTTTATAGCTAATTTAGTAATTTATAAAATAAAAATGTATAATCTATAATGTTAAAATTATCAGATTTCACGAAAATAAATATTTACTTCTAAAACGGTATAAAGAAATGCTTTATATTAAATTGAAGGCAATCTATCTATTAAAACAAAATATAATATAGAGGAAAAGCCCATTGGGACCAAAATTGACTTTTCGACATTTTATTAAATAAAGAATTCTAATTAATTTTCGATGATGATTAGGCTAGAGAGGAAGTTAATCAAGAGGGTCTCTTAAAGTGATGTTTATAATTTGAGCTTTTTAGGAAGTTAAATGACTTGACTGAACAACATTATATTAATACATATTATATCAAATTGGGAATTGAAGGCTTAAATAGACAACATCAAAATATAAATGCTGTCCCATTGAAAGACAAAAGAGAATTAAGGTCAAAAAAAATTAGAATTTATTTTTATTTATTTATTTTATTATAAATTATATATTTATTTTCATCAATTAAAACATTACTCCCAATATTGAAAGAGAACTTTTTTGAAAAAAAGTCATGAATTTAAAATAACATCCTTAAAACAAATAGCAAACTCAACTCACGCTTGCATTCATTGAAATGAAAAACAAACTCACATGGTATCACAATGACAAATGATGTTCTATCAGTAAATGTCAACAACTGTCTTTCAGCTCCCTGTCAATTTTGACAAGCAAGATGGCCGACATACGATTCCGATTTTCACCATACAAGCTTCATACATGTGCCTAAAAGCCACACAACACAAATATAGCTAAAAGCCCTAATGGGAATGTATATCGGCCACTACAGACTGCGTCAGGACATGAATCGGATTGGTTTGGTGGAAATCGCCGAATGTAGATTATGCATGGAGCAGGATGGGCCTACAGAGCACATCCGGCACTAAAGAGAACCAGGGCCATCTTCGACAATGCCTTACCTAAAGGCGCCTACAGACGGACGAACATACCTTGAGATATGTACGCGCGTACTTGTACTTGTACATATCCGCCGGTGTGTAGACAAAATCTCTCTAAAAAATCCGTCGAAGATGTATTCAGTTCCTATTTGAATTTTTGCACGCGCGTACGAGTTGCGCGTACATATCTCTTTGTGTGTAGACTAAACGGCCTTACGCATCAGGAATAAAATCAGTGCAGTTCGTGAGTTCGTGTTAACCATCGTCTGGTGTAACTGTGTGTCTAATCATGGCCGATAGCAGAAGTTATTCAAAAGAATTTTTAATTGAGTTTATTGAGCTTTATAAATCCTACCCGTTTATGAAAAACTAAATCCAAGAACTACATGAATAGGAATAGAAAAAACGATGCCTATAACTATGACTGGTAGATAAGTGGAAAGAAATAGAAAAAACAGCGACAAAGGAAACGGTAAAACGGTAAAAACTAAAATAAGTAGTCTACGTGCTGGATTCCGCAGAGAAGCAAAAAAGATTGCAGAGGCCAAAAGGTCAGGAGCCGGGCAGGATGACATATATACGCCCCATTTATAGTATTATGATTTGTTGCTTTTTTAAAAGATCAAGAGGAGCCCAGATCATCTGTATCACACGTATAACAAATGAAATTGGAATCGTATCAAAACCAGGAAGTGAAGGATTTAGTAGTTCGGGAATCCATTGGATTCCCGACCAGGTACTAGTTATGGAACTCACGGACCGGATCGTGATACTGAAGAATTTAGTAGTTCGGTACAGAGCCCAGCAGAAATAAGTCGTTAATTCCATCTACACCTTCTTCTATGAAGAAACGTAAAGCTAAAACAGATGCTCAGACAGACGAAGTTCTTGCTGTTGTTACTGAAAGGCTAAGTCGCAATAATGAGGATGAATGCACGATTTTCGGAAATAATATTGCAGTGAAATTGAGAACTCTTCCAAGTGAGACTAAGTTATACGCAGAAAAGTTGATTAATGACCTATTGTTGGAAGCAGAAATGGGTCATGTTACCAAAGCAACAAAAATTGTTTCGCTTCTTGATTCAGCAGAAAATAATTCCAATGTTAACTTAAACACAAGTACCTCCACTAGTACTTGTTATTATCCTCAGAGTTATATACTTATTACTTTATATATACTTATCCATCGCACATTGCTCCACCCCAGCAAAATGTGTCACAAAATTTATTTAATACCTATTAATTTCAAACACCACAACCTCGAAGATATTCAACCAATAAAACAGATACCTACTGTTCAGTCACTTCAGACACGTTCTTCTAAGAATAACGATCTACAACAGTTTGACAACGAAGTGTGCGAAACGGATAGCCTTGTCAGCTTTGTAACTAACTTTAAACCATGATACTTGAACCTATCTAAGTAATTATTAAGACAGTTTTGGCTTGGAATATATTCTATTGGTACGGGAGCCAGTAACAGGTTTGGGTGTTCAATTTCCTGCCGGCTGATGACTTGGAGAACGCTTTATGGGGGTCTTAAGTGAAGTGAAGCCTTGTGTGTGTCAGCTGGCGCACTAGTGATGGGATCAACAGGGAAAGCCACCCAAACATGTCATGTCATCACATGAGGTTTCACGATGCACCCCCATAAAGTGTTTTGCAAATTATCAGGAGGAAATAACTAACCTCAATGGGTAGCTGGCTCCCCTACCATATTGACATTTCTCTGAAATTAATATGTTAACTGTAGATACTTATGTTTATGAGTTTAATAATAAAGATTAACGTATTATTTTCTTCAATAGTTAGTAAATACCTTTATATACTTATCCTTTAATACTTGATAAATAGCACTGCAGGTCTCCGGAATTATTTTACTTAGCGATTGAGGTGAAATAATACTGGAAAATTTTAAATCTTCATAATTTCTGCCAGTGGCTAGGTATCGAAGTGTAACTGATAGTCTTTCATGTGGTGATATGGCAGACCTCATGCACGTGTCTTGTTTATTAAATTTATATCATGATTACTGACGGTCCCCATGATTAAAAACAAACTGAATAGTAAATTATCTTTACGTGTGTAGGGAACTTCGACAAAACGGATATGTACGCGCATACTTCTACGCGCGTACATATCTCAAGGTATGTTCGTCCGTCTGTAGGCGCCTTAAGAGAAATCATCAGCACGTGACTTTGCCCGAAATGGATTTAACGCGCTTTATTGGGAAGGTGAGCATTTGGCAACACCGCATCACTAAAGCAAAGCAGAACGCTGTTCGTCTTACAGCAGACGGGTCAATGTCACCCGAGATTCGTCGGGAGGAACCGATTCGTGAATTTTTTAGTTTGCAAGGGGTTGGACTTTTTTGCGTTTCCTTACATACAAGCCGCACGCGTATTTTGATATTTCACGACGTTTGATTCAGTAAAGAAAATAACATTTTTGTATTAGTTCCATCAAAATATCCTTATCTTCTTCTGGTAATACAGTTTATTCACTATTCAAATTGACGGATTTAATTTATTCATAAAAAATGCTTTTACGTAGGCGGGTATTAGTATCACAAATTTAGGGAGAGAAGGAATGAAATATAAAAATGTTTATAATTTTGTCTCACTACTTTTAAATATATGTACCTAAAACAGTTTTTAGTAATCCAGATATAAATGATAAATTAGAGACATGTGAGTGACTCCCTGAAAAAAAGGGTAGAAGCAACCCTATAGATCTAAAAAAAATTGTCTCACTTGCAAATATGCCAGTAAAACACAGTTAGTTAGCAATCAAAATCTAATAAATTAATTATGATAGTAATGTACTTTAATTACCGACAACACTAAATTAATATTACAAATTAAATTATAATGTACAGCCTAAGAATAAAAATTACAAAATAATGATAATAAAACACATAATAAATTAATCATAACAAAAATCAAATATATGAGAAAAAAATACACACAACACAACATTTATCTAAAATTAGAATTATTACAGATTTATCAAACAGTGTGTGTGCCAATCGTAGTAACGCAATATTAAAAATCTAATATCTCTTTATTTATCTTAATTTGTTCAGATAGAAAAGAAAAACAAGAAAATATCAGTTTTTATTTCAATAAGTGTTCAAAATGTTGCCCGTTTTTGGCCAAACAATGGATATAGGCGATGTTCAAATTCCTGACGGACATTTTCAAAAACATGTTGTGGGATATCATGGCAGCTGTCGATGATGCCTTGACGTTCATCCAAACTTTCAGGTTGGAATTTTATCTGGAAACTCGTCGTCTAGCCATTGCCGAACGGGAAGAACGTAGTGAGGAGGAGCGCCGTCTTGCTGGAAATATATTTCAGCCTCATCATGTATAGGGTTTCCATCATCATCGATTTGGTTTTTAATGGATTCAGTGATAAGCGGATTGATGGTATTTTCCAACATATCCAAATAAATGTCTCCATTTAAATTTTCGTTAATAAATAATGGCCCAATCACTTTATTTCCTAAAATGCCTGCCCATACATTAATTTTTTGAGGGTACTGGGTAAGCCCTTCTACAAATGCATGAGGATTTTCATTGTCCAATATCTACAGTTATGCTTATTAACAAATCCATTTAGATAAAAAGTGCATTCATCGCTGAAGCAGATATTCTTTACATGAATAGTATTATGTATATCATAGTAAGAATCATATAATAGTATATCATTAATCGCTTCAGTCATTTTTTCACAAAACTCAACTCGCCTATCGAAATCGTCTTCGGTTAACTCTTGCAATATTTTCATTTTAAATGGATGAAATTTATGAAGTTTGGTAACTGTGTGAACGGAGCCTAATGAAATACCAGTGGCAGCAACAATTTTGCGTAATGAAGTATTAGGATTTATTCTAAAATGACCCAAAACTTCAACTTGAGCGGCTTCATCCAAAATTCGCCGATGATCACGTTTTTTATTTGCAACAGATCCAGTTTCAGTAAACTTAGTAACAAGGTCCAAAACATACCTATGCGAAGTTATCTTCTCCGGATGTCTGGCGTTAAACGTGACGGCAGTTTGCCGAGCACATTGATTTTGGGTACCATAAATTAGAATAATTTCCACTCTTTCGGCTAGTGTGTAAACCATTTTGGAAGTAAAATCTTCAATTCAACAAATAAATTTTCACTATTTCAAGACTGTCACAAATGTCACTGACGGCAAAATAAATTCTTTATCTTCCTTAGCAACTATAAATAAGCAGGTATGACAATAAATACAGTTCGCCCAGGATATCTGTTTTGATGAAAAGAATGCGGAAGAAAATTCAGGTTGTTATTTAGTTTTTTCCACGTCTAATCTTCGGAATTGTTGTTTATGTTGGTAGTTTCCGTTTTAAATTATAAACGAATTGTAGATTTAGCAAACCCCAACGGGCAACATTTTGAACACCTATTGAAATAAAAACTTATATTTTCATGTTTTTGTTTTCTATCTGAACAAATTAAGATAAACAAAGATTTTTAAAATTTTCTCGAAAACGAATAGACCGATTTAAAAAAATCAAACGTCAAAATAAAAGACTTCGAAAGGCCTTTTAAACAAGCTATTACTCGATACCCCTTGCCATTTAAAATTTTTAAGGGGATGACCCTGGGGGGCAGAGGGTGTAAGTAATTTTAGTTAAATAATTATATATATATATATATATATATATATATATATATATATACATGTATATACACAGAGGGACGAAACGGCGGACATGTCCGGCTCATAGAGATTTTAAAAACCAAAACTCGGGCATGTCAATTTAGATTACCCGGGGGAAACATTTATTAATTAATTAATATAATTAATTTTTTTAAAATGTTAATCACGTTTAAATATGCTTTAAACAGTTCTTAGAAATCAGAATACAAAAAATAAATTATAGACACACGCCTGAGCTTCATCAAAGGGGCATAAAATAAACTTCAAAGTTCAATTAATTTTTAAAAAATGTGTGTCTTACTTTCAGATACAACATGCTATAACTTGAAAATTGATGTATAGAGAGAAAATCATAAACAAAATAACATGTCTCAGAGACACATGTTTTTTTTAGAATGAGAAGATGCAAAATCACTCATATTCTCCATCACACCGCGTAGATAATAATAATTTTGAATTCGTTACATTAAATCACGCTTATTTTTCTTTGTGTTTATGGACTTACCTACTTATAATGATGTAGGTATAGGGTTACCAGATCAAAACTTGCCTATCCAGGACAAGCCCTAACGAAAATCCGGAGAAAATCCGGAAAAAAATTTTTTTTTACTAAAAATTTTTTTGGCGTTTTCTCGACGAAAAACATTTTAGAGAAAAAATGAAAACTCTAAGTCTCAGTCTCAAAATGTCTTTTTAATTAATCAGGTGATATGTTTCGCTAATAAAGCATGAACTTTTGTGCCGTGTTATTGTTTTTTATTACAAAATATGTGGGTATTCTCATATTTAAATTATATTTGTCAGTACTTAGCAGGTCATCTAGCTATAAGGTAATTTTATCTAATTTTTAATATTTGATTTTGTTTTAGTGTAAGGTTTATTGTAGTTACGTGTGTTTTTTGTGTTTTTCTGTTTATTGTAGGTCTGATGATGCTTTATTAGCGAAACATGTCACCTGATTAATTAAAAAGACATTTTGAGACTGAGACTTAGAGTTTTCATTTTTTCTCTAGTTACGTAGGTCTCTTTGAGATAATGGACGAGTTCTTCATATTTTTTAAAAGTTTTATTTATTTAAACTTAATAAACTTGATAAGAAACTGAGTTACAAAGTACACATATAACCGTAAACCGCCAGCAGTGCTCGTGCGGTTTTCAAGCGATGTTCGATCGGCGGTACTTAAAAATAGAAAAATGCTTAAAAACACTGGTGTTTTCATTAAAGAAGATCTGACTAAGACACGGCTGACTTTATTAAATCAAGCAACGGATCTTTTTTCTAACAAATGTGCGTGGGTGTCAAATGGCAACATTTATGTCAAAGCAAGTTGGATGGTTCCGTTCATCGTGTGAGTTCTGAACGTGATTTAGTGGGGCTAAAAAATAGGCGTGAAAAGGACTAATACATGTGAATAAAATGACAGGTACTTTCGTAATTATTTGGTTGCCCAAAACTCTTGTTCTTGGATAACTTTGCGACAAACTAACTTCCTAAACTTCTTAGTTACCTTTTTTTTTCTTTTAACTCTTTTTTTTATAATCTTTGTTACATATAGTTTTTTTTCCATAACATCTCTTCAAACGCACTATTTAGGTTTTTTTTTCTTTTATTTTTGTTTTTACTTATTTACTCGGGTTCTAATATATACATTAATTTATGTCCTCGGTAAAAGTTTCACATATAAACTGTAGGTCGCTGTTGGCTCGTTTTGATGATTTTTCTGCGGAATACTGTTCACGGGATTTTAACCTTATTGCAATTACAGAGTCATGGCTGACTCGCGATATTGATGGTGATGCTGTACGCATCCCTAATTACCAACTAATAAGAAATGATCGACAAAATTATAGAGGTGGCAGTATTGTTGCCTTTGTTCAGAGCAGATTAACTTATGAAATTCTTTTGTCTGAAATGTATGAATTTTTAAAAAGCCTTTGGTTAAAAATTAATATTGATTGTGAACCGCACATTTTTGGAATAATTTATAGACCTCCAAATTCTAATATTCAAAGTTTTTTCTTAACATTAGAGGAAACACTAATTGATATGTTTTCTAGTTTTAACCATATAACCTGCCTCGGGGACTTTAATATTGATGTTTCAAAAGCTTATGACAACCATGCACGCCAATTAATATCTTTGTGTGAGACTTTTAATCTAAAGCAGGTTATAGCTGAGCCGACTCGTATTTTTAATGGCACCAGCTCTATTATCGACCTTATTTTACTAATCAGCTAAATATTTTAAGAACTGGCATTATTAACTCTACGTTTTCCGATCACTTTGGCATTTTCTTTGAATTTAGTGGTATGGTGCCGGAAGTGCTTCCTAAAGTCGTGACCTATAGACCCCTAAAAAATATAAACTTAGATAACTTCCAGGCCGATCTAGAGGCCATTTCATTTCATCTTATATATGATTATCAATCTATTGACGATAAAGTAAAATTTTTAAATACCAACCGAATCAAATTGTTTGATACCCATGCTCCTGTTAAAACATTTACAGTCGAAAAAAGAAAAACTCTCCTTGGTTGACAGACAATATAAAACTTCTTCAAAAACTAAGAGATAAAGCGCTAAAAGATTTCAAAACAAGTAAATTGCCTGCAAAGTGGGAGTATTACAAATAACTTAGGAACTAGAACTATCTATCTATTCTATACCACCACAGCCGTTAGAGCAGAAAAAAAAGCTTTTTATAGAAATATATTTAGGAACTGTACATATGGGGAAAAATGGAGTGAATTAAGAAAAATATTACCTTGTAAACAAAAACAGATTCCTAGAGCTTTTAAAAATCCCGAGAATTTCAACAATTATTTTGTTGACAGCAGTAAGGTACCTAGCAGCGATAATAGTCAGGAAATAATTAATTTTTATAAAAATAATTCCTTGCCCGTTTCAAATTTATTTTTATTTCGCACAGTGAGTTATAATGATACATATATGTTCTATTTTATTTAGCATTAAATCCAAAGCATTTGGTATCGACAATCTTAATATAACATTAATTCATATGTGCTGCCCTTTTATAATACCTTTTATATTGCATATAATTAATAAATGCATTGAAAGCAGCTATTTTCCCAAATGTTGGAATGAGGCTTTGTGATGCCATTGCCAAAGGTAAATAATCCAACAGATTTTAATCAGTTTAGATCCATTAGTAGTCTGCCTACATTTTCAAAAATTCTTGAAAGAATCTTAGACACTTAAATTCGACATTTTTTAAATGCTAATGATATTTTGCCCCCTAAACAGTCTGGGTTTAGAAAGAACTTCAGTTGTGCTTCAGCAATGGCATCAATGGATGTTATTGATGACATCATAAGATCTAGGGATGATGGTATGATTTCTGCCCTTGTTCTATTGGACTATACGAAAGCCTTTGATTTTGTTAATCACGAAATTTTAAAGTCTATATTTCACTATATAGGTTTTTCTGAAAAAGCTATTCATTTCATTAATTCTTATTTAAGCGGTAGGGTGCAGCGAGTCAAGATAAAGGAAAATGTATCTGAACTCTTGGAAGTTGATAATGGCGTGCCTCAGGGTGGTATTTTAGGACCCTTATTTTTTATTATTTATACTTTTAGATTTTATTTTTATTTAAAAAACTGCCTTTACCATTTTTATGCCGACGATGCTCAGTTGTATTACTCTTTTCTGCCAGAAGATGCTAAAAATGCGGAAGCAAAAATTAATCAAGACTTACAAGCCATATGTGATATTTCTTCAGAGCATTTTCTAAAATTAAATCCTTCTAAGTCGTCTGTAATGTTTATTGGTAATAGGCAAAAAATTAACCATATTTTAAACAGCAACACTATTAATATTAAGATGGGTGATGCTAATATTCCTGTTGTAGATAATTGCAAAAGTTTGGGCTTAATAGTGGATAGTGATTTGCGATTTCATCAACACGTTTCTAATGTTCTAAAAAAAGGGTATTTTGCTTTAAAATTAATTTACTTGCATAGGCATTATCTAAGTAAAGATATTAAAAAAATGTTGTGTGACTCTTTAGTGCTGTCACAATGCAATTATTGCGATGTTGTTTACGGTTGGTGCCTAGACTATAATGACAGGTGCCGATTGCAAAAGCTTCAGAACTCATGTATTCGCCTAATTTTTGGCATACGCAGACATAATCGCGTTTCCCATAGACTTTCCGACCTGGGGTGGTTAAATATGCAAACCGTATGCAACATTTTTTTTAATAAAATTCTTAAATACCGTAGTCTACCTTACCTATACCTTAAGATTACTTTTAGAAATGATGTTCACCATTTGGGCTTAAGAAGAAACACAATTCATATTCCAAGACATAAGACTCAATTATTTAAAAGGTCCTTTTTCTATAATTTTGCATATCAGATGAACTCTTTGAGCATAAATTTTGAGTTGGGTTTGGTGTCTGTTCAGACTTTTCGCAGGGGAATGATGGTGCGTCTGATGAGTCAGCAGCTGTCTGCGTAAAATATTGAAGGGTCAATATTGTTAGTTTGCGTATGGGTGGAGACTGAAAATTTGTGTTTAGTGTGGGTAACTAATCTAACTAGTCTGTTACAAGCGTTTCTACATTTTTTTTTCTAGTTAGTTTTTTTAAGTTTTGGCCACAATGTTGACCAGAATCTGCCTTGGCAGAATTCTGAATTTGTCGGTCTTTTATTTGCATAAAATAATAAATGTTTATTTCTTTCTCTTTTTTCATGAGTTTGCAAATACAAAATATTTATTATTATTATTATTATTATTATTATTATTATTATTATTATTATTATTATTATTATTATTATTATTATTATTATAATTCACTAACAAAACCAAAATAATTCAATCACTTTAAAGATACTTTTCACTGCTTTGTATTTTGTTTAAAAGAGTTACATTTTCTGGCAAAAGCATAAAATCATAAAACTAAACAACTCATATGTTTGAAATTATAGGTAGTCATAACTATTCCTTTCACAGAAGATAAAAGCAGTCTATTTCTTTTTGGTCCACTCCACTGAGGGGTTATAAGTGAAAATATTCTTTCCACATTGGTATTGAGATGGGATTGCAAAATGAAATTCGGCTGCTTTTAGTAATTGTGAAAATATTTTTTCAGAAATACTCTCATTAAAGTATTTTGCTCATTTTTCGTTAGTAGGCAAATTGTGGTCAATTGGTCATTAGAGTCAAACTTTTCCATTATACAGGGTTACTGGTAATTCGATACATTCCTTTGGAGATGTGATACGGGAGGGGGTAAGAAGTAAATTGAACCCTAATATGTATTATGCAAAAGTTGATAGTTTTCGACATATTTAATTTTTTCTGTTTTTCTTCAAAATGTAGACCTTAGTGGTTTAAAAGGCAGTTTCCAGAAAATCCGCTGTATATTTTTTTAACTTTTTAGGCAAAATACATGCTCAACACAATAGTGTTACGTTTGTAATGGCAAAAGTCCCGCAAATAGTTGTAACCATAGGTAAATTCTCGATGCAAAGTTTAATTTTTTTTTCTTAAAAAAAATACTACACTTTCTAGTGGATATTTTTTGAAAAAAAATTATGCTACATTCTTCAAAATTTACGTAAAACTTTCTTATTATCTAAGCTAACTCATAGGCTATAAATGCTACCAAAAATTTTAACAGAATTTTGTATTTTTATTATTAATAGTAAGAACGCACTTGAAAAATGCCAAGTGGTATTTACTTCTATGGTATTTAAGTACTATAGCAACAATTTGTTTTTTTAATTTTATTGTTAAAAATTTGATGTGTAGATAGTCTGACAGAGTTTCGAGTCTATTTTTCTCGTGTTTTCAAAGAAGGTATTCTATTGGTTTCTGCGCTATGGCCACGTTTACTAACGCTGAATATGTAGATATTATGTTTGTTTATGGGTTTTGCAATGGTAATGCCGCGGAGTCTCGCCGAGAATACCAACGTCGTTTTCCGAACCGCCGCATTCCAAATGTCCGTGTTTTCGCTTCGACCTACCGAGCTATCGCTGAAACTGGATCCGTAAAACCAAGAAGAGGTGACGCTGGCGCTCCTCGCGTATATCGAGCAGAAGATGAGGAGGAAATATTAAGACATTTTAAAGACGATCCAACCACATCCACTAATGCCGTAGCGCAGCAAACAGGATCATCGCAATGGAAAGTTTGGTCCACGATTCGGCAAATGGGAAGCCATCCTTACCATTATACGCCTGTCCAAGGATTGGAAGAAGGGGACCCGATAAAAAGGGTAGAATTCTGCAGATTTATTATAAATTCTGATGCAGACAATAAAACTTTTTTAACCGACATTTTGTGGACGGACGAGTCAAAGTTTAGTCATGAGGGCATTACAAATTTTCATAACCTTCATTTTTGGGCCGAAGAAAATCCCCGTTTAACAAGAGAAACCAGTTATCAAAGAAAGTTTTCTGTAAATGTGTGGATGGGACTTATTGGCCGGGATGTAATAGGACCACACTTTTTCCCAGACCATTTAAACGGGGATATTTATGAAAATTTTTTACGACATGACCTACAAGATCCAAAATGAATCATTTATTTTCATTTATATATAAATATTAAAAGCAATGTAGCAACACCTTCGCAATAAAATACTTCTAAGTGAACTCTCGATCTATTACTCTCAATATAAAAATTCAAAATTTAACATTTCAATTTTACATTGAATTGCTGTTGACCAGTACGACTGTCCCAAGCAAAAACAAAGTAACTGACATTTTTAATAAATAGTATTATATATATTATTATATATTTTAATAAATAATATTATATATATACATTTTTAATAAATATTCAGTTACTTTGTTTCTGCATGGGAAATTTGTGCCTATGCATAAGAACAGGGTCTCCCCACCAGTGCTATTTAACAAGTAAGTCAAGTGGAACGAGTTAAGCAGTGTAGTGTAAGCGAGAGTTCAAGGAAGAAGGACGTCCGCCTCTTCGTCGAAAATGTCTTTTCGCACCAAAATAATAATGGATTGTGCTTTACGGCCAGAAACTACTGGCATTTTGTCACAAATAGTAAGTATTTTTTATAATGTGAAATTTTTGTAATATACATTTCGCACAATATTGAATGTAATGTCCTATGATTTAATATAAATTAATATTTATATAAATTAAATAAATGGTTTGTTTATTATATTATGGTTTCTTTTTCCATAGCCAATTGCGTTATTCTTATTTAAATACAGATTACTTTTTTAGAGGTTTAAAAGTCATCTTAATTTGTTTATACTTGTATACTAGAAATTAAGTTTATATACTTAGAGGTTTTTTGTTTTATTTAGTTCCTTCAGTTATTTCCGGTAGTCAAATATGAGCATTCAGGGTGTGAAAGTGACAGCGAGATTATTTACCAAAAATGCAGCTCAAGTACAGAAAAAAAAGGCGCCGCCTAATTAGAAAAATTAAAAAGGTGATGTTATCTTGTTTGTTTTCTTTGTCTGTTTTTAGTTGGTTTAATATTTTAATTTTCCATTTAGATGCCTTTAGCCAATCTAGAGAGTTCATTTAATATTGAAGAACATAGAAAGGAAAAACCGACCTGTTCAAAGCTAAAGCAAAAGATGAGTTTTAAAAGGAAGTTTTCAATCAGCGATGAACAGGTATTTTCAATTTTCCAGGCTATTGTTTTTATTTGCCTTTTATTAAACAGGTCTATTTATTTTAGCCTGGCTGTAGTAAAATTGCCGTTGTACCCAAAATCTCCAATAATGTTGAAAAATTATTAGATTCTGAGAAAGCTGTGGTAATATTTTGTAAACTTACGTTTATTGTTGTAGAAAAAAAAATTTTAGACCTCTGGTGGTGAAAACCTCGAGATCATTGAAGAGTCCAGAATGCAATTGAAAAATAATGGCAAAAAGCTTACTCTTGAACAAAAAGTGAGAAGAAATAAAAAGAATCATACCTTAAGACCAATATGTAAAAACGTATGCAGAAGGAAATGTGTAGAATTAGATGAAGAAACCCGAGAAGTTATTTGGAATCACTATTGGTCGATGGATTATACAAGTCGCCGAAAGTGGCTTAGTAAGCATGTCACTTTAGTTCCTGTTAAGCGCAAGTATTCACAAGCACTACACAATCGAGCAGAGTCTAGACTTTTTTCTTTACCAAAGTTACCTGATACCACAGAAATTTCAGTATGTAAATTAATATTTTTAAATACTCTCAGATATAAAGCAGACGCTGTCATTACTCATTTGGTGTTAGCAATGAAAGCCGAACCTTGTGGAAGTGCTGTAAAAGAACGCAGATGTTTAAATCCTAAACGAAAGGTCGATCGGAATATTATAAAAGAACATATTAAATCCTTTAACCCTTGCATAAGCCACTATAGAAGAAAAAATGCTCCCAACACCTGATATCTACCTAGATAATTAACTATAGAGTTTTTATTTAACGATTTTATTTCACAACATCCCGGATTTTGCAAAATAGAAATTTACCGAAAAATGTTACATTTCACTTTGTCAACTCAAATCTGACGTCTGCGAAGATTGTACTTCTTTAAACAATAATATTTTAAATAATAACAATAATTTAGAGGCCAAGGAAAAAATAACTATTCATGAGTTAAAAGCTTCTCATTTTTCCAAAAATTGTTCTAAACGCATTTTTTCTATGGATCTTCAAAAAGTGTTATTAATTCCGATTATGCCCCAAAGTAAAACTTGTTTTTTTACAAGCAGACTGGTTGTTTTTAACCAGACATTTGCTAGAATGAATAAAAATGACAAGAACGATAGTTGTTGTCAGTGGCGAAGCGTACGAGTAGACAAGGTAGACACTGTCTACCCAAAATTATCCAGTTATTTCTTATTAATTTATTACCTAATTATTTCATGTAATTGTTGAATTCAAATTAAAAAAAATAATACAGAATGTAGTCGCTCTCCTTACTATTATTATATAGTATCTAAACGGCTATAATATCTATCTATCTATAATATTTAAGGCGCGCCCCGCCTGACGCACCAATTAAAATAAAAATGCAGGGCTGATACCCAATTAATGTATACGATCCCCAAGAAGACATATTGATATTTCTCTTCCGAAATTTGGAGCATCTAATCGAACCATATACGCATCAAACAGGTGACAGAGGTCCAGCCGCGTCAGTATTCAGCCTATTACGTATACAAAATGTACTCGCGGAAAAGACATTTGAGCTTTTGTCTATCGAAGTCGACCAGCTATTTTATTATGCTCTTGGTCGGCCGCAATACATCTTCAGTTTTGTTTTTTGATGAATCTGCATTTGGCTTTTGGTGCGGGCGCGTGCTATTGTAATTTAATAATTAGTATTTTTATTTTTGGGTGTATAGAAAAGATTTTTTTAGTGGATATTTTAGGGGTTATTTATGAACAACTGTTTGATCTTGGCAATTGTATTTTAGTTGTGTTTTTATTTGTCTTTAATTAATTTTAAAATAATGGATATTATGGATTTATAAGTTATGGTTATACCATGTTGTGTTTTTTTTGTAAGTAGTATTTATTTTTATCTATCTATCTTTTTATGCTAGTAGTAATAATTTTTTTCTTTTTTTATATCACTACATATTTTTCTCTTTGAGTTAATATTCCATGCGCTTTCAATCTCTATTTCATTAAAGTGCATAATATTGAATACACATTTTTTTCTAATTAACGATTTTTATTGTTTGTCTGCCCGAAAGAAAAGTTCACGCTTCGCCACTGTTTGTTGTGAAGTCTGGCATGAAGCTTTATCCGGTAGGAAAGCAGAGTCATTGGTTGATGCAATGTTTGAGGTTATTAAAATGGAGCGCGATGTAAGCGGGTTTATATTTTGGTGCGACAACTGTGCGGCACAAAATAAAAATGGGGTGTTATTCATCGCCCTGGTGAGCAAAGTAAATGAATCGTTTGGTCCACAAAAAGTAACGATTCGTTACTTAACAAAAGGTCATACACATATGAGTGCTGATGGGATACACGGCAATATTGAACAAAAAATTAAAAGAAAACAAACTGCTTATGATTTTCAAGAGCTTCTTGATTTAATTGCCAGTTCCAGAAACCATAAAACTCACTGAGTTTCACGGTTGGAAAAATAAAAAACGAACTGCAAGAAAAACAGAAGATTCCTTGAGAGGTTTTTTATTAGCCGATTTGGTAGAAGTTTGCTTTTTAAAAGGTAAAACATGCCTCTATTATAAAACAAATTTTAGCGAAGAATATCAAGAACTTAATTTCTTGCAAAAGAAATACAATTTATCTACCGTGCCTGAGATGTTACCAAAACGTGGAATTAATGCGGATAAAAAGGAAAAAATTATAAGTGATTTACTTCCTCTAATGCCAGAAAACCGAAGACTTTTTTGGCATACGATTCCTGCATCAAATTCCGAAGATTTGGTTTTGACAAGAGATGCAAATGAAACCATAAATGAAGATTATTAGTTCGTTTTCCCTTATTTAATTTTCTTTCAAATTTGTTCTTTTACTCGTATACTTAATAAATTAGTTTATAAGAAACAATAATAATTATAACAATGTTATATGGATAATATTATTTACGTTTATGTTTATCTTTATAAAGGGCAAGATTAAAGTTTGTAATTTTTATGATTTTTAGTGCCAAAATAAATCTTTTGCATTGACATTGTTGTATTATTTGTTTTACAACATTTTGCTTTAAAAGTAAAACATCACAAAAATGCAGACCAAAAATAGTTTATTTTAATTTTTTGACTGATGTGATAAAATAGTGTAGAATGTTAGTTATTAAATACCTAATATTAGGTATTTACTTCGTTTATTCCTATTAGCATTTGTTACTTTTTAATTTTCAAAAACAAAGCAAGTGCACTTACTAGGTTTTTTCCAACTTATTTAATTTTATACAATTTTATACTCATGTGAAGAAACAGTTTTTTTTATTGCCGAACTAATTTAATATGCTTTAAACTGATTGAAATACTCATTGAACAAACGGCAGGGTATACTATTTGCATCTCAGTAAATATGGTCATATAATTACTGAGATGCAAATAGTATACCCTTCATAAGCAACATAAGGGTAAAGCAGATTTATAAAAAGTCGTTTTTCTTAAAATCGTATTTTTAGCAGTTACTTGGTTTTTACTTGGGACAGCCGAGTAGTCGATACCGCCGTTTACGCAGATCGGACCGAACAAGCGTCGTGCGTTTCTTGATTTGATTCACGGTAGCCCGGCCGTGCGTCGCGAGCATACGTTAAAAGACAAATATGCCCAGCCAATGAGAATTGAAGATGGGACCAAATACCGATTGATCCCTTCGTTTACGTCCGTAAAATTTCGCGTGCCTATTGGCATTGGCATATTAATTTTGTTTTGTTTTCCCTAACCTAGATTGCCAATTTTATTTTATTTGCTTTGCTTCCTGAATTATTTAATTATCGCCGATAATTATTATTTATATCGATTTTGCCACTATTTCAGTACTCACAGCAGTCATAGTGCTTAGTGTTGACTCCGTTGTCTATAATATTCGGTACTACGCTAATTTTGAGTTCAAAAACAAACATTTTAGTGTTTGATTTTCAATTTCTAGTAAACTGTTCAGTGATTTCTTTCCTCTATAATTTCTATTTTAGCTGCTGCAGTGTCTGTTTACGATAATTATGGCAACACTAAGGCAAGATATAATTTTTTTAGGTTTAATCTGAATTATTATGTATTTTTTAGCCAACAAAATGCAATCTGCGAAATCTGCGAGAAGGAAGTTTCACCCAGAATTTTTTGGCCAGGCATACAAGGAACACATTATATGTCCAATGTGTACCAACGATACCTAGACATTTTCTTATTTTAATAGTTTAAACAAAAATTTTTGTTTAATATCGACAAAATAAAGATAAAACAATCATTTTTAAATTTTAGAAATTTTGAAGAATATACCTGAGTTATGTGATGCAACCAGGCCAAGAACCTCAGTTGACCCCATACATAATTATTATTATTACAAATATTCCTGAATCAACAAAATAAGCATTTTAATATTATTAGGCTCCATAAAAATTGAATTATATAAAATCACTTATCTATTAATTTTCGACGAATAAAGTTGTAGTTAATCGATGGTCAAATTTGTGTAGAATTTATTTTGAATTAAATTTATTCCTTTTTAAAAAGTAGATGTTCAATAATAATTCCATCACTCCTGTTATAGAGAACAAAGTAATAGGGAAGTCGATTATGCTTGTCAGATGCAAAATAAATTTGAGAATGGAGGATAACATATATTTTACAATTGTAACAGGAGAAACATCAGAGGTTATATAAACTCTTAGTTATCAGACATAATTCTATATTTTGTTGTTTACTTTTAGGATTA
Source organism: Anthonomus grandis grandis (assembly GCF_022605725.1). NCBI lineage: Eukaryota > Metazoa > Arthropoda > Insecta > Coleoptera > Curculionidae > Anthonomus > Anthonomus grandis. Next base: position 44,807,703 of record NC_065567.1, read on the forward strand.
AATAGCTTATGTAAAATGAGTAATATTAAGTCTGGGGAAAGCATATGCATCAAGGGACATGCCTCTCAAGAATTTTAGTTAAGGTTTTAAAGAATGGTAATATTGCATTAATTTTTATATTCCTAGACTAATTCATAATTTCAATCCTTTGTAGGATCAGTTGTGATCAGAAGTGCTAGTTTATAATATTATATAGCCATATTTATAATATGATTATAACCAAGCTGGATGGATTTAGTTTCTTCTCTACCATTTTAGTTTTGAGTTGTTGATATAATATAATACATTTTAATATAGTATAGAGTCCATAGTATAGTTTATTTTAAAAATTATTATTATAAAATATGTTATTATAAAATTTAAAGTATATTTGCTAAAGGTTAAAACATTTCAGTAAGCTAGTCAACATTAGTATATTTGATAAATATGATGGGAATTTTTTTTAATTTCAAAGTAATTTTAAAACTTTCATCACAATGATTTATATAATTTTCAAATTGTCTTTGAAAACTACTCAGCAAGTAAGCTGCCTCAAAATATTTATGAAATATTTACTTCTTATGGCCACTATGATGATGGGATTTTATCAAAACAATGCCTAAACAGTTATTTAAAAATTAAAATAAATACACATATTTTTTAGGATTATATGTTTTATATATTTTGATTTTAATTGTCGTCAAACAAAAGTTTAAATGTTATTTATATGGTGATTTTTTCTTGAAATACTTTTAGTTGTTTATTGCCTGGCAATCTTTATCATCTACCTACTCGATATTCTCTGATCCACATATTTAAATCTCCTAAGTAATGTATAATTTGCTATTTAAATGCTTTTCAAACGTTCATTGACAATTATTATGTTATGAAAATTTTAAATTATCGATACCTATAGGAATATGGCATGTAAGAAGTAATTTTACACTAAATTTTAATATAATACCATAAAAAACATCTATAAAACAACCTAAGTAAAAATACCAAAAAAACTTTAAGTGTTATCATTAATAATAATGCCATAATTATTATTAATTACCGGTGATGGTTTAATGTTACCGTTACACGGTATATATACTGTTCTCACTCATGCACTTGTACTTATTTATTAAAGAAACCTAGACTTAGTGTCCTGAGGATACCTGGTTTCTTTTTTTTTTTAATTTCTGACCCCATGCAACAACTGTCTATTTTTATTTTCTTAAAAATCTTGATCACGCTGTAAATATAAAAAAAAATCAATAATTTTCTAATCTATAACAGCTACAAATATTTCATTATTGAGCGTCTTTTATATGCACATCGCATTTCTTTTCCGATCTAAAATGTAAATGCCTAACAAAACAAAGTCCTATAGTAGCAAATATATAGGTCAGAGATGCCAAATCTAGCTGTTTAACTACAGGCATCGAAAAATTCGTATTTTGAATTTTGGCGGCACGCAAGCTACGCCTCTGTAGTGCCGGAATGCTCTTATTGGCTGGGCATATTTGTATTTTAACGTATGCTTGCGTCGCGTCGTTTCCACATGATACCTAAACTGATCGACGGTTCAAGAAATTGTAAGAAAAATGCCTCAATTTTGTATTTCCGTTCTCAAAGGTTTATTATTAATTTTTTTGAAATAGTTTTTCAATATAATGTTTCTAAAATCGATGTATATCGAGACGCATGGAAGGTTTTTTTTATTTATCTTTTTTGTTTTGAAATAAAAAATCAAGATTTTAGAAATTCAAAAAACTAGCACCTATCAACTCTTAAACAAAATATATAAATTTCATTAGTGAAAACTGCTTTAAAAAATATTGTAAAATAAAAAAGTAATCCAGGAAAGAGGAATTTATGGGTGAATAATACCCCTAATACGAAGACATTAAGAATGCTTCTCCCAATCAACTTATGACTTGATTGGGGAAGTATAAACACCTAGGAGTGAACCACAATAGACCTACTATTAGGGTTGCAGTGGAGGAACACAAGCTGCTCTACTCACAACAAACCTAACCTATGTACTTGTGTAAAAATAAATATATTGTAATTGTTAATTCGAGTTTGCCTTTGACTTGAGGTCGAATTCGAATTTGTCTACACATAAATGAAATAATATTATGAATTATCTAATATGTATTGAAATATGTATTGCAGGCCTGTACCTTACATTAATAGGAAGATTTAAGATCACTCGATTCGTCTCACTGGTTTGTGAAAAGAATATAATAATAAGAAAGAGAGACCACATGTAACGCCCCATAAAGAATTACCACGTAGGATGTAAAAGAGATGTGATGCAGTTGCAGTATGCAACATCACGGTTATCGAGATGTAGGGGCTCCCCTCCAACTGACCAGGCCAAGAATCAAGTTTAGATCGGCGCGGCGGACACGAGCACCAGAGAATTAAATAAGGCAAAAGGTGACTATCTCTGGCGCGGCGTCGCGCTTTACAGTCAACTTGCTCTATTTGCACTCGGCATCATTTTCGTAGGTGTTTCTTTCGGTGTTTGCTTTAACTTGGTGCTTCTCAAACTACTACAGGTGGTTCTTCAGTACGATGACCGTTGACCCTCCAGTGGGTCATTTTGACACATGTCACTTCCATGGCAGGAGGGCTGTCTAGCCCGTTGCCAGGACTGTGTCAACTCTTGCCCTACACACTTACCCGGCTTTCTGCAAGAAGAACCATATAAAAGGTAATAATTCAACAAAGAGTATTTTACTTAAAAAGGCTAAAGTAGCTTCGTTAAATTTAGTTCATGTACTTTCATTTGATTTTTATCATGTTCAAAATCAACTTTCGGTCTAAAGTTAATTAAAATAGTTTTTTCTGCCAAATTAAATTAGTATCAATACTATCAAAGGCAAAGAAAGTTAAAATTAAAACTAAAAGAATATGACAAAAAGAATTTTGAACAGTTGAAAGGTAAAATTTCTAACCATAAGGAAACTTCTGTATTATGAGGTATTAAAGGTACAAGAAGCTGATTGGTAATAAAAAAAACAGAGTATATTAGTTGTCAAAATATATTATAAAAAGTTGCTTAGCTTAAAATGTATATAGTTTTATACAAAATTTAGTTAGGTATAGTTGTGTAAGGCACTAGAGAGGATGTTGACTATAATCTAATGTAAATATAAAATAAATTAGTTTCATTTAAGAAGGACGAACTTTTATATTTTAAAAAATATACCATATAAAGCATATTTTTTATATATATAGAACATATCCTATAGTTTTAGATACCTAATAATACTGAAAAATTTTTTTTCCGCTTTTATTTATTTTTTATATAGCCATTAAAAATAAGTAACAGACCATAGCGCATATCTGATTTCCGCGATGTATATTAATAATTAATCAATAGACGGCTATGATAATAACATTTGGCTACCGAGTAAAAGCAAATATGCAAGCATTTGACGATAATGACAGTTATTTTTAATAATATTTTTGGCAGTCTCATTGGTAATCTGATCTTATTTGACTTTTAAATGCTTTTATGTAAAATCACCTTTGCATTTATAATATTATCGGAGTTTAGTTTAGAAGCAGACTAGCCAAAAATATTTACGGAGCGGTTCCTATAATATTCTCAGCCGAGCGAGCAGTAAGAACCCCAAAACAATTTTATTTTGGATGATTCAACCGAAATAAATAAATTGGCTCGCGTAGCAGTAGACATAGTTTTATTATAAAAACTTGAAAAAACTACTTTACGTTATTCCTTCAGTTTCTAAGGAGATACGAGCGCCCTGTCGTTTGATTTTCACTTTGCTTATATTTCATATCCTAGGCTTTTTAATATATAGTTCAAAGGAAAAGTAAAATATCTTAGAGCTTGACTTCGCCTACATGAATAAAGTATTTTTATTATTATTCTCGTAATATTATGAATAAAATATTTATACACCTAACTATAGCATTTGAAAACTTGAACCTTTGGGTTATTGCGATAAAAAAAGAAACAACAGTCATTTTTACGACCAGTGTTCGCGCGGCCTTCCGCAAAAACCTCCTGTGTTATCCTGATCCTGACTGACCCCTAGGTAAGTCTTCTCACTTTTCATTTTCACGATCACATTTCATGATCACTTTTATATTTTTCGTGCTAAGTCAGCAGGCTGTGGTGTGAAACCGTCCAAAGGTACATGAACCATCACAACCTATAAATTTTACAGTCTATAGGGCCTCAATTGATTAGAACCCTTTTCTAATCAATGGCACCCTATTAACCATGTTTAAAAGACTTACCTAGGGGTCAGTCAGGATCAGGATAACACACGAGGTTTTTGCGGAAGGCCGCGCGAACACTGGTCGTAAAAATGGTTATTAACAGTAAGACGATCTAGTACCGAGTAAAATAATATACCTATAAAAAATAAGTGAGAGCTTAAAATAAAACCAAAGATATTAATATACAATGAGGCTCTTATTTCCCCCCCCCTTCTCTTATCTTTTGAATGCGTTCATGTAAAAGTTTGAAATTACACATTATACAGAACACGACACATTATAAGCAATCTAAATACTACTTTTTGGTCCCTAGCTCATTTTGCAAGAATTTAAAATGGCGTGTTGACTTCAAAATGGCGGCGAGACGCTATTTATATTTACTATTACCCATAGCAAAAAGGCAGCTTTTCAAAATCTTATTTTTCCCATTTTTAGGTATTTTTATTTTCTTCACCACTGTTCTTGTATCACCTGTTCATGTGTAATTTGTTTGTAGATGTGTTGTTGTTTGTAGAGTTTGTATTTTTGTCACTGTCAATGTCACATTATTATCATAAAAACTACCAATTCCACACAAAAACTTGGTGTACCAATACCTTTAAAAGCGAATAAAATCGAAAGGAGAGAATATTTTTGCTATTTCGCTCAATCCAATTTTATTTGTACCTTGATTTAATCGAGAATGCCTGATCCACGTCCCTTTGCTGAAAAAATTGAAATTTATTTTCATTTAAGGTGGAAATCGTATGTACGATGTACATGAGATGGAAATAATTTTTAATGTTCGCTTTCCTGACCGTCCAGTATGTCGAAAGTATATTCGGGAGCTAATTAAGAAATTTACCGAGACAGGCTACCAGTAGACAGTGTTACCAGTAGGAAGAATCCAGGGCGTCCCAGCTATCCAGAGGAAAAACAGGTCTATATTATAGTAGCCATGGTAAGAATTATCCGTATAAAATTCAAATGGTTCATCAAAAAGATGATCCTGATCGACGTATGGAATTCTGCGACCGAAAGAATAGGACGCCAGCCTGCTTATGTCAAGAACATTTATTTCAGTGAATAATGTACTTTTTTTTGAATGGTAATGTCCGTTATTGGAGCGAAATAAATCCCCACATATTTCGTAGAACACACAATCAATACCTAGAAAATGTAAATGTGTGGGCTGGCTTATTAGGGAATCACATTGTTGGGCCTTTCTTTTTAGACCAAAATTTGAGAGAAGAATTTTACTTAAACGTGTTGGAAAATGCAGAAGAAACCACTGATCCTTGAGATTATTGAAGACAATGCTCATGAAATTGAATTGTAAACAGTTTTTCAACAAGATGGGGCACCGCCTCAATATTGTGAATATTTGACCACCGAAATATTGTGAATATTTGACTAATACTTATCCTAATCGCTGGATTGGTCTTCTAGGGCTGACCGAGTGGTCAGCCAGGTCGCCCGATCTTACAACTCTTGATTTTTTTTATGGGGCTACTTGAAACAAAAAGTCTACGTCACCCAGCCAGAATCTATCTTCGATCTACGTCCAAGAATAATTGATGCATGTCGCAATATTCATGTTGCCACTTTCCACAACGTTCGTGAAGAGTTCTTCAATAGATTATTTTACTTTCTTGAAGTTAATGGTGCACAATTTCAACATCTTTTATAATAGTTATATTTGTGTGTTACCTAAAGTTTAATTTTTTTAAATGGAAATAAAAATGCAAAAAATTAGATTTTCAAAAGCTGCCATTTGCTATGGGTAGAAGTACTGACTTAATATTTTTGGACCATAAAGCATTCAGTGGGAGCTTTCAAACGATGACCTCGCCTGACCCTCCTTTTTTATTTAATTTTATGTTTCATAGACTCATGAACAATTAATATTTACTTAAAACATATAATTTAAATTAAAAATCGAATGTCAATAAATAGGTTAAATCATAAAACTTATTATAATTCGAATAGAGACAGTTAGATACTTAACTCAGTGCCTATCGAAGCCATACTAATTTTATGATTTCAATATTGACAACTTTTCCATTATGCCTACTGCTCAAGAATCTCTTCAGTTCATCTTCAATTCTTTTGGTATTGGTCTCCGTATTAACTGACCAACCAGAATAACTAAAGCTAGTACTATGTCATGTTTTCATTTGATTCAAATTCCGTTGATTTATTTGTTTTTAATTCAGTTTTCTTAGATCATGAGGCAGTATTTTCTATAAAATCCAAAAGCCAAAAAGTTCCCTGGAAACGGAAACTTAAGTTAAACTAACTTAATGATAAACTTACGTACAGTATATCTTTAGGTATATCTTTGAAGAACATGCGCTTTTTATTGTATCTAAAAATTCTCCGACAACGTCTTTTTTCAGCATTACTTGAAACTTTACATGATTGGCTAAATCCAGCAATGCTGCTAAAGCGACATGATCTGCTGTATATGATTTATTATCATTCTATATATGTTTTTTAAAGCTCGGCTTTACTCGAGTAATTTTTGTTTAACACTTTGTGACGTATCTATTAAAATAAAGTGGTGGGGGGGTAATTCAATGTTTTTTTAAATAAACAGATGTAACTCCTAAACGACTGAACGGATTTTAACAAACTTGGTCTCGTTGGAAAAAACATTTATTGCTCCATCAAATCCGTCTTATCTGTGATAGGTCTAGAGCGCGCTTTTTTATCTAATAACAAAAAATTGCAAAATTCTCTAAAAAATTAAATGCAATAATATGACTTTTTCTTCAAAAAAATGTAGTGAAACGATAGCTGAATAGGCCAGTGAAAACCATATCTTGATATCTTATTCGTAGCCTGAAATATCGAAGAAGGAATATTTAGTTATATAATTTTAATAAGACGCTATTACACCGATATTTATTGTTATTTATTTGTCTTTTTTTAAGTTTCAATAATATTTTATTATTAATTAGTCATAATTTAATAATTTTAAAATATTCTTTGTTCAAAAAGTTGAAAAAAAAACGCGTATAGGCATAATAAAATAAATTACCGATTTTGAAATAAAACTAATGCCTCCTTAAATGCTCGAACTGTCATCCATCAAAATTAATGCATTGTTGAATCCGCTTATGCGTGGACATTACAGCAGCTTCAATTTCTGCTCTTGACTGTAAATCTGTAAATGGCTGTAAATGGCTTCTTGTATTCGTATTTTCATGTCATCTCTAGTTGTTGGTTGAATTTGGTAAACAATATCTTTCAACCGACCCCATAGGTAGAAGTCCAAACAGGTGAGGTCTGGGGATCGGGGTGGCCAAGGAAATAGACTTCCTCGCCCAATCCACCTCTGTTGAAATCTTAAATCTAGATGTTCTCGCAATCGTGCTGGGCAACCGTCTAGTTGCAAAAACATATTTTGTCGTAATTACTGGGGTATATCTTCTAATAAAAAAAACAATAAGTTCACCAGAAAATCAAGAAATACGGCACCATTTAGTGGTTAATCAAAGAAATAGGGACCTATAATAGTCTCTGATACATTAAGACTCACCTTGATGTTTGTGAAGTGTCCTCATCTGTGCAAAGAATTTCGGATAAAAAATCTCTATTTTCCCTAATGCTGCACAACATCCAATGACAATAATCTAAGCGTCGGTCAAAGTCTCCGTGATTTAAGGCTTGATGTAAAACCATATGATGTGGGCGCAGCAAAATTTGAAAAAAACACATTGCGAAATATGTAAAGTAGTATTTTTTGTGACATACAAATTTTCCTGTGATCCTTTAAAATGTTTAGAATAGTAGTGATATACCCAACGCGCGAGACATTGCTCTCGTACTAACGTGGGGATTGAATTCCACGTGTGCTAAGACATTAATATTATTGTCTTCCCTTGATCTAGCCGAGTGTCTTCGCAACTGAGGTCGAAAGCTGCCAGTATTACGCAAATCTCTACTAAACGCGAAAAAATTTTCGCATCGCATTTGGATATCGAGCTCTGTATACCCTTTGAGCCAATGCCGCATCTTGAAGACATTCAAAATATACCGCAATCATATCGACAGCTTCATCATTTGTAAAAGACATTTTAATAGTTTTAATGCTTTACTTATGTGTGCAACAAACACAAATTGGACTGGCTAATGTTAATATTTCTTAACAAGTTGATTTTAGGCATTGATTGGTAGCATTTAGGTTGAGACATTTCTCTGTTTTTGAATGAATAACAAAAATATTTATTTTCGTTATTTGTGAATTTTGCCAAAAAAGCAATGAAAATGCTGAAGAAGCTTCTAAACTATATTTTCATAGGCAAGTTAGAAGCCGTTATATGACTACCTACCAATTTCTAATGTTGTAGTTTTATGCTTGTTAGATATCCAGAGAGAAGTCAACCGTTTTTTAGTATATTTGCTCGTTTAAAGGACAAATTACTTGAACACGGTTTATTAAATTTATATATTTGTTTTTTATGTTCCTTTATTACAAAAAAAAAAAGAATGATGCAGTTCGCCATTCGTCGTAATTCAAATTCAAACTCAAACTCAAAAATGCTTTATTGTCAATATAAACATAGAAGTTGTAGACAAAGCCAATAGACTGTATAATAAAGGAATAAAAACGAGAAACTAATTTAAAATAAAATAAAGTTATGCTAAAATTATAACTTAACTTAAAAATGTTAATCATTACAAAATTCACCTAAACTATAGTATGCTTTACTAGCAAGAAATATTTTCGTCCTTGTACGTACCTCCTCGTACTTTTTTTCAGTCTTAAGTTGTCTTATTTCTAGTGGAAGTTTATTAAACAGCTTTCTACCTCCATATATGATAGAGCTACGGACAAGTTCAAAATGAGGAATGGGTATTCTCAACAAATAATTTTGTCGCGTATTATAGTGGCTTCCTAAGTGGAGTTCCTGTTTATATTTTCTAAAAACTAAGCAAACTGTTTCCAAAATAAAAATACAACACAGGGTTAAAATATTATGACTTGCAAAAAGCGGGCGACATGAGTCACGAGGCTTGGCCCCACATAGTTATCTAATGGCCCTTTTCTGAAGTACAAACACTGAACTAAAAAGTGAATTTGAACATGAACCCCAAAAGCAAATTCCATATCGAAGGTGCGACTCGATAATCGCGAAGTATGCAGATCTGGCGATGGAGAAATTAAGACTGGTGGCAACAACCCTTACGGCGTAGCAGCCCGATGAGACTTTTCTAGATACATTCACAATATGGTCTTCAAATTGAAGGAACTTGTCTATGGAAAGACCCAAAAACTTACTGAATGGTGGCATGGTGATGGCTTCATTATTTAAACATATATCATTTGTATTACATTTAAAATTAAGGATATTTGTTTTGGAAACATTAAATGTCAAAAAATTTGCATCACACCAGTCTTTTATTTTTAACAAATCTGCATGTATATTGGCCTCCATTTGAGAAACATCAGAGTCGTGCCAGAGGATGGTGGTATCATCGGCAAACAATGTAAATTTGCCAGTTACCTGCAGTTGTGGCAGATCGTTCACATAAATGAGAAAAAGTAAAGAACCAAGTACTGATCCTTGCGGAACACCCACATTTATATTAAGTTCCTTAGAGATACCACCATTAAATTTGACAGCCTGGACACGATTTAATAAGTAGGAACGAAACCACTCGAGGGCCGTTCCTCTGAAACCATAGAGCTCCAGTTTCATCAGCAGCACTCTGTGACTCACACAGTCAAATGCCTTGGACAAGTCACAGAATACCGCTGCTGCAACTTCACCAACATTCAGTCGGTTGTACAGGTGCTCTGGAAAGCTAAAGATAGCATCATTTGTGCTCACAGACTCACGAAAGCTAAACTGCTGAAGACTCAATAGGCCAAACCTATTTAAAAATGAAACCATCCTCACCTTAACGAGCCGTTCCACTATCTTGGCTAAAGTAGGCAATAACGCTATATGTCTAAAGTTAGAAGGACAGTCGCGATCGCCACCCTTGTAAAGAGGAACAATCATTGCTCTTTTTAAGCACTCTGGGAAAACTCCAGACATAAATGAAAAGTTAATTGACTCGGCCAAGACTTGCAAAGCAACAAGAGGTAAAGCAGAAATAATTTTAAGAGAAAGCCCATCCCAACCTGATGAACTCTTATTCTTAATATTAACCATTAACTGTTTAAGCTCTTCTACACTTGTGGGGGCAAAAAAAAAAGATTCGGCTACTACCACATTGCTGAGATAGCTCATGCGATCTATTTTTTGTGAGAGATTGGCTGCAAGGTTACCAGCAATATCACAGTAGAAGGAATTGAGGACATTGGAATCTAAGGTACTTGGAATAACCAAGACATTATTTTTGCCCCTTAGCTCATTTAAAATCTTCCAAGACTCTTTTGCTCTGTTGGAGGCATTATTTATCCTCCTTTGAAAGTAGGTTCACTTAGCCATTTTGATTGAGTTTCTGTAAATCTTGCGGTATCTGTTATAATAATTTAAAAATGTTGCATTGTTCATAGCGTATTTCCTAATGTAAAAAAGGGAGCGCATATTTTTCCCAGATACTCGTAAACCCTTAGTATACCAAGGTTTTCTATTTCGTTTCTTAATATTGACAACAGGAAAAGCAGTGTTAAAATTGTTTAATACTATTTGATGAAAGCTATGCAGTGGGTTAACAGTAGTCAATACATTATTCCAACTTGACATATTGCAAAGCAAAGAGAATTTGCAGAAATTAGCTCTAGTATAAAGTCTATTGCGTCCAAACTTATTCTCATTAGCTGCACTATTAAGCTTTACTAATCCCACTATTGCCACATGGCCAGATAAACCGGCATTGATTGTTGTACACTGATTTTCGTCAGTCAGAATCAACATCGCATTAACCGAAATTTCACTTAAGAGGATCTCCAACTTTTCTAAAAACAAATCTAAATTACCAGATGGAGATCGATACAATCCTAAAATATACAAATTTAACTTACTGCTAAATACAATAGAAAACTCGCACACCTTTTCAATCAATAGATGATCAAATCTGTCAATAGTAATAAACACAAATTTAGTTAAAAAAGCTTTCTCTAACATAATAAGAGTACTACCATGTGTATATTGCTTGCGTGAAAATTTGGAAATTAGTACATAACCAGGGATATCAATAGGCTCGTCAGACCTCAACCAGTGTTCAACAAGAATTAACACACTAGGAAAGCTAACCGATTCTAAAAATAGTTCCAATTCGCTAACTTTTGAACGCACAGATTGAACATTAAGAAATGCTAGGGCAACTTGATTATGGTGGGAGTTTCTATTAAAAAGAATTAATTTGTAACTCTTTATTTGTCTATTATTGTTATTCATGGTCTACTATTAAATTATGCATTTAATTTAGAAAATTGTTAGTTATTTGCGTATTTTTGAAAATAATCCATACTGTTATATATTTTTGAAAAGGAAAAAAAAGGCCAATTTTATAAATTATAAATATATAGGGTGTTCCATTTATAAAAAACATAAGTTTGGGCTATAATTCAAAAACTATTAATCAAAAAAATATATATCTATACCGCTAGATTCTACGGAAAAAAACCTATAAGAATTTTACTTTTACAAAAACTTAAAAATAATGAAGTTACGACGGGAGTCCCAAAATGCAAAAATTTCAAAAATGCCCTGTATCTTAAAAAATAAAAGAGCTATGAAAATTTTGTTAACAGCCTTTTTAGTTTTACGAAAAAGTAGCATAGTGTCGCGAAAACCGCAACTCTCTATCTCTAAAAATAACGGAGATATCCCGCAAAAGTACCTAAAATGGGACACCCTGTACATTAGCGGTAAAACTTACCTCTTCGTGTGAGACACGAGTTTTACATGGAGCAACCCGGATATGAGTACGCTTCAAGACTTAAATGACTTAATAAACATCAAATTATGCTTTAACGTTTGAAAAACTAAAGTTTTGCCATATTAAGATGCATTACAACCTTTGTACTAAATAACTCAACTCTTCATCATTGACTTGCCGTCGAAAGTTTTGGTTCTTATTCTACATAAAGATCTAAAATTGGAATTCACCATTGAGCCTTTATCAATATATATTTTTCACAAACATCATTTTCCAAGAAGCTCAACTGAGGTTAACTTGACAACTTTCCAAACTATGTATGTACAACCAGAATATGTATTGTACAACTTAATTTGAGCGTATTTTAAAACTACAAAGCAGAGCTGTTATCTCCTTAATGTTAACTGATTAAACAGTAGAACTCATGGTCAAGATTTTTTTTAAAGAATTTAAAATATTAATTCTTTCATTCTTGTTTATTTAAAGCCATTTCTTTAATCTGAAAATACCTACCAGCTATCTCTGAAAGGTCAATTCACAACTTTCCTCTTAGGAATGCGCAGTATGATCTTTATCTGCCAAAGTGACGCTCAGAAATAAACGCTCCATTCTTTACAACGTTATAAAAATGCACAATCACCTGCCATTTGCGATCAAGCCCTTTTTAACGAATTTTTTATTTGCTCGTAATTATAAATATCTTATACCTTATTATAATTATTATTTTTTTATTATGTGTACATAAGAAGATAATTATTTTCTTTTAACTTTTTGTCATTTGTTAAATTGGAACATATTTTGTTTATTTTTTGTCGAAATTTTCTTAATAATAGAGCGATACTATTATTATAGAAAATTGAATAAAATGATTATTTAGTATTATATATATTATATATATATATTATTATATATATATTTAGTCATGACTATTTAGATTATTTAGTTCATCTGCATCACTTAACTGTATATGTCAAGGTTAATGGTAATGGGTTATTGGGAGTTATATATTTAGGGAATTTGGAGATTTAAGGATTTAAGGAATTTGAGAGTCAGTTAGTATGTTAGATCCCAAGTTCCGAAAGACATTTTTGATATCTGTAAAGAATACCTGCAATTTCTACAAGTCGGACAGTATATCTTTGGATATCTTTAAAATAAAAACGCCGAAATACGTCAAAAGGTTTGTCAAGGGGGACAACTTTCTAACCTAAAATTACTTCACCCCTTTTCACCCTCTGCCCCCCGGGGTCATCCCGTTAAAAATTTTAAATGGCAAGAGGTATCGAGTAATAGCTTGTTTAAAAGGTCTTTCGAAGTCTTTTATTTTGACGTTTGATTTTTTAAATCGGTCGAGTCGTTTTCGAGAAAATTAGAAAAATCTTTGTTTATCTTAATTTGTTCAGATAGAAAACAAAAACATGAAAATATCAGTTTTTATTTCAATAAGTGTTCCAAATGTTGCCCGTTAGGGTTTGCCAAATCTACAATTCGTTTATAATTTAAAATGAAAGCTACCAACATAAACAGGAATTCCGAAGATTAGACGTGGAAAAAACTAAATAACAACCTGAATTTTTTTTCGCATTCTTTTCATCAACACAGCTATCCTGGGCGAACTGTATTTATTGTTATACCTGCTTAGTTATTTATTGTTGCTAAGGAAAATAAAGAATTTATTTTACCGTCAGTTACATTTGTGACAGTCTTGGAATAGTGAAAATTTATTTGTTGAATTGAAGATTTTACTTCCAAAATGGTTTACACACTAGCCGAAAGAGTGGAAATTAGTCTAATTTATGGTGCCCAAAATCAATGTGCTCGGCAAACTGCCGTCACGTTTAACGCCAGACATCCGAAGAAGATAACTTTGCATAGGTATGTTTTGGACCTTATTACTAAGTTTACTGAAACTGGATCTGTTGCAAATAAAAAACGTGATCATCGGCGAATTTTGGATGAAGCCGCTCAATTTTTGGGTCATTTTGGAATAAATCCTAATACTTCATTACACAAAATTGTTGCTGCCACTGGTATTTCATTAGGCTCTGTTCACACAGTTACCAAACTTCATAAATTTCATCCATTCAAAATGAAAATATTGCAAGAGTTAACCGAAGACGATTTCGATAGGCGAGTTGAGTTTTATGAAAAAATGACTGAAGCGATTAATGATAATACTATTCATGTAAAGAATATCTGCTTCAGCAATGAATGCACATTTTATCTAAATGGATTTGTTACTAAGCATAACTGTAGATATTGGAGCAATGAAAATCCTCATGCATTTGTAGAAGGGCATACCCAGTACCCTCAAAAAATTAATGTATGGGCAGGCATTTTAGGAAATAAAGTGATTGGGCCATTATTTATTGACGGAAATTTAAATGGAGACATTTATTTGGATATGTTGGAAAATACCATCTATCCGCTTATCACTGAATATATTGAAAACCAAATCGATGATGATGGAAACCCCTTTACTTGATGAGGCTAAAATATATTTCCAGCAAGATGGCGCTCCTCCTCACTATGTTTTTCCCGTTCGGCAATGGCTAGACGACGAGTTTCCAGATAAATGGATAGGGCGAAGGGGGCCTATAGAATGGCTTGCTAGATATCCTGATATAACGCCGTTAGACTTTTTTCTATGGGGTCATTTGAAATTTATTGTGTTTACTTCCCAACCTGAAAGTTTGGATGAACTTCGTCAACGCATCATCGACAGCTGCCATGATATCCCACAACATGTTTTTGAAAATATCCGTCAGGAATTTGAACTCGCCTATATCATTGTTTGGCCAAAAACGGGCAACATTTTGAACACTTATTGAAATAAAAACTGATATTTTTATGTTTTTGTTTTCTATCTGAACAAATTAAGATAAACAAAGATTTTTCTAATTTTCTCGAAAAAGAATCGACCGATTTAAGAAAATCAAACGTCAAAATAAAATACTCGGAAAGACCTTTTAAACAAGCTATTACTCGATACCCCTTGCCATTTAAAATTTTTAAGGGGATAACCCTGGGGGGCAGAGGGTGAAGTAATTTTAGGTTAGGAAGTTGTCCCCCTTGACAAACCTTTTGACGTATTTCGGCGTTTTTTTTTTTAAACAGTGGTTTTCGATAAATCCGTGGTGCGAAGTTTTCAAATGAACACCCTGTATATCATTTCAAACATACACCTACATGCGATTTTTCATAACATGCGCTTAAAAATTTCGATTCCTTATAAATTTATTGCTTATGTTAATTATTTTGATAGTAATTGTGTACGCCTGTCTAATAACATTAACAGATTTTACATTTTGATTGGCCCATCGAGTTTTTATTCGACTAGGTACGAATCTATCATTTGCATAACCTTCAAAAGTTTATCAAGATAAAATTGTGAATGCAGAAGAGGCAACAGGAATTGCCAATAGAATAGGACATGAGGCGTTCAGAGCTAAAGTGAATCCTCAAGTCCATAATTCATAGTTTTGAGATAAATTGAGTTAAAGTTATATTACACAAGTGACTCCTCAGAGAGAATTAAATGAGATTTTTCTTTTTAGAATTGTGTTATGAAGACTAACTTAAATATTCATCATGGTTTGAAAATTCAAAATTAGGAATGAAAGGTGATAATACATTTTTTAATGAGAAATTATTGGACTTGATCCACTTTGGCTTTGAAATGTTTCTGACAAAAGATAAATGAAATAAATACACAATGAAAAATCAAATGTTTTATTACTTTTTAGCCAGCATATAAAAATATCACTGAAAGGTTAATCAGACTTCATTAAATATAATATATAGGTTCATCATCATCTGATTCTGCAATATTTTCCTCATTCAAACCACTTTGTGATCTAGTTTGTTTCTCTGTTCGTAGGTTTTTAAAATGTGCATGGGTATTGGGTGGAAGAAATGGTAAAAGGGACAACATATCTTTTTTTCTTTGCCTTGGTGACCACTCGGGCAGTTTTGTATAACGGATCTTGGGTCTCACTAAATTTAGAATTTTTCGTCGACATGGTTATTTTTGAGAAAGCAACATCTGGATTTAAAGTATTTTTGAACTGCAGTGTCCAAGGTTTCTCCCGCTCATACATCATCCACCTCATTTCTAGCCATTTTACGGGACCACCTGCGTCAGTTTTCTTCTTATTAACTAACATTTGTTCAAGGTTTTTAGTTGTTAAAATATTGGATGTATTTACTTTGATAACCACAAAAGGCTTCTTTGACTTTGCTTTCTTGACAACTTGTAGCCAGTCCTCAGGTGTAAAAATTTGGATACACTTTTGTGACGCTGATTCAATTACTCCAATCTTGATCATTAGGAAGAAATGAGTGACCAGAAACCAAAAATTTATGATCAATTGTTTTAATGCTTAACTGGGGATCTAGGACCAAGTTCAACGATGTAGAGGCCACTTTAATATTTCGATTTTGGCCAGTACACGAATCCGAGTAAAGAATTACATGGGAATGATGTTTGGCCTCCCTAATATGTTTTGCAAGCATAGACGCTACCTCTTGTGATCCTCTCCCTACTTCTGTCTCGTCCCATAAGTGCATGTAGCCATTATTTTTGTTGAAAGAATGGATTCCAAAATTGTATACATACATATTTCGCTTATAGTATGCTATTGATGTAGTTAATTTTGGATATGGGAGAGCCTTTTGAAGATCGAATGTTGCAACATAACAGGTATTTGATGCAGAGGCTTTATCAGCTTAAGAGACTCTCTGGCTTGTAGGGCTTTAGCCAAGTGCAATTTTTTTTCAAGTTCAAATTTACTACGCCATTCCGGATCATCAGTAGAAGCTTCTATCTTCAATTGAAATTCATCACATCTACTGTAGGTAGCTTTTGCAGAAACTTTGAAATGTAAGTTGAATTTAGTAGAAAAAACGTGATAGTAAAACTTTTGTTTCAAAGCTTGCTTCTCTTCGCTATTGCATTTCTCAACATACAAGTCATATAATTTTCTTATATTTGAATCAGGATGAAGATATTTCCTTTCCGGATTTTTTTCCGGACGATTCTAATGAGTTTGGACTTGGTCCACTTTGGCTCTGAAATTTTAATAATTTTTTTTCAGAACCAAAGAAAACTACTGGCTTCTGTTGGCAAACTATGGCAGTAGGGAGTTGATTCACTGTGGCACTGAAAAGATACACTTTTATTGGGTATTATTGTATACTAAACCCATTTTTTGAAATTTTGGACTTGATC
Organism: Anthonomus grandis grandis; assembly: GCF_022605725.1. Taxonomy (NCBI): domain Eukaryota; kingdom Metazoa; phylum Arthropoda; class Insecta; order Coleoptera; family Curculionidae; genus Anthonomus; species Anthonomus grandis. The sequence continues at coordinate 44,824,981 of NC_065567.1, forward strand.
CACTTTAGCTCTAAACGCCTCATATATTAAAAAAATACCAGAGAAATTAATGTAGTACGAAAATAGTATGTAACTGCCACGACTTTAATATTAAAGGTCTTAAAATTAATGAAAGCTTTCCAATTAATGAAGAATGACAATAGAATAAATACTAAAAATTACTAATTTCACTTCAATACTCATAGAATAAAATTATTGTTACGCGTCAGCAATTTCTTAGCTAATGATCTTCCTTCGTCCCAAATCATAAAATTATAATGATTTAAAAATGATAGATGATCCTTTATACAATAATTTAGACAAAGAAACTTTATCTGGGCGGGTACCTGCTAATGGAAAAGAGACTCGAAAAATATGACGGCATAAGAATACACAAGATATTATTAATTTTTAGCTGTATAATATTTTAGCCCCCTGATGTTTGCGGATTACACCTGACTTACATCATTAGACTTTTTTTACTAGGGCTCTTAAATTTAAAGAAAAACGTCATAAAATACCACCCAAATTGGAAGCTTCTTTTATAAATAAAATTAATGAGGCCTAAGGAAGATATCAATAGGAAGGGCAAATGCTGTGAATGAATTCAAAGAATAACTTAAATATATTGTCAATAGTTTGGAGCAATTACTGCGTTATTTATTTCATATTATTTTGTTTTTTTTAAATGTATTATCCGTTTTAACCATTTCATTAAATATAAGTTTTAATAACAATTGTGTTATATTATAGTTTTTTAGCAAACTTAAATATTCTAGGAGATATGATAAAATAGTTTTATAATAAAAGTTATTACTGTAGACTTAGCCTGATGGGCTTAAAATTTCCATATAGCAAAAAATTTATAATAGTACAGTATAGTCCGAATAACAATATGGCTCAACTAATCTGAAGCAGAAAAACCCAATTTTAATATTGTACAGAGAAATGCAGTTTATAATATAGCGATAAATCTGACAGAAAAATAACATAACAAAGCATTTTTGAAACGTAGAGCATACAATAATCTGAATGAATTTATCTGTAAACATGGAATATTACGCAAAACATGTATCTATTTCCGTTGCAATGATATATGTTATTAAGTGAAATATATTCTATATTATTATATATGCTTTTAGGTTTTTATAGCATTACTTTATAAACCTTTATTGATATTTTTATGAGAAAGCTCATATTTCTATTGGGTTCTTTACTAGTAATGTTATTTTTAGATCACATAAAAATTTATTTATATACTGAACCCTTCTAGTAAAAAAATCAATGAAGAGATCATTAAGAAAAACAAGTTTCTAGTGTTTACCTACCATCAGCTCGCATTAATCCCATAAAGCTTTCTCCTCTTTATGTTTTATTCTACAGGGTGTTTCTTAACCTATAAGCATAAACTTGGGAAATTATTGCTGACGGCAAATAATGACTAATAGTGAAAAAAAATTTTGTAAAATAGTTTTAGTTACGGAGATAAACGACTTATTAATTAAAATTTAAAAAAAAACGCAAATTCTCCAAAATAAATGTTTATTTAACTATTATAGTAACTGTTCGAAGTTATTTTCATGACTTTCAGTACATAATTGGGCACGCCTAATCCAAGAGTTGCAGACAGCAGTTAATCCAGGTTGTAGTCGAATTTCTTCGGCGGCAGCAAATATCCGATTTCTTAATTCTTGTTCATTGTCAACTTCGGTTACATACACCAGAGATTTTAGGTGGCCCCAAAAATAAGTCAAGCGGATTAAGGTCGGGTGATCGAGGAGGCCATCCAATTGGACCACCTCGGCCTATCCATCGTTCGGATAGGCCGAGGAAGTTTGGATCCAAATGCCGTCGCACTGGTCGCGCAAAATGTGGTGGAGCACCATCGTGAAGAAACCACAAATTCTGCCTAATGTGAAGAGGGACTTCTTCAAGGAGTACCGGCAAATTTTGTCGCAAAAATTGTAAATAAAGAGCACCAGTTAGACGATTATCCAAAATGAAAGGGCCAATAAGTATTCCGTTTACAATTCCAGCCCACACATTTACTGAAAACCGTAGTTGAAAGTTTGTTCGCCGAATGGCATGCGGATTTTCAACTGCCCAAAAATGCTTCAATCAAAATGTGAAAATTGCTTCATCCGTAGCTAAAATGTTCCTGGTAAAGTTTGGGTTTAACTGCTGCTGATGTAACAACCACTCGCAGAAGTTTACTCGAGGCGCTCTTATAATTCGCCAAACTGTGACTGGTGATAATCCAAATTGCGTTGCAATTGTTCTAGTGCCTACGTCAGGATGCTCTTCGATGATATCTAAAATCAAATTCTCTTTTTTAAAATGCGCCTATAATAATAATAATAATAATAATAATAATAATAATAATAATAATAATAATAATAATAATAATAATAAATATAATATAATAATAAATAGGTTATATAAAGAATTTAGTTAACACAAGTAAGACAACTAAAAAGCCATGCATTCAGACTTCCAGAAAAGAAGGAAACAATTTCCTGGATTCTGTTAAGGCTTATAACAGAAGAAGTGAGAGAAAAAAAAAACAATTCTTATAGACAAACTAAAAAAAAACAAATAGGTAGGCATATACTTATGAGGGGAAAAGCAGTAGGGGGAAAAATGGATGAAACGGAATGAAAAAATTCTTCTTTTTTCTTCTTTTTTTTTAAACAGTTTATTTTTGAATAATAAATGTTAATAGAATATTTTATGTTGCATTCAGTTAGTTAGCATGTGCGTAGTATTTTAATAAAGAAAGGCATTCAAGAAAAATTAAGTTTGATTTAAAAGAAGAAGCTTGGTTTTTAATTTTAAAGTTTTTTCAGTGACAGCAAAATTAATTACTTTGAACTTATTAATCAAATTTGGTACGACATAAGAAAAGGATCGCTTAAAGAGTTCTTTGCTATGGCAAGGAATTGTTAAAAGATTTTTACGTCTTATATTAAGATTATGCACATCAGTACGATAGGTAAGCTTTTCAAGTAAGTAAGGCGGAGTTTTTGATTTAAGAATTTTGTAAGAAAAACATAAAATATGTAATATTCGTCTATTGTGCATATTTAGCCAACCTGCTTCTTTTAATTTATAAGAAATATGTTGCCGTCTTCTTATACCAAATATAAGTCTTAAGCAAGAGTTTTGAAGTTTTTGAATTCTACCTGAGTCGGAGTTATCGAGACATGGTCCATAAATTGTGTCGCAAAAATTTAACGGTGATAGTACTAAAGCATCACAGAGCAGTTTTTTGATACTTGAGCTTAAAAAATGTTTTTGACGATATATTGTTTTTAAGGCAGAATATCCATTTTTTAGTTTAAGGGTAACATGTTCTTTGAATCTAAGTTTAAAGTCCATTACTAGTCCAAGATTTTTTGCAGAGTTTTTAAAACTTGTTATATTATTATAAAGGTGTACATTTAAATTATTTAAAATATTAGTTCAATGATTGTCACTACAAAAAAGAATAGCTTCTGATTTAGTGGGGTTAATCTTTAGAAGTAATTTTTGAGTTTCTAAGGTATTTAAATCCTCATTTATATATTGATTAGCTTGGACAACATTAGTGTGATGAAATGAATAAAATAGCTGGGTGTCATCTGCATAGCAATGGTGCTTACAGTGTAAATTTTTTTAGTAATTTGTGAAGTATAAAGAGTATAAAACAAAGGACCAAGAATGCTACCTTGGGGTACCCCAGAGGTAATATCCAGTGCATTTGATTTATTGTTATTAAGCACTACTATTTGTTTTCGATTAAACAAGAAAGAAGACACCAATGCCAACGCAGGCTTAGCAAAACCCATATATTCTAATATAGCCAGTAATATTCTGTGATTTACCATGTCAAAGGCTTTAGAAAAATCTAAGAGAACTAACACCGTAGCTTTATTTTTATCAAGTTCCTTAAAAATATCATCAGTCACTTTAGATAAAGCGGTTGCACAACTATACCCCTTACGAAACCCAGACTGGTATTTAGGAATTAAATTATTTACATTTAAATATTGAACTATTTGATACTCCATAACTTTTTCTAATATTTTTGATAGTATAGGAAGTACAGATATTGAGCGAACATCATTAAATTCAACAGGATTTTTTATTTTGGGCAAAGGAATAACATTGGCTTCTTGATTGATCGGGAAAGCAGTTTTGTTCTAAACATACGTTTATAATATGAGTGAGTGGTTTAATTATGGCAGGACAACAAAGCAAAATCAGGGTAATGTTTAATTGAACAACGCCAAATGCTTTAGATTTAATAGATTTAAAGTAATTTATTATTATATCTTGTGTCACCAAATTAAATTTAAATTCAGCCAAATAATTCAACCTATGTTTTTTAAAATACCCAACAAATCCTTCGTCAGGGTTATTATTGTTTTTGTTAATATTAGAAAAAAAAATATTAAGTTTATCTACATCTTGCATAAGAGGAGGAAGTTGTATATTTGATTTATTAGAAATATTTAGTTTATTAAGTTCTTGCCATGTTTCTTTGTTATTACATACTCTAAATCTGTGAGCCAGGTATGCCTTTTTTTCCGCCCTAATTGAACTAGTTGCAAGATTTCTGTACTGCTTATAATTTTCCCAATCCTCGCGACTTTTGGTGTTTCTATATTTACGTAAAGCCGAGTTGCGAAGTATTTGTATAAATCTAATATTAGGAGTAATCCAGGGGCAATATGGTCTAGTTTTACCCTTTACGTTTTTTATAGGAGCATGTAAGTTAATTAATTCTAATAAAGATTAAGTAAAAAAAAAACTTTATTATTTAAATCAGCCATATTGTACATATTATGCCAGGGAATCGATTCAATATCAGACTGAAATAAACAAGTGTTGATATTTTGTAAATTTCTATAAGTGAAATTATAAATTTGAGGCTTAGGTATATCAAAGTTTATATTGCAGGAAATTAGCATATGATCCGATATTTCAATATCCCTTATTCCACAATTCTCCACCGACTCTAAATTTGAGAAAAGTAAATTAATTAAAGACATAGTGGTGTTGGATATTCTGGTAGGGTCAGTTATAAGCTGTTGCAAACCATATAATTCAGTAATTTCGCTTAATGATACCTTAAAATTCAAATCTAAAAAATTTATATTAAAGTCACCCAAAAGTAAAATAGACTCATAGTTAACATAAAAGTCGGTCATAATATTTTCAAGACGGGAATAGAATAGATGTATGTCGCTCTTGGGAGGACGATATATATTACCAATTAAAACTTTTTGATTATTTACTTTTAATTCGATCCAGACATGCTCAAGATAATCGCATGTTTCCTTAAGAACTTCACGATAGTCGATACATGATTTTACATAAACAGCTATACCACCTCCCCTGCTTAATCGATCTTGCCGTATGAGACTATAATTTTGCAATTCTATGACTTCGTTGGTAACCCCTGTATGTAACCATGTCTCTTAAACCCCAATCAAATCATATTGATAACTATCTACATGTACTTGAAAAATATTAAAATTATTTAAGATGGACCTTGCGTTAATGTGTGCATATGAAAACATTATTTTAAAGCAAAATAGAAAATTTTTTGTTAAACAATTAAGGTAAGTAAGTACAGAAAAGGGAGAAAAAAAAGGAAAAAAGGGTTAGAATAGGGAGTATATGCTTACAAAAAAAAAGAAACAAAAAAACAAAATTAAACCTAACAACTATCTATAATTATATACACATACATACATATACATATATTTTTCCCTTTTAATGAACACCGAGTAAAGTAAATTAAACACTTATTTACTTTATTTCTGTCGTGTTTGTACTATCCTACTCAATACAAAGAAACTTTAAGCAAAACAGAAAATTATAGTACCTATAAATACGTTAAAAAATAAATCATTTGCATTTCATTATTTAACATTTTAAATTTTTTGGCTTTATTGTTATTATATGCATATATATTTAGTAATCATTAGCGTGGAAATATCATTAAACAATATTAGTACCTAGCTTTCAATCATGAATATTATCTACAACTTATTGTTTACAAAATAATGGCTCCACCATGTTGCCCTGGCCTCGGCCGCAAATTTCCAGTTTCTCTACCCCGCTGAACCACACGCAAAAAAGCTTCACGCGACGGATGATACCTATGAGGAAACCTTTGTGCATAAAGATTATCTGCAGCCACACTGTTTTGTCTTGATTCCCCGTATGCCAGTAACATGTCCATTAAATCCTCATTTGAAAAATTATGCGGAATAATTTTGATAAAAAACGAAATACGACCACAATTGTATCAACTGATAGCAAAGTAGGTACTACTAAACATAATAAACATCATCCAGACTTGTTTACTTCTTAATTTGAAAACAAAATTGCACCTGATAAAGTTCTTACATTTTTGTGAAAAAAAAAAGGTTTATTCGTCGTTCTATTAGTCATTATTTATAATTAGCAATAATTTCCCAAGTTTATGCGTATAGGTTAATAAACACCCTGTATAATAATCATCGTTTAAACAATATATGTAAATACTGTTATGAAAATGTAGAAACGTTACTTAAACGTTATTTCATAGTTATTGTCCTGTAGTTAAGTTTAGTTTTACTTACATTTAGTTTTTCACCTATAGGGTCTAGTTTCTAGTCGTTCATTTTAAACATGTTATTGTACATTTTGTAGTTTGCATTTTCTAGATTTTATGTACTTACTTCCTTTGACCGTCCGTATTCTTTTAAAAGATATTGGCTTACATAATAATAATAATAATAATAATAATAATAATAATAATAATAATAATAATAATAATAATAATAATAATAATAATAATAATAATAATAATAATAATAATAATAATAATAATAATAATAATAATAATAATAATAATAATAATAATAATAATAATAATAATAATAATAATAATAATAATAATAAAGGACTTTTTATTAAACTCGGCGAAGGGCAGCCAAAGCTGTTTGCTTAACCGAGCATACAGAAATCAGCAATACATAATATTATAAATTACATGGTATAAACAGTCCTAATTAGTTACAATAATTATGATAATGAGAAATTTACAAAATTCAATCCAAATATATTTAAAAGTTCACAACCCTGGTATAGAACTATATTTACTCAGCATAAACCCTTTTCCGTTTTTCTTAAAACTTGACAAACTACAATTTTGAAGTTTATTATGCAACAAATTGTCATATAATTTTGAAGCAAGAAACGAAAAGCTACGTCGAAACATAGCCGTGGGATGCTTTGGTATATTTAAAAGGGTATTTTGACGTGTGATACGATCATGAGTGGAGAATCTAAAAGTTAAACGATCTCTAAGATACTCAGGCGCTCCACTAGAAATGATTCTATAAAGAAAGCATGCGAAGTGTACCGTCTCTCGATCCTGCATATTTAACCACTTCAGTGCAGGTAACTTGTATCTGACGTGATCACGGGCCCTTAAATTGTAAATAAAACGTATACATGAATTCTGCAAGCGTTGTAATCTTTTTTTTGATGTTACATCCAGGGCTGGGCCATACACAAAATCACAATAAGCAGTATGAGAGAGAACCAATGTTTCGCATAAAACCTTTCTTAATGGCAGTTCGAGTATATCTTTACTTTTGTACAGATTCCGCAATGACATATACGACCTTTGAAGGACCCTTGCCAATTGACTGCGAAATCGAAACTTAGAATCAATTATGATGCCGAGATTCTTACATTCTCTCACGATCGGGATTGGAGTTTGGGATACATGAATAGCCAAATTATTCGTTGCCCACTCATGATCAGGACCAATGTATATTACGACTGACTTCGACGGATTTAGTCGCAACCCAATATTTTTAGAATATTCAGCTACTGACTCTAAACACTCATTCAATCGAAGAACAGCTTAGTCCGCATTTGCCTTAGAAAAACTGGTATATATTTGGTTGTCATCCGCGTATCGTTGAATTATACAATTATTGACAATAGAATCCACGTCACACGTATAAATAACAAACAGCAGAGGTCCCAAAATCGATCCCTGTGGCACGCCTTTAGTCAAAGGCCTCAAAGATGATTTCCCATCCTCAAAACGCACTGACTGAGTTCTACCTAATAGGTAGCTCTCAAAAAAACGAATGGACGAAAGAGAAAATCCCAAAAAACTCAACTTAGCGCACAGGAGCTTGTGATCTATCGTGCCAAAGCCTTGCTGTAATCAAGCAGAACCAGTGCTGTAGTATTACCCTTATCAGCTGCTTCATATATGTCGTCTAGGACGCGCAATAAAATACATGTTGTACTATAGCCTTTACGAAAGCCTGATTGATTAGGGCTAAGGAGGGAGTAGTGCTTTAGATAAGTAGTCACAGTTTTTCCAGGATCTTAGAGCACACACATAACAAACTTATAGGTCGTAAGTCAGAAAACGTAACTAGTTTATTATTTTTGGGCAAAGGAAGAACCACAGATGATTTCCACAGATCAGGGAATTGGCCACACAGAAGGAATTCATTAAAAAGATGTGTAAGAAAAGGGACTATAACCGGGCAGCAAAGTTTAATCATTTGGATCGTTATACTATCCGACCCACAGGCATTTGATTTAATAGTAAAAATTGCATTTAATACATCAATTTCTAAACACGGTGTAAACTGAAAACTGCTTGTTGGATGTATCTCTTTATATTTATTTATACAAACGTCAGTGATATCTATCACTAAAGCATCAACTGATTCTATCAAAAATTGTTTATATCTTCGGGATTCCTTAAATGATTTGGTATTGTTATATTGTGTTTTTGTTTCCCATAAATATTAAGATCATCTAGAGCTTTCCATGTATCTTTACTACTATTATTTCGCGCTACAAATTGTAAATAGGCCTTTTTCTCTTTTCGAACGTTTAACGGCGTTATATCAGGAGATCTAGCAGGCCATTCTATAGGCCCTCTTAGCCCTATCCATTTATCTGGAAACTCGTCGTCTGAAATATAATTCCACCAAGACGGCGCTCCTCCTCACTATGTTCTTCCCGTTCGGCAATGGCTAGACGACGAGTTTCCAGATAAATGGATAGGGCGAAGGGGGGCTCTAGAATCGCCTGCTAGATCTCCTGATCTAACGCCGTTAGATTTTTTTCTATGGGGTCATTTGAAATCTATTGTGTTTACTCCCTAACCTGAAAGTTTGGATGAACTTCCTCAACGCATCATCGACAGTGAACTCAAACACCTCGCCTACGTTTTGCAGCTAGGCTTGTTCTAGCGCAGTTTACAAGGAAAGCATTCGACTTAACGGCAATTTCCTTGTTATATTGGTTCTATACAATCAGAGTAGAAACAAATAAGAATTTCGAAAATTTCGCTGAGGTATATGAAAAGTTAGTTGGAATATTAGATAACTCGAGTCAATATATGATATATATATATATGAGAGTTAATTACTTTATAGATATAGAACATGTCTGTGTGAGAGCGCCGTGTTTCATGAGAATATAACTGATATTTAACTCAGTTGTATTAAATTAGCATGTAAGTTAAATGTACCAGTATTTTTGTAGTCTAAAAATCCTATAAATGAATTTTGTATTGTTTCCAATCTGTTAGCCTGCACTGCATATTGCGAAGCCCAGATGACGGAGGCAAACTTCAAACGACTGTAAATATAGGCAAAATATATTGCTTTTAGAGCGCTTGTAGAGGGTAATAGCATTTACTTTATCAGTCTTCTTAAGTAGAATTATTTCTCTGACAATACTCAAAAAATCTGTCCAAATCATTTTGTCACTTTCCAAGACAAATCATTTTTGTCTTGGAAAGCAATCACCAAGAATATTAATGGAAGCAAAAATCTTAATATCGTCTGCATAAAGTACTATTTTGGAGAAAGTAAAACATTTTATACACATATTATAAAAATTAAGATTCTTAAGAGGGAAACTTGAGGTACGGCTAAGGTAACTGGATACTTGAAGGACTGGTGGCCATGTACAGTGTACCTATCCTAATGTATATCTTAATGTACAACAACCACCGAAGAAGATCTCCATAAACTCCCCCTTCGGCAAGTTTCTGTAATAATGTATTATGATCTATTTTGTCATATGCTTTGCTATAGTCGGTGTACACAATATATTGGAACAAACACAGTTGAAGAACATTTAAAGAACGTGAAAGAGGTATTTGTTATACACCGAGAGGCTAACCTAAAATGGGTTCTAAAAAAATTTTATTTCTTTAAATAATAAATTCGATGCCATGGCCATGTAATATCAGAAAATGTGTGGTGTCACGACTGATCTAGGTAAAATGGAGGTAATCGAAAATTGGCCATAGCCTACTGCTGAGAGCTATTGGCAGAAGTAAAAGCTATTAAACACTTTTTTAATGAACACATTTGCATGACGAACGAGTCATTTCTTAAAATCATGTTTCTCTGAAATGGTTGTTTTAGCTTACAAATCCAGAAGAGCAACTAGCACGGTGGATACAAAAGTATAAATTTAAAATGTAGAAAATGTAAACATTATCGAAATGCCGATGATCAGAAGATCTTGAATGTCACGTAAAAACATCTCAACATTGTCTTCAAAAATAATTGAAATAACAGCCTTTTGCTTGTCACGGTTTAACATAATAGTTGTTTCAGGCCTGTTAATAATATATGTTTAATTACTTATATCAAGGTTATTTCAATTTTAATTATTTATCAAGTTATCAAGGCCATACTGTAAAAAAATAGGGACGCTGCTCCAGTCACACTAAAATAAGGTGATCCCTCTGTTTTCGACGCACACCCTTAGTGACTATGTAAGGAGCGAAATAAAATAGAAATAAAATAAGAAGAGACACATTTTAACGTGAAAGGAAAAAAATGACTCGACTTACCCTAGTAATAAATGAAGTAAAGGATGTTGATATAAGGTACACCTCAATCAGCTTTCATTAAATCGACAAAGACGTGATGCACTTTGGTATTATCTCGCATGAGATTTAGGTACCGATCCAATAGTTGCCGTAGTACTACTACTTTCCAGTATCGCACACATGTTCCGTATTTTAAGTTTTTGGCGGATGACGTCGGTCAAATAGCTAACTCCTCTCGCCCCGAGGGATCCATAAGGTAAAGTAGGATAAAAGAGCAAGGCTTTATGGAAGGAACATTGGAGTAAGAGACTAAGGAAATGTAAGATAGGTCGAGTTTAAATATTAACAATTTACCAAGAAACGCGTGTTATTCCGGATGAACTTTTATATGCAAAATCAATGTAAATAAACCAAAATAAACAAAGTATTACCGAACTAATTATTAAATATCTTAAACTTTAAAGAAAACTTATGTTAACTAAACATAAATAAAAGTAACAAAAGGAGAGAGAACGAAACAATAGTCATAAACAGTACTGTCAATCCTATCCATAGCAGTGTAGGTGAAGGATACTTTGATGTGCAAGACTTTGTGCGGACTGCGTCCTTAATGCTGATTAGCCAAGGCACAGATGTAAATAGCTCCGCACGTGCGGAGCTATTTACATCTGTGGCCAAGGTTTCAAGAGTATGGATCAGAAGGAAGATGATATCAAGAAAGACAGTATCTCGTTGGTGCACGTTTTGAACGATTTGCTGTCGACTTATAAGTAGTTTTAGCTTAATTTTAATTTTCTCCCCAAGATGCTAAAATCGGTAGCGAAATACGTGTCGAAAAGAAAGTAAAGAGTTTTGGCTAGTGTTAAAACTGTTTTGAAATTTGAGTGTCACACTAAAGGTTCCAACCATAGGATCACGGCGGGGAAGATTCGTTTCATGTCATAATCAGAATCAACGACGTGGTGTACCGGCTCCAGTGCCGTCTGAAAATAAAAATAAAATATAATGACTCAGATGGCCCCGACTTGTACCCCTAGAGATGAAAGGAAAGTTTAGAGGGGAAATAGTGGAAAAAATGTATATACGTTAATTCATCTTATTTTTGTATTGTTTGGTTTTCTTAAGTATATATTCTATTAGGTTTATTTGGATTTACTTCACTTTTACTTAAAATTATTTCGTTTAATAAATTTATCTATAGCGTCCAGTTTATAGTAATTCATCTTTTCTGAAGGTTCCATTTCTAATTTAAATAATATTATTGTAAATAATGGCAGTTTCAATTTTATAGATTTTATTTGTTTGCTTGCTTTGACTGTCAGAGTTAAAATTATTAAAATTATTGGTGTCCATAGGAAGAAGGAATGTAGAAATTTAAGCATTTCTCAATTATTCGATGGGTTTTTAAAAGCAAGTATGTTTTTTGATATTTTAATTAGTTTTGTTATTTACCTATGAAATAATTGAACCACCGGTTAGAAGAAGGAAATAAACGCCAAAACATGGCGAAACTACTTTTTATCAGAAGTTAAACTCTTAAAGCATGGCGCATCCATCATCGCTAAGTAGGGAATAAACACCATATAAATAACAGAGATATTGAAGCGTGAAATATGCGAGAAGGAAATAAATCCCGGAATTATTTCTTTCTTCAAACTTATAGTTGAATTGTTTTTGTCACGAGGATTTTTGTCGTTTTTCACGTTGATTGTAATAATGAACAATTCAGTTATTCTTGATATTCACATCGGTCTAGTTCTTGTTTTGTTTATGAGTAAATATTTATATAAAAAAATGTCTAGTAGTGATAGTAGCAGTAGTGAGGACAGCAACACATCTATTTTAATTAGTGATGTTGCAACATCACGGAAGAGAAAATGGGGTGTAAGAAATAAACATTTATATAAACACGAGGTACAAAAATGACATCGGTTGCACGGTGAAACCTATATTAGTTCAACTACGGGGCGTATCGTTCCGGCAAAATCAAATACTGATAGTAAATGTACGTGTAAAAAACGGTGCACACAAATCTTTAGTCCAGAAGAAAAGCAGAGGATTATATAAAGCTTATACAGTGGACATCCAAAAAATGAACAAGATACATTTCTTATGGGCCTCATAAACCGGTCGGAAGTAGTTCGAAGACGATCCAAAAAAGAAAATCCCAAAAGTCGTGAGAACACTTTTAGTTATTTTGTCCAAATAAACTCTATGAGAGTTGAGGTTTGCAGGCAAGCTTTTTCGATCTTGTATGCTATAAAAAGCAAAGCAATTTTTCGACTGACATCTCTCATTGCCGAAGGAAAGTTACCGGGAGATCACCGTGGTATTCATCTAAATCGTGGCAACATTTTACCTAACGATGTAGTTCTTGCGATCGATCAACACATTCGATTATTTCCCTTAAAAGAATCACACTACAGCACCAGAATCATTCAATAATTGGATGCCAGCCTTAATGTGAAAATCATGGATGAACTCTTTTGTAAAAAGTATCCGGAACATGCGAATACAGTTAAGTACGATTTTTTTAGAAAATACTACAATGATAACCATGGCTACAGATTTGGAAGACCACAGACTGATGTTTGTTCAACTTGTGAAGAAGTTGAAGCTAAAATAAAAGGTCCAAAGTTGAATGAAAACGCCAAACGTGTAGCAGTTGCAGAAAAAATTATGCATCTAAGACGAGCTAAAAAGTTTTACATGAAACAGCAAGAAGTGTTGACATTATGTCAAGAAAAAGAAAATGTCAGAGCTATTGTTTTTGACTACATGCAAAACCTTTTGCTTCCAAAAATACCAGTGCAGGAAATGTTCTATCTCTGGAAACTATGGCTTTACGTGTTTTGTGTCCACGATTTAAAAACAAATGGTGCAGACTTTTAGTCATGAAGTTTGCAGCCCACTTTGGAAAACAATCCAGCATATGGATCCCGTTATCAAAGAACTTCACGTGTTCAGTGATGCTTGCGGCGGTCAGAACAGGAATAATAGCCTGATACGCTTCATACTCATGTTGGTTTCAACTAGACGATTCGATAAAATATACTAGTACTTTCCTGTGCGTGGACATTCCTTTTTACAGTGCGATCGAAATTTCGGAACAGCAAAAAGACTTATTAGAAGGAAAGATAGAATTTACGTACCAGAGGAGTATAATATTAGTAACAGAAATTACCTCAGAAGATATATTCGACTTTAAAAATATCTGGCGAAATTATTACAAAAAAAACTAGTAAGTCGGTGGAAAAAAGTTTTACATTTATGATTTCTAAATATAAATATTTAGAGTATTGTTCCTCCCATAAAGGCTACGTAACAGCTTCAGAACAAATAGCTGGCATGCTGAAACATACTACCAGAGCATACACCGCAAAAATACCAATTAACCAGAAAAAGATGGAAGACGTTCAGAAAATCATTCAGTATATTCCTAGTCCTAGCCTTAGAGTCTAGAAAGAAAAGTATCCTTACATGGCCAACTACTACTGCCTCAGATGACACCATTGCGGAAGAAGGATAGTTTAACAGATTTTTGACTCAAGACTCAAGAATTTAATTTGATTATTTTTTATAAGTTATCTTGAATAAAAACAAGTTTTTTCATACATTTTTGTGTCTTTTTTTGTATACATTCCTTAAAAAAATATATAAGTTGTACGAAAGAAATACATCCAGGACTTTCTTATCATTATTTCTAGATAACTAGAATCAATGAATGGTTTCTTTCAATCTTAATTAACCCAAATAAACTATACTTTATAGTAGATCTCATTATTACATAAGTAAAAAATTAAATAGAAGGAATAAATAGTTTTTAGCGATTTCTCAAAAATCTATTTTATGGATTCATTTCCTTCTTCTCACTGGTGGTTCAATTAAAAACTAAACAATCAACGCGAGCTAGTGAAAGTTTCGTAATATGATGTTCACAATAAAGAGTGTGTTGATATAAATGTTTTCTAGAAAGGAGTTATTTGGTTGTCCTAAAAAGCAACGAAGTAATAGTGTTTCCATTATCCTGGGCCATTGGGCATATAGAACTTATTAAAATAGTGACGTACTACTTAATAAATTATAAAATTATATGGGTATAGAAGAAATACATATGAAATCAAAGGGAAATATTGATAAAGGTTATCACCCTGTATATTGTTATGGAAACACTACAATTTAGTTAATTCTATAATTTCTCTACTGCCGTGTTGGCTAACAGTAACACTGTTGTTAACACAGTTGGTTTTAAGTAACATTTTGGGTTCACTATTTAAGTGAGTGCTTTACCTAAAATTAATTTAGTAGTATTAACCGTAGATAGTTTTTAGTAATTTATCTAGTATACGCGTGCTTCCTACATTATTACCTTCCAATCTTTGACTGGAGATGGGCTGTAGTTCATAATAAATTACTTTTAAACGTTAAAGATTAGAGGCTTTTTTAATAGGTATCATTATATTTAATCTATAGCAGTGAAAACAGCTTTCGTTCTTACTACTAACTTTCAGTCAATACCCGAGGAAAATCTGCTGTAATTATAAATTAGTATTTAACTATAGCGGTTTTATATTTAGTATATGAACTATAGCGGATCGGTAAAAAGGTAAGAGATACAAAAACATTAAAGGACTAGGCGGAAAACTGATAAGCACTATTAAAATATTTCGAAAATAACTGTCCAGAAATCAAAAACAATTTATTTTATAGAATCTATTTTATATCTAGAAAGCAGTTTAATGAAGCAAAAAGTTTCAAGAAGCGAGAATGTTATAAAATACGGAATAAAATGAACAAAGAAAATCAACAAGGATTTTATGGAAAAACTACTGTGAAGAAATATAAATTGCTCCTAATATACTTGATTCCAGTCGGACAAATACAGTAAATAAGCTCAGTAGAGGGCACGTTGGATAGACTGCTAAAAATGATTGACTATTTAAAGATATGATACAATGCAATAAGACGCAAGATGGGGATTAATGTGGATGGACAATAATAGTCACTCGAGTTTAATAGTACATCAAAGAGGATTTAAAAATAACGTCATTAATGAAAACGTTACCAGTAGGCCTCACGGACATTTGTATGGAAATCTAGTACATAGATTAAGACCAATAAAGGCACAGAAGCTAGAATATTTATGGAAAGAAATGAGATTTAACACTCGTTAAAATATAAAAATCCTTTTTGCAATATTCTTTTATTTATTTATTTATTTATTTATACACGGGATCAACCCCATTACAAAAAATATATATATTTCTGAAAAAGAAATAAAAGCTATACTACCTAACCACTAATTACTAATTAACAATAATTATCAGACTTAATCTTAATACCAAGGATAATTAAACCGTTTTACAAGTAGTAACAATATTCTCTCAAAATCAGAACAATTAACAATGCAAAATTAGCTAAGAAAAAACAAAATATATTATTATCAATGACAATGATCAAATGTATTTCAAATCATTAATCATGGAGCAAAATTAATTCAAAAAACAAAATCCTACAAACTCCTAATAAGACTCCTAAAATGCAATAAGGAAATTCCTAAAACTTCAATTCCAGTAGAATTTACCAGCCTCAAGGTCCTTTCGACAGGCGAGTGCATAGCATAGTTGGTACGATGATAAGGCAAAGAAAACAATCGATTTGCCCTCAGATTACGGTATGGAATATTAAATGAAATCCTATTAAGCAGTTCGGGACAAATCACAAGGCCATTCAAAAGGTTATAAATAAACACCAAATCATTCTCAGTGCGTCTCTTAAGTAAACTCCGCATATTCAGCAAGTTCATTGCTTCATCATAACAATGGTCATTAGGAACTGGAATGCGAAGTTTATAAAGGCAGAATCGTAGAAATTTATTTTGAACCCTCTCCAGTGCCATACAATTATTCATGTACAGAGGAGACCAAATTATTGATCCATATTCCAACAAAGAGACAACAAGTGATATGTACAACCTTTTGCAAGTTTCAACCGACAGATCCTTACAATTGCGCAGGACAAAACCAAGGACCTTAGATGCTTTAGTTATAATAGTATTTACATGGGTATTAAAATTCAATTGTTCATCAAAAAAGATACCAAGGTCCTTTACTACTTGAGTGTACCTAAGATTAATATTATCAATAGTATAGGAGGAAGTTACCCGTTTGTTTCTTTTGTAGAAACTAATGTAACTGCATTTACCCACATTCAGAGCCAAACTGTTACCAACACACCATTCACACAATCTATTCAGATCATCTTGCAAGAGAACCATGTCTTGTTCTGAACTGATCACCTTATAAAACTTTAAATCATCGGCAAATAACAAAAAATTACTATTTTTAAAGCAAACCAAAATATCATTAATGAAAATATTGAACAACAGGGGAGAACAATGACCACCCTGTGGAACCCCAGAGGTCACACTGATAAGATGCGACCTAGCATCCCCAATTTGTACCTGCTGAAATCTGTCAGAAAGAAAACTCGCAAACCAGGCCACCAAACAATCTAAAAAACCAAAAAGTCTCAATTTTTCTAATAATAAGCTATGGTTGACACTGTCAAATGCCTTGGAAAAGTCTGTATATATTACATCCACCTGTTCACCCCTCTCCAAAGCACTTAACAGAGCACCCTGATACAGCAACAAGTTTGTAATAGCAGACTTGCCACGACTGAAGCCATGCTGTTCATTTAACAGAAGTTCTTTGCAATAAAAATTAATTTGGTCATAAATAAGACTGTCTAGAAGTTTTGGGATGGCAGACTGTACACACACACTCCTGTTGATTGATAATTTCATTAGCAGCACCATATTTAAATATAGGCGTAATAAAACTGAGTTTCCACTCGGATGGAAAAACTGTCAAGTCTAAAGATCTACTGAATAAAATAAAGAGGGGATAAGAGAGGGCACATACACATTTTCTCAAAAAATAATTGGGTATACCATCAGGGCCAGCACTAAGTTTAAGGGGTAATCGAAAGTTCTTATTAAAAATTAATCCAACAGATAATTTAGGATTTGGAATAGTCATGATTACACCAGCCTGCCGAGAAGGTAAGACATTATTATCTCCATTATAGACAGTAGAAAAAAACCTGGCAAACCCCTCTGCAATTTGTTCACAACCTGCAAACTCCCTATCATTATAGGTCATCAAATCAGGAAGCCTATTCGTTGCTCTCCTGTTATTAAACTTATACCAAAAACTTTTGGGGTTTGTATAAAGTAACTGGTCCAAATTTGAAATAAAGTTCTGGTAACAAGTCTCCGTTAGAGTTTTGCACCTAGCTCTAAGATCTGAAAAGACTTCGTAGTCTGCAACAGTATGACTAGACTGATATTTTTTATGTGAAATTTTCTTTTGCTGGATCAAGTACTTTAACTCCCCTGAAAACCAACTGGGAAAAGACGAGGCTTTAAATCTCTTAAGAGGCACAAACAAAGCTATAGCCATATTCAATATATGATAGAACTCTGAAACCGCATCATCAATATTAATTACATTCAAAACATGGTCCCAATCAACTCCACACAAATAACTATTAACACCCAAATAATTTGCATTTCTAAAGTCATAGAAAAACTGTACAAAATTTAAAGTTTTTTCTTTACCATTGTTAAAAGTTAATTCAAAATGATAAGGCTTATGATAGACAGATTTATCAAAAACACAGTCAACAGCTTCACTCACCACTAGATTTCTATTTCTTCTTTCTATTTGTAAAAGTGAGATCAAGAAAGGCATTTCTATCATTTGGCACAAAATTCCTTTGAAAAAAGTTAAGGTAAGAATAAAACTCCCCAAGTATTAATCCACATGAGTTAGGTGGGCATCTAACAACAGTTCCAAACTCATCCTTTTCCCAAAGAGCATCCGGAACATTAAAATCACCAAAAATAATAAAGTCAGAGTTTGAAAATTGTTGCCTGAGAATATCAACTGACTGACAATGTCCTTCATAAGAATCCGTATTGGACCCAGGTGGGATATACACCCCTCCAATTACAAAACTACTCCCGCCCATATTACAAGCTAAAAACAACTGCTCAACTGAATTGTACTGTAATCTAAGTTTTTTGGCATTTATAAAGTCTCTAATGTAAATTAATACACCTCCACCTCTGCGTTTATTGCTTGTAAGAGACGATCTATCACAGCGAAACAGATTGAAAGATTGCACAGCCAATTCAGCATCCGAAAAATCATCAGAGAGCCAACTCTCAACAAATATTAAGATATCATAGTTAGAACATATAATATTATTATGTAATTCCTGAAGTTTAGTACGTAAGCCACCTACATTAAAACAAAAAACTTGTAATGGAGCTACTTTAAGTTTTTTCGATGATTCTGAGCATGTCTGTTAGTTGTGATATAAGGCATATTGTTTCTGTATCTGATTGTTAAGTTTTCTTCGCCATCGCTTTTGCGCTTGTTAAGCTCATCAAAAATCTTACCCGAGCACTTTCGTTGTAGGGGGGTAAGGTCACTTTTAACTTTGAATGCATGCCCAGAAGATATGTTCGCAGCCTTCAAGACATCCTTAGCGATCTTGTTATTGGAGAATATTACCTTTAGTGGACGGGTCCTGTTATCCACTTGTTTCCCCAGTCGAACAACTTTAACAATGTCCCCAGCTGCTCCCTCTTCTTTGATCGATACCAACATCTCCGCCACTTTCCTTTTGTCTTCCTCAATCCTGTCACGAATCATGTTTGAATTTGATTCACACACATTATGAACAATAATATTGCTGGCCCTCTCAGCCCGGTCATTTATCTCAGTAAGTAAGGTATCCATATCTGATGATTCAGAAGATGGTGGTTTGTGCTGTTCAAGTGATATTTTAACAGAAGTCATTTCTGTTTTAAGCTCTGCAAATGAAGTATGGAAGCAATGTTTGATGGATTTAATATCATCTCCAAGACATTTTAATGAGGCCATGAGATCAGGAACAACCCTGGTCACTGCTTGAATCTCCTGAATTTGTTCCTCCAGTAGAGTCACTCTGGTACCGATCTCAAATAAGTTTTTGATTTTGGGGGCACACTCCTTGCAAATGTATGGAATGTACTCTGAGCTGATATAGCACGAACTTCACTGGATCCTATGTACACTTCTTGCACCGAATAATTTTGCACCAATCACAAGGGTATCCGAAGATATCACCTGGATTTTTTGGTGGATCCTTAAAAGTGCAAGAGATATCGCAATCAGCACATTTACCTGACATGACTACAAAGCATGCACCACAAGAGGTTAGGATTGTTTACAAAGAGATTGAAAACTTTTGGAAGCTCACTCAAAAAAACTAACTATATATCCACATTTAACAACACTACGGCCACTGAAAGTGCCATAAATTACATCAATTGAAATAATATCCACTGAGAAAAATTTAAATTTTCATCGGACGAAAAACCAAAACAAACACTCAAATGTGAGGTTAGGCTAAAAAAAAAATTCTAATAATTATTCTAATAATAATTTAAAAACAATAAAAATATACGCAAATAAATCGATCCTGATGAAACGGATGTTAGTCTATAGTTATTAAGATTCATACGATAATTGTTTTTTTTTTAATATTCATAGAATGAAAGGTTATTCTGCCTTATAACAACATTTTGGGCTCATCCCTTTTTTACTAACAAGATATTACATTTGTCTAAAATTATAGTTAAAGCTCTAAACATAAATATTGAAAATCATTAATTTATATAATACACATTCTCTCGATTTCTTGATTAATTTATGAAATTAGCCACAAATGATTATTTCGTTTCAACATAAATTTAACCAGATGATTGTGCCTATTAATCATTAAATTTTTATTTCAAGCATACGAGTTGTGGTTAAACATAAGAAAGTCTAATGAAATTAGGTCAATTGTGTAGAATGTCAATATGCATTTCATATTATTTTTGCATGAACAAGTTTTTAGAGAAATGTAAAATAACAAGGCAAAAATATAAAAGGTTAATATTTGGTAAAATATGAACTAAAAGACTTTCAATGTTTATATTGAGTCTTTTATTAAAATCTGGCGTTTTACTTTTAACAGCGTGAGTTCATATTTGAAACAAAAATATCACCATCCCCAGTAAATATTTTTATCTGTAATTTTAAAAGTATAAATAATTTTCGCCGGAGCTGAGAATTTTATCACAAATTTGACCATACTTTTTAATACTAATTTTAATTATAAGCACGATCATTTTTATTACTAATAGGGTAAACTGCCCAATCGTTGGCACTAAAAGATATTTTTATAATTTATAAGGTTCTTAAAAGATATTTGAGCCTACGAAGTAATATTTCATAATGCGGCAACCTTACTTTATTTCCTAGACACTAATAATATAGTTCTTCCAGGCCGACCCCGGTAGCACCGTGGGCAAAGCGTTCACGATGCGATCGTGTGGTCTCAGGTTCGAGTCCTGGCTAGGGCTCGGAATTTCTGAAATTTTTGTATTCAATTAGTCGCTTTTCGATTTGTTCGAATAGTCGAATAATTCAAATATTCGAATTATTTGAATTATTCATAATTCGATTATTCGAATATTTAAATAATTCAAATTAATTATTTGAATAATTCGATTATTTGAATATTCCAATAAAATTAATCAATTAGGTTGGTAGTCAAATATTTGAACAACGGTTTATTTAAAATTTAAACACCGAAAAAGTCGTTTTGAATATTATATTATCGAAACATAATAGGAACATTAAAACAATACGAATAAATCTATAAAATAAACATTTAAAAATAGATGAGCACAAATAAAAACTCTTAAACAAAAGAACACAAACAAATAAACTCAAAAAAAAACATTTTATAGAAACGTACAATAAGGTTTCAAAATAACAAACAAATAGTTCAAAATGGATAAAGTAGAAAATAATGAAGAACTAAGTTACAGGATAAACAATGTAAACTTAAATATTACAAATTTACATTAAGAAAACAAAGCTCTTTAACATTGTCAGATTTTAGGCAGCTTCGTTTTGCATTAACAATATTACCAGCATTAGAAAAAGCTCTCTCTGATGGAACAGATGTTGCAGGCACGCAAAGATAACGTTTTACATATTTTATAAGATTTGGATTCTTGGTTTCATTATTTTTCCACCACTGCAAAGGACACATATTTTTGGAAATTATACCTTAATCAAACAACCAATAAACCGTTCTTTATTTTTGAACCGCGGGTCCAAAAATGTGCTCATGTCAAAAATATTGATATCGATGGCACCAGTAACTGAGATACAAAAAAATCTTTAAATCTAGATTTAAACTCTTTTTGTAATGAAAGTTTAATATCTTTTAAGAAAATAGGTTCTTCAGGAATAGTTTTCAAAATAAAATTTCCCATTAAAGACTTTATTATAGGCATTATCATTGAAATAGTTGGTTGCGAATCCGATGAAAACAAATTGGTAACAATTTCAAAAGGTGCTAATATTATTATAATCCTTTCTATTACTGTCCATTTTTCTTCTTTAAGCATTAATTGTCCAGCATGTGTTTTTGAAGTTACTGTTCTGTCAGATAAAACACCTATTACAGCTTTACGTTGCTCTATTAACCGTTTTAACATCTAGATCCAATATTTTATTTAAGACTAACTGCAATGAATGGGCATAGCAACAAACTAAATCAAACGGTAAATCCCTAGTTGCCAAAACAATATTATCGTGCACTATAGCGACACATTTGTCCACGATTTCCCATTCATTTATTATATCTAGTACAGTGTGGCAGACGGATCTGAAACACTTCGGCCTGAGGTAAGGGGAATGCAGTAGTGGAGACAACATAGCCGACTTCATTCATAAAATGGACAGTGGCGTGTGGTATTATGTGAAACTATTTAAATTCGATTTAAGGAAAATAATTTTAAAATTTATCAAAATAAAATTTCCTAACTGATTATTCATTTGTATGTTTTATGGTTTTAGAAATAAGTTCTTTTTTTTTGGTATACAGGGTGTCCCACAAGCAATGTCACAGGCTATAACTTTTTTATTTTTAACTATAAAAATTAAAAAAAAAATGTAATAGCTATAGGACCACTACCCAAAATTACTTAAAAAAACTACCCCCAACAAATACATCCCCCAAAAATGAATTTGTCGGGGGTAGTTTTTTTAAATAATTTTGGGTAGTGATCCTATAGCTATTAAAAATATATTTGAGAAAAAATATACTTAAAAATAAAAAAGTTATAGCCTGTGACGTTGATTGTGGAACACCCTGTATACAGGGTCGAAAATATCTCTGTTGCTAAGCCGAATTTAAAAACAAAGTTTAAACAAAAGTTGCTAAGGTCACAGGGGGCCACGTCACTGCAATAGTACGTGTATTTTGAAGGTCATTAAAAAAAAACAAAACAAAAGTCAAACGTCAACTAAAATGAGCCACCT
Organism: Anthonomus grandis grandis; assembly: GCF_022605725.1. NCBI lineage: Eukaryota > Metazoa > Arthropoda > Insecta > Coleoptera > Curculionidae > Anthonomus > Anthonomus grandis. The sequence goes on from NC_065567.1 coordinate 44,848,270, forward strand.
GGTATAGATTATAAAAAACGAACAGCATAAACGTTTTGGCAATGATAAAAGTTCGGTTAAACTAGGAACGGAAATTTTTATGTTTTTTTTGTATTTCCGAAAAAGTAAGGTAATTTGAGAAAAATATAAGGTAAATAACTTACCTAATTTTTCGTTTACTGTTATTTATGTTAATGTTTTTTTTAAGTCTCACACACTTCACTTAAACATGTTTTTATTTTCACTGGTGAAATAAGCGAGCTCGTTTTCTTTACCTTCAGCCTCGTATTTACTATCGTCTTCACTACTACTGCCATTAGTGTCACTGTCCTCATTTCCTATTGTAATGACAAGGGGCTCGATTTCTTCCATGATTTGGTGAGTTTCCCAGAATTTATCCTCCACAGTTCTGACGTGCTGGCAAAATTTCTGCCAATCATTTTCGGAAATCGAGGATTAAGCATCCTCAGTAACCTCCTTTAAGGTTATAATGTTAAAATTGCCAGTAGTATTCCGACTTCTTATTAAAAATTTGAGTCTTGCTCAAGCTAATTCAATTAGGTTTAACTCGCGTAAATAAGGCAGTGTTCTTAATGGAGTATGCCCATGGGACCTTATAATCCGATCTACTATATAATTTTTTTGGTCATCAGGTGGTTTGTGTCGTAAAACCAAATCGAAAAGATCAAATTTTCTGGCACTTGCATCGTGACTTATACCTATAACATATAGTATATGTAATACATAATAATATACAGGATAAACCTTAATTCCACCCCATTTTTTTCAGCCATTTTCTTAAAAAAAAAATTTTTTGCAAGGGACAAATTTATTTTGGTAATTTTAACCCCTTAACTTTAACCCAACATGGGGGTTAGAGTTAAGGGATTGAAAATACCAAATAAATTTGTTCGCCTGAAGTCAAAAAACGATCATCAAAAATTTTTTTTTAAAGAAAATATCTGAAGAAACTGGGGTGGAAAGTTTTTATTAGCTCACCGTGTATGTACATATTATGTAGGTACATTTATATATTTAAAATTTAAAATTTATCAGCTCAAAAGGCTTAATTAAGTTGTTATAGCTACCTTTTTTAGTTAACCAGGTGATTATATCTCTTTTTAAACATGATTTTGTTGGGGTTTTATCCTCCTGCACCGAATGATAAGGAGCATTGTCTAATAATATTACCGAATTGGCAGGTATATTTGGGAGAAGTTTTTCCGTAAGCCATCTAGTAAAATTTTTCCCTATTCATTTGGCCATGGTAATCACCTGTGGCCAATCCGGCTTTAAATATTAAACAGGCATTGTCCACAAAACCCTTATCGGAACCTGCATGAACAATTATTAGCTGACCTAAAATATATATATTTCTCAAATTTAACAGGTCCTTGCCCGTGAAAAAATATATGAATGTAACTTATACACACTGTTTTGTATTGTATGCTTACCTGTTGAACTAATATTTTTTAAAACACCAGTAACCGTATCGCTCTGCCAACATTTCTTGAACGTCAAATCGTTATCCACCCAAGTTTCGTCCAAGTAAATAATGTTTCGGCCTTGTTCACGATATTTTCGTATTTCGCGAAGATATTTGTATCTCCAGGAAAGAATATTGGGCCTCTCCATTAAGATTTTTCTCTTATTTTGACACTTACGCCAAAAAAAGCCATTTGACTTTAATAAAAGCCGAAGCATTTCCCTGGAATAAGAAAAATTTGCCTCTTCTTTTAATTTTCTTAACAACTTTCTAGTTGTCGGAACCACTTTATATTCCAGGTAAAATCTGGTGATACAATGCCTAACTATTTGAAAATGAAAACTGTCATCTTTTTCGACGACAGTTTTCCGTGGCCGTTTTTTCCCTGGACTGGCTAACATTTCATCAGGGTTATTTTGTCGCCTTTCTTCATCTTCCTTGTGAATTTTTCTCACAGACGATACGGAGACTCCGGTATAAAGGGAAACGAGATCAAGCTTACGCTTAAGAGGCAATTTCATTGAATTATTTGCAGCTTCTTCATCGCAAATCCTAATAACAACATTTTGAATGCATAGTTGGTATACAAAAAGCAATAAAATATAATATAAACTACTGTTTTTTTAAGAGGCACAATGTATTTCACTTTTTTTTAAATAAATTATTATAACTTACCTGTAAACGTTTGCTATCACTTCCCTCGTTTGACTATGAAGGACCTTACCCTCAGTGAATTTATTCATTATAATAAATGTTATTATTCGTATATATGTAGACAATAATAAAACAAACTAAAAAATTAAATATTAGGTATTTTATGTAAGTAATAAAACAGTGAAACTCCAAATCTACGAAAATTATACTACCTACTTATAGGTATACACAACACTAATATCAGTTTTTTTAATTAATAGCCACAAATAAAACAAAATAATAAATAACATATAAAATAAACGGAATCCAAAAATCAACGATAAACCTACGCCACTGTCCACCCTCCAATAGTAATCAATGGTTTGAAACGGCAGCAAGCATTGTAAACAGGTGACAAAGATGCTGTCCAATGAACTGTCGAAATAATTCATAACAAAAACACGTGCGGCGAGGGAAACCAATCACAAGCGTTCAGGTTCATACTGGCTGACCCCTATTATACAAGAAGTAGAGGAGTAGAAGTAGGAATGTAGAGGTGGAACGTAATGTTGCCAGATTTACTAAACATGATCCATTTTTTGGACAAACATTTAATTGTACCATATTTAATGGTGAAATAATTGCGTATTAAAGCCAAAATGGAATAACTATTTAGATTATAATTCTTAACATTTTACCCTCTATATCTTGTGATTGTAAAAAAATCTTATATTGCATATTATTAGAAAGTAAGTCCCGCACAATTACGTTTTGAGGTTAAACGTGGCAACGTCAAATATTTTGGCCCACATTCCTGCCGCTGTTTCAGATCCACCTGCCAGACTATAACTTGTTTTTTAAATTTATTGCTGTATTTTTTTCTTCCATATTTTTTGTTGTCAAGTTTCGCGTAACATGTTGCCAAGTATTGTTGATAAAATGGCAAGTCACAGTGATATAAGATTCATTTGCTCTTGAACTCCAGCAGTCTGTTGTTATAGGCCTATGCATTTTACATCTCTTAATTTTTCTGAATTTTTTTGTTTTTCAAGCTCATATAAAGCATCAATTCTTAGCATTATTGACTTTGCTACTGGAATTTTACACGAGGGAGCAATATATGATAATAATTTCTTAAAACCTTTATTTTCCACAAACGAAACGGGTAGGGTGTCAATGCAAATCATTTTTGTAATTATCTCTTGTTTTTGCTTGGTTACTTGTATGGTAGAAAAAACGCTATCAATTTTGGGTTGTATTTTCTGTAGTTTATTCTGTACCTGATTAGTGGCAGTAGCAACTGTGGAAGTACTGGTGTGGCTTACGCTGGAGATTTCTGATTCGTTTTCGGATCCACCTTCATCCCTTGTCGAAATGTTCCTCGAATTTGTTGAAACTTCCAAATATTCAGATTCTGTATCTTGAGAAGTACTGAAAATAATGAGTTTAACATTAGAAATATGTATGATCTGTAAATCTGTACGGCTGAATAACGTTATCTTCAAAAGAAAGCATTGGGAAAGTAATAAAAGTTAATAAATTATTAACAGACTGTCCTAACTGAAGACCTTTAGGACTCTAGGCAGGCAGAAGGATGAAAGAAATAAAAATAACAATCATTTATTGGTTTTTGTATCGGAAAAGCTGATAATTTAATTAGTCGTAAAATGTCACAAATTGAAAATTTTATGTAATAAATAGCTAATGTAAACTCTTTTCTACTGGATTGTAAAAAGTAAAAACCTCGTAGCTCTTATAGTTTCCGAGATACCAATAGTCACATTCGAATTTATAAGAGCCTGTATATGATCGTTGAGACTAAGACCCTTAAAGATATCGAGTTTTCTAATTTTGTGGGGAGGAAAAAGTGGCTGTGTCAATGTCAAAGTGTCATTTATTTCAATACATCTTTTCAAATAACATCAGAAAAAATTAAAAACGAATTTGAACCGGTTAACTTCGAATGTATTCATAATTTTCTAACTTTCAAAATGGCATTTTATTTTTTATTAAGCATCAAAATACGCAACTTTGCCCCAATTTAACCTCCCTCGTAGCTCTTATAGTTTCCGAGATCCCAATAGTCACACTCGAACTTGTAGCAGCATGTGTGTTTGAAATTTGAATGTTTGAAACATTAATTTATTTGGAACCAACTCGAACTTCAATAAAGATATCTATGGTCTACGATTTGCACAATTTGTATTTTTTACACTCTTTTTTTAGCTGTACAGCCCGTATGTTCCCTTACGCAATAATTCATTTTGCTACTTGCTAGTTGCTATTTGCTAATACTATTATTAAGTAAAAGTTTATGAAATAACTTACCTGCTTATCAGCGAATTATGTTTGCTTCTTAAATGGGTCCACAAGTTACTCGTTGTGCTCTTACTGGCTACATTGTAATTACAAAATTTACACTGCACGCGATTTTCGTTTTTAGAAAAATATAGCCAAATTTTGCTGCGAGAACTTATTTTAATTTTAAACTAAACTGCTTGTTACGGAAAGGCGTATAATACTGTTCTAATCCAAACAAAATTTATTTCGTGACAATAGGTATGATGGCCATTGAAAAACTAGGAATAAATTATGTACCCTGTTTATAGTAGGTATTACTATCTATTATGATATATAAGAGCCTTTCCCTTAACTCGAACAAACTAAAGCAAACAACACGTTGCTTTTATTGCTTTTATGCATTTTATAGCCTATAGTTCTCTAAGTGGGAAGTGGGAAGTTACGCGTAAAAGAAATGCGAGCAAAAAAATTAAATGGCTTTGAGATATTACCAGATTGTCACTCTCCGAATTTTTTTATATATTCTAATATTTCTTTGCGCTAACCTTAAGTGTTAAATATCCTGTTTAGTTGAATGATTCGAATAGTCGAATATTTCAAATAGTCGAATTAATCGAATAATTCAAATAGTTGAATTATTTGAATAGTTGAATATTCGAATAGTGGAATTTTTTGACTAACAAAAAACTCGAATTTAGAATAGTCGAATATTCGAATATTTGAATTATTCGAATAAAACTCCAAGCACTAATCCTGGCATGGGCATGGCTGTTTGTGTTTGTCATACAAAAAACTCTCGTGGTTCGGAACCCACGTTAAACTGTAGGTCCATAATAAGCAACAAGATTGGGCGGCCGTCGAAATGACGCGAGTCCATTGTATTTGAGGAAGAAGAAAAAGAATAGTTCTTGCTGGATTCAGCCATGGCCGGGGCTAGCAAATCATGCGTGTGTGTTGCAGTATACTGAAAAAAAACTAAGAAATTACGATTTTTCATAAGGAACCATTTGAAATCAATTGTCTTTTTCTTTAATATTATCTGGCTAAATATGAAGATGTATGTGCCATATGGTTTAAGTAAATGGTTTTAAAATATATTTTATTCCCTTTAATTAAGTTTTAACCATATAGTTGTGTAAAAAGACAGTCTTAAAGTAGTTAAAATACGTGTTTTGCATTTACTGGCACACTTTAAAAGTTTTGAGTTTTCTTAAATAGTTGTCACTTAACATATTGTAAATAAAAAATAATCACAACTATAAAAATGTATTATACAAAGTTAGTTCAGTTAGTACTGACTGTTTTTTTATTATATTGTGGTCTAAATTATTAATCTAGATAATAATAATAATATAATAATAATAATAATAACGTTTATTATTTACCATGGAAATTACATAGAATATAAACTTACAGGTGTATTCAATAATTGAGGTAAATAAAAGCTAATGTATCAGACTCCTGCATTGAAAATGCAGGTTCTGTTCTACCTACATAGCTACAACATAAAAAACTTTTTAAACTAAACTACTTTTTAAATAAAACTAACGAATTAAACTAACAACTAATAAATTAAACTAACTACTAGATATAATGTACATACATTACATCTAGGTAGTTGATGATTTGGTACAGATTACAACAATACAACAATTAAATACGGAAGAATATATCTAATACTAGCCATTCAATTACAATTTATAAACAAGAAAAATGAAAAATAAATCTTCTAGTTCTAATATGCATGTCACTGATTATCCAATAAGATTTGCCTTACTTTTGTTTTGAATCTATAAATGGAATTCGAAATATCAGTTATATCGGGTGGTAGCGCATTAATGATATGAGAAATATTATAAGAGAATGATTTTTTGAAAAATTGATTTTTGTGTTTAGGAATAGTTAAAGATTTACTTCTTAAATTTAAGTTATGAATGTCTGTCCGAAATGTAATTTTGTTGTATAGGTAGGGAGGACTGCGGTATTTAATAATTTTGTAAAATAGCACACTGGAATGTAGCTTACGTCTATTAAACATATTAAGCCACTTAAGATCATTAAGCTTATGTGATACATGACCTCGCCTATTAATGCCATAAATAAAACGAATACAAGAGTTTTGCATTTTTTGAACTCTATAGGAGTCTTGACCATCTAGGCAAGGTCCATAAACCACATCACAATGATTAAAATTTGACAACACAAGAGAGTCGCATAGCTCACGTTTAATATTCAGATCTAAGTAATGTCGATGAGGGTACATGGTTTTTAGAGCACAATACGACTTTTTAAGATTATTTGATATGTGTCCACTAAACTTTAGCTGTAAATCGAGTGTTAAACCCAAGCTCTTGGTGCTCTCAACTACTTGAAGTTTTTGATGTCCAACAAACAAAGAAAATTCTTCATAAATAGTCCTTATTTGAACGTTACTTCCAAAGAGAATAACTACACATTTTTTAGGGTTTAATTTTAACATATGCTTACTAGAGACTTTAACAAGTGCGTCAAGATCAGCATTTATATGGTTCAAAGAAGTTAAATAATCAGAAGGTGCAAAGGAGTGATACAACTGCGTATCATCTGCATGATACTTACAGTATTCAAGATATTGAGGAAAGCATGTTGTATAAATACTAAATAGTAGTGGCCCCAATATAGTACCTTGAGGCACCCCATTAAGAACTGAAAGACGACTTGAAAAGGTTGCATCAATTTTTACCATTTGAGACCTATTACTTAGAAATGACTTTATTAAAGCTATAGCATGATTTGAGAATCCTATGTAGTGCAGTAAGGCTACCAATATTTGATGATTTAAAAAATCGAAGGCTTTAGTAAAATCAAGCAATACCAGAGCGCTGACTTTGTTATTATCTCGGGCACGAAAAATGTCATCGGTAATATCTGCCATTGCTGTTGCGCAACTATATCCAGAAATGCGAAATCCAGATTGCTTAATGGGTAATATTGAAAATCTATTAATATGGTTCCTTTTTTGTACATCCAATACGCGTTCTAATATTTTAGACATAGTTGGTAGCACACTAATGGATCGAAAATGTGTATAGTCAGTAGGGTTACTTATTTTTGAAAGGGGTAAGACAATGGCTTCCTTCCAACAATTGGGAAAATAGTTAGTTTCTAAGCATTTATTTATTCTGTGTGTAATATATTCGCAAATATGAGGATAGCAACGCTCAAGAAGAGTTATGTTAAGACCGTCTGATCCAAAGGCTTTACTTTTTATTTTTTTAATTATGTTAAATACCTCATAATTTTCCACTGCTCTGAACTGCAAAGAGAAATCTATGTCACTTTTTTTATTGGTTGAATAAAAATTTAAAAGTTCCTGATCTAAAGGCTGGTTTGAGATAGTAGAGTTTATAAAAAAATTGTTAAATTAATCAACATCATTAAACTGCACCGGAATATCTTTTTTCTTAGACGGAGTTAGTTTATTAAGTTCCTCCCATTTTTCTCGAGTACTGCAATTTTTAAATTTATGCTTATAATAGGCTTTGCGTTCCATTCTTATTGAAGCTGTTGTTAAGTTTCTTAATGATTTATAATATTCCCATTTTTCTGGACGTTTAGTGCGTTTAAACTGCTGAAGAGCTGCATCTCTTAATTTCTGCATTTTCTTAATATTCTCTGTAACCCAGGGTAGGAAGGGTTTTTTAGGCAATATAATTGTTTTAAGAGGAGCGTGAATATCAAATAGGCTAGTTATAGCATTGTTAATAAATACGACTTTTTGATTAACATCAACGATATTGTAAACATTATTAAATGGTATCGATTGAAGGTCATTTTTAAATAGGTTATAGTTTATATTTTTTAGATTTCTAGAAATGATAGTTCTTGGTTTATAATTTAATTTGGCCATTTGTATCTCACAATAGACCACGAAGTGGTCGGAAAAATCAGAACAGATAACACCAGTGCTTTTAATTTGGTCATAATTAGTGACTATTAAATCAATTAGGGAACTAGAAGACTTCGTGACTCTGGTTGGCTCCATTATAACTTGTTTCAAATTAAAGGGCGCAAACATCGATACTAACTTTTTTGTGAAAAGATTATCGCATTGTAACATATCAATATTAAAGTCTCCTATACAAAATATGTTGTTATACAAAGAAAACAAGTTAGAAACAAGGTCCTCCATTCTGTTTAAAAACTGCTGAATATTCGATTTAGGTGGTCTATAAATTATTCCAATAACAAAATGTTCTTTCTTTATTGTAATTTTTGCCCAAATACATTCTAAAAACTCATGACTCTCAGAAAAGAGAATTTCAGTTTTAAATTGATTTCTAATATAAAGAGCCACGCCGCCCCCGCGGCCATACGCCCTATCGCATCTTTTTAAGGTATAATTATTTAGTTTTATATTATTGTTTGGTATATCTGGACCTAGCCAAGTTTCAGTCACACCAACAATGTCGAAATTATTGTTGAAAATGGTAGTCTTAAACTCGTCCAAATGCGGAACTAGTGATCTAACATTAATTTGAGAAATACGTAAAGACATATTGTACCTACCCTAAACAATTATTTGAAGTGAGACAAAAGAAAACCAGAAAAAAAAACTAAAAACTACTCTTAAAACTAAGGTTTACTTAACTAAGGCTTATTCTGTTCACATGCAACAGGTCCAAGTTATACTTTTTCATTAAAATTTAGGTATGTTTTTTTGTGATTTTTATTACTTTCTTAGTTTATTTATAATCAATATTTTAAAATATTACATTAAAACCCTTTCAATAATATTTGTTCAGAAAAAAAAAATAAAAAAAATCAATAAATCTTTAAAATATTGAGATGCCAACTATAGGAACCACGAAATTACAAACTTTCGTATTATTGGCACTCTCCTTTTATTACCATTTTTTGCAGAAAATTAAATTAAATTTAAGTTTCTAACAAATATGCTAAATTATGATTTTTATTGACAAATGCAATCATACAGTATCACTATGGAGAATACATTTAAGAAAGTGGTTTATTGATATTTATGTCTACTTTGAGGAAAAAGGATTCGAGAAAATTTTACAGGCCCAAAGATTTTCAATGGGGATAAGAATTTTTTTTATTGTCACACTAACATGGGAAAAGTTCCTGCTCTCCGAGAAACTAAAAACGTGTATGAGGTCGACCAAGAGGATGTCAAACAGTATTTAAGTTGGCAACGTTGCATGCTCCTGTGTGGTTTGTTTACAATTTTGGCTCCTCAAAATAAGCTGAAAAGTGCTGTGAATAGTGGCAATAAATATAATATTTTTATCTGTAAACAGTTTCTAAGTGAAGTGCTACCTATTTCATTAATAGTTTAGTGGTTAACCTGTATTTTTCTGTTAAAATCAAGGGAATCAAGACCTCGCGAGTTTTCCCGCCAAAATAATTAATTGTCAAACTCTGAATGTGAGGTTAACATACACAAAGGAAACTAAACGATACACCTGCCCTGTTGCAAGATTGTGAATTAAATAAGATGTCTGGAAAATGTTACCAGTGCAAATCAACCTGTGCTTTTAAGAAGGATAAAACAGGTTTGACCCAGTTTGGTTATCGTTGTAATATATGCCCAAGAGTGATTTGTCAGGATTGTAATAAAACCCAGGCACAAGAGGTAAGAGTTATTCCAAGTCAAACTCGAACCTTGGTACATCTCTGCCCTGACTGTTTGGTGAATTTTAGAACTTTTCCAAAAATTCAAAACAAAAAGTTCTAGGCTTGATGATAAAACTGCAGACATATTACTGGTACTGTAAAATGTATAAAGGAACATCTAGACGAACAAGCTGCACAATTTTATGGAAAAATGGACGGAATAGTAAATGCAATCAAGGAGACCAATCTTGAACTGATACAGGTATTTATAGGTACACCTGGCCTAAAATCTGCCAGTATCAGTGAAAACTATTTGTATTCTGTGAAAGCATCAGTGCCAGGTACATCTAATAAAAATAAAACTCTTGAAAAGCCTTCGGAAAAGCTTGCTTGTAATGTGGACCAGATAAAGAAAAGCATAAATGCTCCTAATAGCTCTTCAGGTAAAATCTGTTCTGGACCTGAACAACCAAAGCTGAAAATTGCTAACAAGAATATTGGAGAGAGGATAGCCAAGTTGTCCTGGATTTATCTTTCAAATTTGGATGTTGATACAAGGCCTGAAGATATTGCAGTATTAGATCCAAGGTATGTTAATACATATCACTGCACAAAACTTCCATCTAAATATCGCAATCCCAGTAGTTCAAAATTTAAGCTTGGTGTGCCTGAAGAGCTGGAACAACAATATCTGTTTGATGAGTTTTGGCCTGATGGATGTTATGTCGATCAGTTTAAGCGTCGTACACATGATGTTAACAGTAAAACCCGAGAAATGCTTAGAAGTAAAAATTTCCACAGGGGCCCTCAGCGATCACATCGAAAGTAAATCCAAAGGTCATATCAACTGGCCAGGACACATTAAAAGTGGTGCATATAAATTCCTGGTCTATGTGCAATAAATTTTCAGACATCAAGTACTTCATTGAAACATCTGACTATGATATTGTTGCTTTATCAGAAACTTGGTTAAATTGTAATTTATTATCAGATATATATTTGATTAATGATTTTGATTTTTTCCGGAAAGACAGAGATGGTAGAGGAGCTGGAGTTGCAGTATATGTTAAGTCTAAGCTCAAGTCAACACTCATTGATACTCCCAATTTTAATTATGGAATTGACCAACTTTGGATATGTTTTAAATATAATAAACAATTACTAACAATGGGGGTTGTTTACAGACCACCTGCTGTGCCATACTCTGCTCTCAATTGCCTATATTATGTTTTTGCTGCGGTTATTTGTAATTGTAATGTTTTGGTGTGTACTGGAGATTTTAATGTAAACTTTTTATATGACAAATCTGTAGAATTTAAGTTTTTTAATGATATTTTAGAAAGTTTTGGTCTAACTCAGCTAATTTATGAACCAACCAGAATAATACCCAACAATGAAACTTTAATTGATCTCATCATTTTAAATAACATAAATCTAGTCAAAAGTTATGTTGTACCATGTGATCCAGTTTCAACAGATCATGAAGCAGTATTTTGTATATTCAAATGTGATAAATTAAAAATAAGTAACGATTCTGTGATAAAAGGTAGAGATCTAAGACTGGCATATTCTGAGGAGTTTACAACAAGTAGATTGGCATAACCTATACTATTCTAATGATATAAATATAAAAATTCAAATATTCAATGAAAATATCCTGTCTCTGTTTGATGTTTATTGTCCCTTAAAACCACTAAAACAAAGAGGGTCTAAACCATTGTGGTTAACACATAATTAAAAAAAATGATAGAGTTAAAACATAAAACTTTTAAAAAATATCTTTATCTAAATGCTGATGATATTAGAAAGTATTACGTCAATCTTAAGAATTGTGTAAATGTGGCAGTAAAGGCAGAAAAAAGGCATATTATTCTCATGAAATTAACAAGTGTCGAGGACCACATAAAACTAAGGACTTTTAGAAAAAAATCTCTAATTGGAAAGTCAATAACAATGCACCTGCAGAAATTTCTTTTAATCTAAGAGAGGCAACACTTGTTAATAATAATTTTCTGGATAGTGTGCCTCAATTACAGATTGATCCAGATAATTTGGATACATTTCTTAATTCCTCAATCGATGGGGAGCCATTTCATTTTAAACTAGTCTTTGAAAATGAAGTTTATAAAACCATAAACAGTATTAGAAGTAATGCTATTGGGGTAGATAAGATCTGTATAAAAATATTAAAAGCTTGCATTTCTATTTGCCTAAAACCTCTAGTGACCGTTATTAATAATTCTTTATGTTCTGGGTGTGTCCCTGACATCTGGAAAAAAGCCCTCGTTACTCCAGTACCTAAAGTGAACAATCCAACCATACAATCCAACCAAGCAATATTAATGAACTAAGACCAATTTGTATTTTGCCAACTTTATCTAAACTAATTGAGAAAATTGTAAAAGATCAATTGCTGGATTATTTATAAAGCAGAAACCTTATCCCAAATTTTCAGTCTGGCTTTAGACGAAATTATAGCTGTACGACAGCTCTTCTAAAAGTAACAACAGATATTGCTCTATCTCTGGATAATGGACAATGTTGTCCCTCTATTTTGATAGATATGACAAAAGCCTTTGATACTATCAATATAGAACTTTTAATGGCAAAACTAAGGCACTACAATATTCAGGCAAGTGGGTCGTTTAAAAGCTACCTTCAAAACAGGAAACAGGCAGTAAAGTTGATTCATGACGAGGGTCAGTGTTGGGACCACTTCTCTTTATAATATTTGTGGCTGACTTAATTCATAAAATAATTTATGCAGGTATCACAAGTATGCAGATGATTTCCAAATTTATCTACCATCATTGGTTGGTTGCCTGCCTGAAGCTTTGGATTTAATTAATGCTGACTTACAGAAGATCTCTGATTGGGCTGACAAAAACTCACTTTTTATAAATTCTGGTAAAACACAGGCAATCCTGTTCTCAAGAAATAAAGGTACCTTGAATAATGGAGCACCAAGTAAATTAAATATTAATGGTGTTGAATTGGAATAGATAGATCAAGTAAAAAACCTGGGCCTTTGTATGGATAATCAAATGTCATTTAATGCGCATGTAAATAAGATCTGTCAACAGTCATATTATAAATTAAAGTCATTATATGAATTTAAGGATATTTTGCCTGCTAGTACGCTGTGTCCCATTTTGGATGAGACTGCAGGGTATCTCTGTCATTTTTTAAGATAGAGCTTTGCGGTTTTCGCGACCCTGTATCACTTTTTTGTAAAACTTTTAAAGCCACAAACAGAAATATTCTAACTTCTTTTGTTTCTGAAATACAGGGTGAAAACGAAAATGTTCACTTTTGGAGATGTTATTATTTCTCAGGCCCTGTATAAGATAGAATAAAAATGAAAACTGCTTATAATAGATATTTTTACATAAAAGTCAGTGGCGTATTTAATTTTTTTTCCCAATGCACTGTTTTTAAGATTGGGCACAAACTTGGTATTTTTTTAAAGGAACACCCTGTATATTTTGACGTCAAATTTTTGCATTTTTTTTTCTGAATACATTGATGTATCACAACCTATTCTTTAGTAAATTTTAGCTTCAAAAATCAGAAAAATCCATATTTATTTTTGTTTTTAATAGTAGGCCATGAATTCTTACACACATGCATTTAATTATTACTTTTTTAAAACGCCATGTGATTTAAACCTATTTATTTAACTATATTTTAAACATTAACTTAAAATATTAATATAAACATAAAAATGTTAAAAACAAAAAAAATATATCGGACCAGGTTTAACATTATAAAACTAACATTATAAAACCTAACCCTAACATTATAAAAACTAATCAGTAATTACAAGAATCAAATTAGAAAATTAATTACAAAAACCAAAAATAAAACAACAAATATAAATTTAATAAAACTGTTCAAACTGCTGTCCATTTTGTCTTATACAAAAACCACATACAGTCTGTATTCGTCTTAAGGCATTTAAAATTATAAAGGGTTGCCTTTGTAAGTTTATGAATGCTTCTTCAGTTGTCGCTCGGAGTTTATTTATATTATTATGCCGATTTGCATAAATTTTATTTTTTAAGTACGACCATACAAAAAAGTCCAAACCACTTAAGTCCGGTGACCTCGGGGGCCATCTGATTGGCCCGTGTGTGCCAATCCAACGTCTATCAAAATGGGCACTTAAATATTCTCTAACTACCCTTGAATTATGAGCGGGCGCTCCATCTTGCTGGAAATATATTTGATGTCGCCGGGCTAAAGGTATGTCCTCCAGCAACTCAGGCAAATTATTTTGCAATATATTTAGATATCGTTGGGCAGTTAAGCTACCCTCAAAAATTGTATATACAATTTTAGTGCCCAATACAAAACAGGAAACACTAAAACCAAATCGGCCTTGTTGCTGTCGTTCAAAAGTAATATGTTGCTTTTCTTGATACCAATGTCTGGTATTTTACCTATTAAATATGCCACTACTGCTTATATGGGATTCGTCAGACCATATTACCTTTTTTACAAAATCCGGATCTTCATTAGTTTTGGTTAAAAACCAATTAGAAAATTCCAGTCGTTTAAACGGATCGTCAGGATGCAATTCTTGAATAATATTTATCTTATACGGTTTAAATTTATGCTTTTTTAAAATTTTTTGCACTTTTGTTTTGGAAACTCCTATCTCTTCTTCTATCTTTCTACAGGAAATTTGGGGTCTTGCTTCCACACACGCTAAAACATTAATTTCGCCAGGTTCATTTCTATCAACATGGGGTTGCCTAGGTTTTGAATAGCAGCCATAATTTAAAAGATTAGATTTTAACCGGAATACCGTAGCCCGAGATGGCTGACGTCTTTCTGGAAACCTAATAAGATCTTTTTTATTTTTTGAATTTTGTAACAAAATAAAATAAGCTAGAGCTTTACCTATTTAAATATAATTGCTGCGCCGCTTCGACATTTTCGTTAGAAAGGTTTAAACATTTTATAATATCATACTTTTCAAAATTTTGGAATTCCATATTTTCACCGTCAGCCATCATTATTGATATGTATTGAGTCTGTTTGTGACTTAGTTTCCATGAATGCAATAAAAAAAACATTTTTTTATGCATGTGTTAAAGAATTCATGGCCTACTATTAAAAAAATAAACATAAATATGGATTTTTCTAATTCTTTGAGCTAAAATTTATCAAAGATTAGGTTGTGATACATCAATGTATTCAGAAAAAAAAATGCAAAAATTTGACGTTAAAATATACAGGGTGTTCCATTTAAAAAATACCAAGTTTGTGCCCAATCTTAAAAACAGTGCATTGGGAAAAAAAATTAAATACGCCACTGACTTTTATGTAAAAATATCTATTATAAGCAGTTTTCATTTTTATTCTATCTTATACAGGGCCTGAGAAATAATAACATCTCCAAAAGTGAACATTTTCGTTTTCACCCTGTATTTCAGGAACAAAAGTAGTTAGAATATTTCTGTTTGTAGCTTTAAAAGTTTTACATAAAAGTGATACAGGGTCGCGAAAACCGCAAAGCTCTATCTTAAAAAATGACAGAGATACCCTGCAGTCTCATCCAAAATGGGACACAGTGAAAAAAATCCTTGCAGAGAGTTTAGTGCTTAGTATTGCTGGATACTTAAATATTGTATATGGTCCTTTTTTTAACAGAACAAAATAAATATAAAATCCAGAAAATTAAAAATTCCTGTATAAGATTTACTAGAAATTTGCCTCGGAGGGTTCATGTGAGTGAGCATGTAAAGCAGGTCTATAGTCTTAATATGGCCCAAAGAAGATGTTTGGTTATAAGCTGCACTGTACATAAATTACTTAATTTTTATGAACCAGAATATCTGTCAGAATTCCTTATTCAAAGGGGAGATACACATACATACAGCAATCCCCCAGCATAAGAAACTGAATTTCTGAAAAGTTGGATGCTATATGTAAAGGCCTGTATTTACAATGGCCTACCTGCAGAAATTAAAGATTTAGACATGGCCTCTTTTAAGTCTAAATTAAAAAAAAAATTGGAGACTGCTGATATTTTAATACGGGTGTAACTTTGATTCTGGTATGGTTCTCTGAATCATTTTTGTTAAAATTTTTATTTTTAAGAAAATTGTACTATGTCCTTTTATTACTTAATATGGTGGTTATTAAAACACGCCTAGCAGTACTTTTCACCTTTGTATGAATATAGAATAGATGTAATTTATTTGTTGCATACAATAAAGTTTATTTTATTTTTATTTTATTTCTATTTTATTTAACTATAATGTTTACTTTTACGGCGTGCAACTTGCCTTTCCAGTTCCTAGACTTTCCTTGATTTCTATCAAAGTATTTTTTTATATTTAATATTAAATAATATAAATAATGTTCTTAGGTAAATATTTATATGTTTTGTCAAATTAATTTTAATTTTTGTTATTTACCTAAGTTAATGCTTTATTTTGATAATCAAATTTTGTGTCAAATATTTTTTTTCAAGTTAATTTCTTTGCTTTTTTTTGAAGTTTTTTTTTCATTAGAAATCATTTAAAATTTTATTATAAATATATTTGGTACCATAAAAAAGTTTGGGTTTTAAATTCAAAATATGTACCTAACATATAACTCTTCTTTACAAAAAACTTGGTTTAATAAAGAGTACGTAAAAATTGGGTTTTTTATTTGAACCACCAGTTAGAAGAAGAAAATAAACGCCAAAACATGGCGAAACTACAAAAAAAAAAAAAGTTGTACTTTTTATCAGAAGTTGAAGTCTTAAAGCATATCGCATCCATCAGCGCTTAGTAGGGAATAAACACCATATAAATAACAGAAATATTGATGCGTGAAATATGCGAGAGTTTAAGAAGGAAATAAATCCTGGAATTATTTTTCTTCAAACTTATGCGTGGATTTTTGTCGGGTTAACGGCGCACCGCATGTTGTATCCTAATAATGGACAATTCAGTTATTTTTTTGTTGACATTCACATCGGTCTAGTTATTGTTTTGTTTATAAGTTAATATTTATATAAAAAAATGTCTAGTAGTGATAGTAGCAGTAGTAAGGATAGCAACACATCTATTTTAATTAGTGATGTTGCAACATCACGGAAGAGAAAATGGGGTGTAAGAAATAAACATTTATATTGTATCGTTTTATTTTTCTACTCCTATTTTCACTAACGCTCCATTGATATTTCATTAATTTCAATAATTATATTAATAATTTTAGTCAACTTCTTTTATTCATATTTCTTTAAATTCACACTGCCAATGACACATTACTACTCTAACGGATCACTCTGCTGGTTTAATTATTCATGCTTTCTGTTGACGATCCGTCACTCTTCTGGTTGGTCTTAATTAATGTTTTCTCTGATTGGCTGATATTGACAGCTCAGGCGAAAGGTGGGGTCGTTACTTATTTAGTCGGTACTACATTCATTTTTCGACGGCTTGCACAGAAAACACAAAATGTCCCCCTTTAAAAATTTTATTATCTACGGATAATTATCGTGAATATTTTAAAAACGACTAAAAATACAAGCTAATATGTTTACATAATAAAAAATGTTGATGTATTAAATGTTCATTAAATGGATAAAAAATATACTGGGTGTTCCATTTAAAAAAAGCGATAAATGGAGCTTTGACATTCGTAAAATATGATTGCTAACTACGAACACCCTGTATATGACAGAAGGAAACAATTTAAGTCAAAGTAATTCTCCATTTTTCTAGAATCCCAATTAAGTCCAATATTGACATTGAATTAACATTTCTAGTATCAAGATGAAATTAAATGATGTAATGATTTTTAGAATTTTTTTATACAAAAAATTATTGCAGTCAAACTGCGCTTGACAAAGCAGCCATATTTAGCGCATATACTAGGTAGCCTAAGGCGATCTTAATATTAATTTTTAAAATTAATTAAAAGTTCTATAGCAGAGTATTATCAAAAGAAACAATATATCCATCTACAAAACAAAATAAACTCTTTGAAAATGAAAACAACTTTTTAGTATAAACATATATCACTTACATAGTATATATTTGTTCGTCTCTTTTAATACTAACAACATATCTTGGAACTATAATATTAATAAAAACTTAATTCAAGGACAGATGTTTACATAAAATAAAAAGAAACTCTTTAAAAAACATAAGTTGCAGGAAAAACATTAATTCTGATCCATTCCGGGTGCTCAGGTCTCTTAGTCTCTATACCTATGTCTCGTCTCAGTGAACACAGGAAGTGGTAAGATACGAGCATGAAATAAAATAAGAAAATAGGCAGTGCAAACCTTATAAATTAATTTACTAAATGATTCATGTGAAAAAAAGACAAAATAAATGTTTAAATAAATATGTATTGTAGTGTAAAGCCAGCAGTATCAGAATTATTAAAATTTGTGGAGAGACCTGATCAGAAGAAATTCTATAGCTCAAACTCTTAATAAAATTTACATTGTATATCGCTCTCCATGTTTTTCTTGTAATGGGAACTTAAAGGAAATTAAAAAAAAACCTTTTATTACTATGTTTCTCAGAATCACTTAAAATATACATACTCTTACGTCAAGAAAATTTTCAGGAACATTTTAAATCAATTTTTAATTGTTGAATAGAAAATGAGAGGCCAGGCATTTTGTAATATATATTTATAATAATCAATTTAAAAATTAAATACTTGAAAAGTGAAACTTCTTCATTGAAATCAAATGAATTTGATTTTATTAAAGACTAAGATTGACAATACAAAAATAATAGTAATAAATAAAATCAAATTTTCTTATCAGAAACCTGGAATTTCTTGCTGCAAATCAATTAAAACATTACTCCCAACATTGAAAGAGAACTTTTTAGAAAAAAAGTCATGAATTTAAAATAACATCCTCAAAACAAATAGCAAACTCAAACCACGCTTGCATTCTTTGAAATGAAAAACAAACTCAAATGGTATGACAATGACAAATGATGTTCAATCAGTCAATGTCAACAACTGTCTGTCAGCTCCCTGTCAATTTTGCCAAGCAAGATGGCCGACAGACGATTCCGATTGTCGCCATACAAGCCTCATACATGCGCTGAACTGTTACGTGACATTCAATTCAGTTTTAATTGATTAGTCAGTTTGTACCTTGGAAACAATTAAACGACAGTCAACGCGAGTCAGGTTAGACTTTTTGACGTTGCCAATAAAAGTGTGTTCCTGAGCTTCGTTACGATATTATGCGCGTTATTAATAATGCGCCTTAATTGGGTAGATTGAGTTTTTTTTCTTTCGTTTTTTGACCTTGTGCTTAGCACATTTAAGTACTTCTTTCAGTATAGAACACATCTGCCAAAAACGAGAATAAAAAAGTTTCCCTTTTATTCTCGTAAGAACACTGATTAATACGAGTATCACTAATTAATACTTCTTTTATATTACGTTTATTAAAACTAGTAATAAGTTCTTAGATTTTAAAAATAACTAGGTGTTTAAAACTGACCGTTTTTAAGTGATTGTAAAACTGATTCTGAATCGGTATTAAAAATGTTAAAATTAAATTGACGTAACTAATACATTCCAAGGCTCTTAACATTGCCAATATCTCTGCAGTAAAAATAGAAACACAATCCTCACACATAAACTTCCTTTTAATATTTATTATTTTTCGGGGAACAACCTGTAGCATCATCGGCTTTTGATCTAGTAAATATAAATTATCCTTAAGAATGATTCGATTGGTTAAATAACAGTAAACATAGAATTTATTTTTGTGGGCTGAAAAAAATATACCCCAATAATCCATACATCCACAGTATATTTGATTCATGACTTAACAGATGGAGATATTTTGTGTTATCCAATCTTTATTACCTGAATATGTATATACCTGAAGATATAATCTAATTTTATGAATTTTATCTATTAGTGGGTTAGTAAATTTTTCTATCTTATATCTCAGAGTAATTCATTAGTCTCAAAGTAATGCTTAAATCGGCATTGTAACGCACCTATCAGTAATTTCACAGCTCTAAATTGTATACGACCAACCTGTAGTTGTCTCGTTTTAATAGCAGAACCATAAAACGTTGAACCACTGTCCAGGAATGATCCATTAAATGCTTTATAGAACATTAAAGATGGTGTAAAATCTGATCCCATTTCCTGACAGTCACTGATTTTAAAATATTTAAACTTTTATCAGCTTTTTGTATTATATAATTTATATGGGTCATTCCATGAATTGTTTTTTAGGCTAAATATACACCAAGGTATGTTAATTTGTTTTACCCATGAAAAGGTAGTATTATTTAAAGTAATTTGATTAATCATTTATAGGTTGTGTCGCGCGAAAATTATTATTCCTGATTTGTTATTAGAAATACTAAAACCACATGGTCAAGATAGTTTTTGCAAGTTTGGAAGAAATAGAAACATCGTCCATAAATTGAAGTATTTTAGACCGTCGCTGACGCTTGTGAAAATCTGCTAAAGATTAAAAAGTAAGGGGGTGAAGACCGATCCTGATGTAGACCAGAAGAAGTTATTCTATAACTTGCTTTGAGCAATTTCTCTAGGAATACCTAAACCAAAGGGCCTTTGTAATAGGACATGAAGGTTAACATTTTCCTAAGCCCTTTAAATAGTAAGTAAAACGTAGTTGATTTTAAACACAATAACAATTAAGAAAACTCCATGTCAACGACTAATTCCCGTTAAGCAATGTTTGGATGATCATTATTCTAACCAATCGATTAGAAAAAGAGGTCCTATTGAATGCCACCTGGATATCTGAACCTAACACCGACCTCTTTTTGTGGGGTTACCTAAAATCTTTGGTTTCTAAAACCCAACCTGATTACTAGAGCAACTCCAGCATTGTAAAACAGCAGTAAAATTGTTACTACTAATTTTATTAACTGTTTACAATAATTGTTGAAAGTGTCCACCTTTACATTATAAGCATAGCCTAACCCTTTTAATGATGTGGCTAATAGCTTTCTCAATAACTCGATGGTTATTGGTTAGGTCAATATAGCGATATTACTAATTTTACGAAGCAGTTTAGCCCGGATGTGATTTCTCCGCATACACTAAACTCTTTATATGTCCCTACGAGTAATAGTTCAAAGGATTTAAATCCGGTGAGCGAAGATGCCAGGAAACGGCACCCCTACGTCTAATCCAACGTCCAGGAAAAGTGTTATTTAAATATTCAGTCCTATTTCTATTACACCAAAGCACCGTCATGGTGCAACCACATTTATTGTCTCTTTGAATGAGAATATCTTCTAACAACATAGGCTATTCTTCTCGTAAGAACTGAAGGTAAATTGCTGATGTCAAACGACCATCAAACACACAAATAAGAGCCGACTAACTGATCTCCCAACAAACCACACCAAATATTAACCGAAAACGATGTTGGAAATTGTGTTCGGTTGCTGCATATGGATTTTCAAGCTGCCAATAATAAAAATTTCTTACATTACTGACACTGTCTCATTGGTAAACAAAATGTTATTAACGAAATTACGACGTTCAATAATACAATTGTAGAACTACATCAGTTCAATGAGCTGCAGAGCTTAGATGAATTGCAGATGAAATGGTTACAAGCCAAATTTATGTATTTTTCGCCATCCAGTCATTCGGATAAAACCATTGCGACGTAATATTCTGTGAACACTAGTTGATGGTGACCGTTCAATACTATCCAGTATTACATCTCGGGCAGCTGCTAATGGACGTATGAGAGAAGCATGTGGAAATGATCCTATTGCGCTCTGTTGATTAAAAACTCTCCAAAATGCTCGTAGATTAGGTAATCCTTGATTTAGATACCTACGACAGTATTCAACCACTGTTGCTTTACTACTTCCATTACAATATCCGTATACTATTTTCATTATTTGTAAAAACAACATAACACTAATTTTTACAAACTTCTGTCAAACTGACGTAACTACTGTAATAGAATAACAAACGAAAGAAGTATCCATAGCAACAAACTCCGTCTACTTGGTGTTGACAGAACGTCATACTAGAGATAATCATTATTATGGCATTGTAGTTTTCGGCACAATAACAATATTAAATTAAAAAAATATATATATCTTGTTAAGGAATCATTTTCGGACCCGTGTTCATAGAACATTTTCGACTCGAATTTACGTAAAGAATGCGTAGTAAAATATTGTCCCTTACGTCACGGGACACCTAAGATATACCACCAACAGATACACCACTGTATATCTGTTGATGCATAGTTGCACGAAACCGTGTAACCTATCCTTTAACTAGGTGGGGTCAACTGGGATTTGGTATAAAACTCATTTAATATAAATGTGGCAGTATTAGAGTTCTATCACATTTTGGGCATGACTCTTTTTGTTCTTTTAAAAAAAATATAAAACCTCCAAGTTTCCTGTATGGTTCTCTGCTGAATTAAGATCTCTGGTGAGGCAAAAGAAAATATCTCATAGGAGGTATAGGGCCAGTAATGATGTGGCTAACTATAACAATTTTTCAAATCTTAGAGCAAGATGTAAAACCCTATGAAATATTTGTTACAATAGCTATATCTCAAACTTAGATCAGCTGCTCTTTACTGACCCCAGACGGTTTTGGTATAACTTAAATAGCAAAAGAGCATTAAATAGATTACCAAATTCAATGTATTATAGGGAGAGTGAATTGATAGGTTGCGATCAAATAGCTGAAGCTTTTGCTAAATTCTTTTCGACCGTTTATAGTCAAAGTAATAATGGTTTGGCCAATAATGAGAATCAGCAGTCGAATGGAAGTAAGTCTATATCCATCCCTAACCCTGTTTTATCTATTGGATTAATTTTCGACAAAATTTCCAAACTACCAACTAAACTTAGTTTGGGTCCTGATGGGTGACAGTGTTTCTTATCCTCTTTTTATAATTTTTAAAACATCCTTGGATACTGGAGTATTTTGTACATAATTGTGGAAACATAGTTACACTGTACCTATTTTTAAGTCTGGAGACTGTGAAAATATTGAGAATTACAGAAGTGTTTGCCTGCAATCTGCCATTACGAAGCTCCTGGATAGTCTTATTTATGACTAATTATATTTTTATAGTAAGGAGCGATTGTCCAGTGAGCAGCATGGCTTTAGGACCGGTATGTCTACTCTGACAAACTTGTTGGTTTTCCAGCGGAACTTGTTAAGTGTCTTGGAGGGGAGGGGTCAGGTTAATGCTGTATACACCGACTTCTCCAAGGCATTCGACATGGTCGATCATACTATACTGCTCAGGAAGCTGAAACATTTTGGTTTCTCGAATATTATGGTTGCTTGGTTTAGGGACTTTTTGACGAAAATCGGAAATGTCAGATCAAGTGGTCTGAGTTCCTTAAGGGGGGCATTGTTCTCCTTTACTCTTTATCATTTTCAAAAATGATATAAATAAGTGCTTTAGGAACAGTTTCTTTTTGGTTTTTGCCGACGATGTCAAGTTTTATAGGAAACCAGTTTCTTCTTCTGATCAAGTTTTATTACAGAGTGACTTAGATATTCTCAATCAATGGTGTATTGCCAATGAACTGTTTCTGAATGTGAGTAAATGTAAGTTTATTAGTTTCTACAAGAAAAATAAAAATTTCGACTCATTTTACAATATAGAGGGCGTTTGTCTTCAGTCATGTAATGTTATTAACGATCGTGGTGTTTGGTTTGATAGCACCTAAACTTTAACACACTTATAACTAATCTGGTTTTTAACTCCTCAAAAGTTTTAGGCTTTGTTTTGCGCAATTGCAGGGAATTTTCTGTTGAGACCTGTAAAAGGATATATATGTCTCTTGTTGTGTCACCGTTGGAATATGCATCAATGATATGGTCACCTTTTTGCACAAATTGTTTTATTGACCTAGAAAGGGTCCAAAATAAATGTATTCGATTTTGTTTATATAAGCTTGGTATGAGAATTCTCAACGATCACATTTATGATGATGCTCGGAGGTTGTTGGACTTATCCACGCTGAGGCAAGGAAAGTTTACGCTGATCTGGTGGTCTTGTATAAATTGGTGAATGGTCAGTTAAACTGTCCTGAACTCCTTGGTGCAATATCTTTCAATATACCATCTAGGAATTTTAGGCATAATAGATTATTCTCACTACCATTTCATAGCACTAATTATGCATCCCACTTCCCTATTGAACGGACACTTAAATTTATTACTTTTAATGAAGTTGAAATATTGAACATTATTTTACCTAGTTTTAAGAGGCAAAGTTATCTAATTTCAGTGTTCAAAGATCTATTCATAATATTCAAAATATCTAGTGTCATCGGGTAATATTATTATTACTATTTTTTTGTTATTTCCATAACCTGGTTATTATAATGTGGATTAGTGAATTTCTATTCATTAATGTTGGATCTTGATTGATTGATTTGAATGATTTGATATATTTTTATTTATTGTTAATTTTATTCAAATATTGTGCTAATATGGATTATTATTTTTTATTGTTTTAACTCTTTCACAAGATTTTTCCCCGTTTCTAGTCCCATGTTGCACAGATACTAAAAGTTCTGATTTTTTAAATTTTCTCAATCATAATTGAACTAATTCATAAAAATTTAAAGATTCTTATATATTTTTTTTAAATGAAATGTCAGTTTGACAGATAATTGGTGGTATGAAATGTGTATCACCGTGCAACTTGAAGTAAGGCTAGGAGGTAATTATGAAAAATAAAAATTATTCTACAGAAAACCAGAAGTATTTTACTAATTGATAATCAAAAATAACAATATCTACTTTGTTTTGTGATATTCTCGAAAACAGTAGATTTGCCTAAGCATAACGGAACTTTACACACTGTACAAGACCATTTAGTACGAACTTGGTGGATTCTGGTCCTACATCTGGCACATCTTCGTCCTGTGGTCCTTACAGGCTGATGATCTGATGACGTGAAACGCACTTCGTCTGGTAATACTCTTTTTATTTTCTTGAAAGCTTCCGATTGCGTTTCATAATCTGCACTAATTTGGACGTATCGTTCTGCCAATAACTCATCCACAACTCTTCGACGAAAATCTTTTAGGGATAACCTTTTTAGACCTCTTAGTCGATAGAGAGTAAACGAATTGACGACGCAGCAATCAATGAAATAGAAAAAAATTCTTCCATTTTTTACTTTTACGATCTAGCTCATAAGATGATTTCATTTGGTCGAAACGGTCCACAAAGTTCATGTTACTATTGTAGTCCACCAGTGCCATAGGACAAGGAACAGTGGTTTTACTACTATCTTTTTGTTTTCGTTGTACAGAGCTTTTTACCGTTGGATCATGATAATTGGTCAAAATATGGACTGCTTTTTTGTCTTTCCATTTAATCAAACTGATCCCATCAGAACTTATTGAATAATCATATTCACCTTGCTTTAAAAGTTTATCTTCAGTAATTTTTGGAAGATGTTTTCTGTTCGACTGAACTGTACCACATGCATGAATGCCCCGTTCTTTGAGAATTTTTTTATTTTTTATTACCTTTTCCCCTAACGAATGTTCCACGTAGTCATCGGTTTTACCGGTATAAATGTCAAAGTCATATAAGTATGCATTTGAGTCAGCCAAAGTCCAAATTTTGTACTTCGCCCCTTAAATTTTACCATTGATTCATCGATTGCGATGTTTTTTGTACAATCATAATATTTTTTAAAATTCTCCTTAATTTTATCTATAAAGGGCCTAACTTTATACAGTTTATCGAATCCTGCATCCCCTTTTTTTGACATTACGCTATTGTCATTGAGGTGAACGTGGCTAAGCAACCAACCGAATCTATTTACAGCCATAAACTGGGAAATCTGTGCATGTCTTCGTCGACACTCCAATAGTCTCTATAACTAGGTAGTGGTTTGATTCCCATGAGAATATTAAGACCAAGGAAACCTTCATTTTTTTTGTATTTGTAGGATTATATTTTTTGTTATTTTTTTGAAATTCTTGTTCAGCATAGAGGTTTGTTTGAAAAACAATGTCTTCTATAAGCTCATCACTTATAAACAGATTTAAAAAAAAGTAAGGTGACAACAGGTGATCTTCCTTTTGTAGTAACTCAAGAAATAAACCTTGATTCTCAGTTTCAGTAAACGACTGGGCCGGGTTTATTAGATGTAAATTTTAAGTAGACCATGAAACTTTTGGCTGGTTGATTATTTGATTTTTGTAAATACCTTGAAAGTGGGATGTCATCATCGCTGGAGTCATCATCACTACTGATCATAATATCATTAGACTGTATTTCACAGAAATCATTTTCATTGTCGGACTCTTCTGAAATAATTGATTCCTGATCACTTGGAACTTTATCTATCATTTCTAAGTCGTCGTAGAACTCTTTTTCAGTCATATCGACCAATTTTAAGTCCATAGGATATTTACTGCTTCCAGCGAAAGCCATAGCCTGAAAAAAGAAAATACCCTTATTGCATAGTGGTACAAATTAGGGACTCATTAAAATTATGTTTTTTTCAAACCATAAGCCTTAATTTTTATTGCACTTATGTTTTTTACATAAATATATACATCATAAAACGCAAATAAAATACAGAATAATCCGAAATGCTTACCTTATCAAAATAAAAACAACACTGATTATTTATAAACAAAAACACGTGCTTTTTGCAACATCTAATGCGTTTGACCAGTCAAGACAGGAAATATTTATGCAGTATAGTAAAAATCCGCATCCATGTTCATTGAATATATGGTAAGGATATGTGGTACAGAATATATGTCGCTGTGCCGAACAGGAAAATGAATTTGAAAGGTGGTTTATTTTTTGTACCACTATGCATCTTTTAGCTATTTATTTGTGGTACGATTTATGTACCACACTGTCGAAGAGTTAATAGTTTATATTACTTGTTGGAATGTAGCAACATATCATATTGACTTTATTATTTTTGTTATGGAGTATTAAATTGGGTGTTAAAATATTATTTCGTATTTGAATATCTTTGTTTTGTAATGGGGTTGATCCCGTAAATAAAGAATTAGAAAAAACTAACAAACTTGTGAAACTCTTTGAAGATATTGGACTTTTTTTTTGGAATACTTGATGTTATTATTGGTATCCATAATTGTTTAGTCTTGTATCAATAATTAGTTATCTAAAATATAAAAATAATGAAAAAAGTGCAAAGTGTACTTAAATATTGCAACTCTATTTTTTAAGTGAATCGGTCTAAAAATTGTTAACAATTTGCAGTTATCAAAACACTCTTTGTATGTCTTATATCTTTTCTTTTAAATGCAATTAATTATATACAATTGAATTTATTCAAATGGTGTAAATATTATTTTTTATGTATTTTTTCCACCTTAAAAAGCTGTCACCGAAAAAGCGACAATTTGTTTCTGGTGATAAAAATTTTGTGAAAGTAAAACTTCACATTGCATGCAAAAAGTTAATTCTTAATTTAAAAAAGGTTTTTTGCTTTATCCACAACTACATCTAAACTAAAAAATATTATTAACTAAAAATATATACAGGGTGTCTTGGTTCATGTGGGAAATCTTTTGGATCCAGGTAGAACATCGAAAAATAATACCGAACGTTCCTATAAAAAAAATTCCTACAAGATACAGCCTCCTAAAGGACGCTGCTGGAAATTGGTTTTTCATAAATTACTTTTAAACTGCCCGGTAGAATTTAATACAAATTTTAGGTGATGAACACTATTAAGGACCTCTTAAAATGACATCCTTAAAATACATTTACCTTGTTTACTTTACCAGGGGCGGACTAGGTTGTACACTTTAATGCGTATATTTTTATCACCTTAAGTATTAAATATTAAGTATTAAGCAAATTGAATGAAAAAATTTCTCGTGACCTCAGTTTATAAGTTTGCCTAATTTTTACTTTTGTTGGATATAGGTAAAAAAACTACTTAGGACGATCAATTATATATTTTGTTGATGTTTCGATCTCTATGAGATCATCCTCAAGACTATATAAGATACATAAAAAACAAATAAAATCATTGAAGTTTTGGAATTTTATACAACTAAAATCACATTAAATAAAATTAATTATTTTGAAAAATTGGTTATAAAACTTAAATAAATAAACTAAAATAAAAAAAAAAACGAACACTCAACATAATTTCCAAGCCTTCCAAATTTAAAAACCAAAAGATCACAATAGATAACATTGGATCAAAACGAAAAAATGGAAATGTATTTTCATATATTGTAAATTGCAACTGTAATATCGTAATTTTCTAAAAACCATCTATGTTGGGAGATGAATTTAGGCAATAGTTGTGAGACGAAAAAAGGAAAATATTGACAAGATTTGTTGTTATAAATTATTTTGGATAAATATACCTGGGGAGTCACATAGTGTTGGATCTTAGGCTATGAACAAGGTGTTCTTAGTTTTGTTTCCTTTTTACATTTTTTATCACATTTTTTTCACATGTATGTTGAAATAATCGTTACTTAGATTGTCAACGTCCTGTTTTTCGTTAATGCTGGTTGGGAATTTTTTAATTTTAATAAATTTGCTTAGGAGTCTCTTTTTATAATTTTTTTGCCTAGATGGAATTTCTGTTTATTTAAAATTAAAAATATTAAAACTTTTTAAAGTGCTCTTGTAATCTTTTTAGAGAAATTACTGACATATGGGGTATTTTAAAGTTTTTTTTTTCACGCTTTTACGTATTTGTTTTTGAGCTGTTTGATTAGTTTTAAATAATATTCTATTATTTCATTTATGTAGTTTTTTTAATTTTAAAGTAGGTATTAGTAAAGGTAGGATTAAAAAAATCTATCTAGACAGCAAAACTATAAAAAGAGACTCTTAAGTGAAATGATTGAAACTAAAAAATATCCAAGTAGCATTAATAAAAAACAGGATGTTGATAATCTAAGAAATGCTTGTTTTAACTTAATTATCCACATGACAGCGACAAAAAAATTAAGAACAGCTTATAATAGCCTAAGATCTAACACTATGGGAGTTCCCAGATATATTTAATAATAATAATAATAATAATAATAATTATTATTATTATTATTATTATGTGTATTATTATGGTGTACCACCATTTAACCCTGGACCACCAGGGTTAAATGGTGGTACACCCATGGAAATGGAGACACGAAGCGGAAGATGCCTCGGAGAAAGGTCGCTGCCTGGGGATCGCCAGGGCATGTCTGGAGCCGGCGCTGGACATGACAGTATGCGGACCGTCGGGGGCAGGGAGTTAAGGAGGCGGCAACCTGTCATTCAAGAAACTACACCTCCTCCTCTTTAACAACAAAACGACCAGGAGGGCCCAACACCATCACGAGCCCCTCTCGCTGAAGGTGCTGCGCAGGAAATTCAGCCAGCGCTCACCCAGGCGGGACTACAAAGACAGCGCATGAAATGGACATCTGCGATGAATGAAACCGTCATGCGCAGCTTTTATAAAGTGACCAACCTGGGACGAGAAATGATTGGCTACAGACAACCTTTACATGCCGAATTTAGGAAAATCTATCCACATCTCCAAGTTACCGAACAGAGAGTAGCAGACCAGTATCGGGTAATAATGCGTAATCACCTAATTCCAGAGACAAGACTTAATACCATTAAAGAAGAAATACAAGCGCAAACTAACAACGAACAAGACCCCGCTTACAATGAACCAGCTGAGGAGCAACCTGTAATAGAAAACGTATTAAATAACACACAGGAACTTAACACTATCGAAAACACCCAAGAGGACAATTCTGAGCTATATCACGAACTACTTGCAGAAATGGCACGTGCGATGCTAGAATTTGAGGGAACCAACCCACTAATAAGACCCAAACTTCCAAAAGTAAACTCTTCAAAAAAACTAGGTCAAATTATGGAACTTTTAAACACCAAAATTCTTCCACCTTATCTTTTAAATATTAATAACATGCAATCTCTTTACCTTTTAGTTTATAGCAGATGGAACATCGACCATTCACTATCGAGGAAGTCAACCAGATTATCCAAAAACTGCATAATTGGAAATCACCTGGCCCAGGTGGAGTTCATAACTTTTGGCTAAAGAAACTACGGAGTGTGCATCCTTAACTCTCAGAATTAATTAACCACGTTATTCTTAACCCACAGGAAATGCCAGCGTTCCTAATGCAAGGAGTAACCTATCTACTGCCTAAAGACCAGAACAACACACAAGATCCATCTAAGTACCGACCGGTAACGTGCCTACCTACTTTGTATAAAAGTATCACTTCATGTTTAACACAACGCATTTATCAACACTGTGAGTAAAACAACATCATAGCCGCACAACAAAAAGGATGCCCTAAAGGGTCTATGCGTTCTACCGGTTAAAACATTATCCTATAATTTCTAAAATTAAGTTTTGCTTTTAACACCCTGTACAGTTTAAACAGCTAATATTTGTCACCACATTTATGAAACAAATATTCTTATTTATTCCTAAGTATCACCGGTTGTTCTATGGCGTATAATTTATTGGACACTTTGTATATTAGGTGCCTTATAAAGTTTTAATTTAACCTTAATATAATTTTAGCGTAAACCGAGAAATACACCTCTAAAAACATTACATCTTCATTATTAAACGGACTTCATTATTAAATTATTGAAATATAAAGTTATGGTACTCTTTTTTGTTTTTATTACAAAATACAAAATATATTTTTGAAAATCTTACGTGTAGATACTTTTGTCCTAAACTCCCTATCTGGCGCAACACTGTGCGCCGGCACTATAATTACAATCTGCTAAATTCTGCCAGAAAAAAAATAGAATAGTTAATAGAAATGGGATCAATAAAGATGTCAATTCTGCGGAATTACCAATTGCCTCTATTATTTTAAATAAAGTTATGTTCATAATTATATTATAACTATGCTTTTTTATGATTTTTTATTAAGACATCTCAAGAATACTGAGAAGTAAGTACAACTCTTTAACTTTATATTTAAAATATTGATGTACATTTTTCTAAATTTTTTTCAACTCAACTTTATATATCTAAATTCGTCCCCACGTTATTTCCACTTTCAGCTTAGCACTGATGATAGGCTAACAGCGCTGTGCTCAGGATTTTCATTATATGTATATTATTACTGAAAATTGATTGAACTTTTTTAATAAAAATAATAGTAAATAAATGTATGTATACATACATAATTATATTTCAGTAATAAAGGCATAGGATGCGTGCACGTAATATTCTAGAAAAAAGCACAATCAACACAATCTTCAATAATAACTTTTGTAAATTATCAATAACTCTTCTCTGTTTTTTTTACAACAAGGAGGCAAATTGCAATTTAATACCGATTGCAGATATTGGTAAAATGAATCATTTTTAAAAGAAAAGGTTATAAATTTCAAATATTTGTTTTTTTTTTTGGTAACTTTTTAAACAAGGTATATTATATAATTGAAATATATACTCCATTTAAGATCTCTTCGACATATTTTTTACTTAAATTATATGAAGGATGGATTTATATAAAACATGAAATATAAGCTTAAGAAGCTATTTTAACAAGAAAAAAAATTACTTTAAATAACAGCTTTAACTTGGTTGGGCTAATATTGTTTTTCTTACAGGTTTATGACAATCGGATCTGTTCGATATGGTATGCGAGTGGGGGCGGTAAGCCCACCGCCCCCTGGCGCGGGACCTCGGTACCGTTCCCGGACGTGTTGCTGGCCATCGGCTGCCTCTCATCACGATACCGTTGCCAGAATCCCTCTGCTTCCCACTGCGCATCCACCTATTAATAGTCTGGATATAATTAGTTACGCAAACAGAACGGAGGACGCCATCGCGACGTCAGATCAGACGTTTGAAACAGTGCGAGACCATGTTCCGAACTCGGGCGGGTGTTTGTTAAACCAAAAGTGCGCTTTTTTTTATTCGCGACTAGTTGATTCAAATTCCAAAGACAATATTTCAAACCTGGACCGATTGCCCAGGTTCCGCTTCGGCGGAAACCGCGCAGAAAAGCGAGGAGGTGACAAATTTCGCGAATTTACTGAACGGCTTAAGCGAAGCGGTACCTCTGCACCTGTTCCGCCCCCCAGAAGGCATACTAGAGCTACTCCCCCACCTGTTGAGTTATTATCATTACCGGTGCAAAAACCTAATTCGTTGCCTTTACGCAGCGCCTCTTTTTCTCAAGTTGACTATTGTCATAATGACAACAAATATGTGAGGCGTTGCAATCAAGCACCAAACTTTTTAGAAGCATCTCATAATACTTTACCCAGGCCTAAAAACTACACTCGTAGGGCAGATGCATTTGGATCAACATCACCTTTTCTTGACGTTCCAAGAAATTTGCCACAGTTGCAAATAACTGAATCTGAATTTCCTGAAAAGACTATTGTAAGAACGCAAGATCAAGAAAATAATCACAATAAAAAAAAGGATAAGCTTAAACGGAGAAAGGGCATTTATCTATCTCAGTGGCCTACTAACGACGTGGAAAATATTTTGCCAAAATACGAACAAGAAGTTAGTAGTGGTATTTTAGAAGAATCATCTAACGTATTTAAAGAGCCACTCTCTGGAGAATATAGCTCAAAAAATTTTTGTATTATTGGTTCCAGTCCTCAAGAAGAACCGCTTAGTCCCGAGGATAATTGCCCGCCATTAAAATGGCCAGATCCTCTAATTAATAATAATATCATACCCTTAAACAACAACGCTTTAAACGTCTCTGTATCGAGAAGCAATAGCATTTTACCTACCGATTCTCTGTCCGAAGGAGAACCCGAATCCAACGAAAAGAAATTTGATCAAATCTCCCTTGCACCATCGGATATTTCTGACTGTGAAAGCCGTGTAAGCTGTTCTAGCGATATTCCCCGAAGGTATTCAAAAAGGCCTCTAAGAGGGCCTTATGGGCAAATGTTAGAAGCAGAAATGAAAAAACCCGAATCAAGAAGGAATATAAGTAATGATCTAAAATTTCTTGAAGATATGTCAAACACTTCTAAAAGTAAACACGCGCGGAGTAGAGGCTCTGGGAGCAGCTCCACAAATGACTCATTTAATCGAGATTCTAAAAATATGCCTGTTGTTAAAAGAAAAGTTAGTGTAGGAAATCTTAATGTTGAGCAAGTGGAAAAAGAAAACAGTTTAATACCGAACCACCAGAGAACAACATCAAGTCCATCTAAATTAGAAGGACTTACTAATACAGGATCGATAGAACCATCAAACGAACTTCTTGAGCAGCTACTTAAAGGAAGTTCAGAGCAATTGGAATTTAGAGAAAGAGGACAGCCAGCCTTAACTGTAAGTAAAAACCAACTTTTTAATAGCCTTTATAACAAAGATCCTTTGCGATCTTTAAATTGTTTTTCAATATTCTTTTTACTATTTTTAGGTTTATTCTAAGATTAAATATGTAAATATATACAAAGAAATATTGACATAATTGAAATTTCGTTAACTAGTTTAACTATAAGTAACATAATAAAGCAAAGCAAACACAATCGTTAATATAATAGAAATAGGTTGTTTCTATAAACCTATTAGTTTTGGTAACATTTTACCTAAGCTCTCTAGGGTATGATTCAATTACACGCATTATAGTCACCATTGCTTATAAATTGTTAAAACGGTATAGACCATCTAATAAGGAGTACTGCTATAACGGTTGGCTTATTTTAACATTATTATCATTATTATTAATAATAGTAGTATTCGTATGGAGATTTAGAACAATATATAAAGTAGAAAGCTGTAAAACATGATTTATTAAAGCATACGGGTTACTACTGATTATCCCTACTCGACTCTTCAATTCTTTGTTTCTGTACTGCTGTAATTTCTATTTTTGTCCCTGGTAGATAACAAAATAAAAAAAATCTCCCTTTTAAAAATGTTTATTTTCCTTAGCCAAGTTTGAAAATACCAGCATCTTGCTATAATCAGACTTCGGGTTGCCTGTTCAGAATGCGCTATTTTTAAATTCTTTGCCACCCAGTAAGAAGTACCGCAAATATCTGAATTCAAAAATTATTTATTATGTATGTACAGGGTGTCCCATTTTGGGTACTTCTGCGGGATATCTCCGTTATTTTTAGAGATAGAGAGTTGCGGTTTTCGCGACACTGTGCTACTTTTTCGTAAAACTAAAGATGCTGTTAACAAAATGTTCATAGCCCTTTTATTTTTTAAGATACAGGGCATTTTTGTAATTTTTGCATTTTGGGACCCCCGTCGTATCTTTGTTATATTTAAAGCATATTATATATAACGCAAACTTATGTTTTTTTTAATGGAACACCCCGTATATTTATAGTTCATTATATTGGCCTTTTTTACCTTTTTAAAAATATATAACAGTATGGACTTATTTTTAAAAATACAAAAAAAAATTACAATTTCTAAATTTAAATGATCAAATTCATAATTTAATGCGAGGCCATGGCTGTTTATAACAAGAAACAAAAAAATGACAAGTAAATTGTTTTTTATTAAATAACATGTTTCTTTAAATTAATTGGTAACATTGATTTATGTCTTACTATTATCAAGCTTAAGTTGAATTAATATTAGTATCTTTTGTATTATTTTATTTTTGTAAAATTGGTGGATATCGTTAATAAATAAATAAATAAATAATGTTATGGGGGTATACAGGGTGAGTTACAATGCGATATGTCAAAAACGGCTGCAATTTTTTTTTTTACATTTTGGTGACATTTCAAGTATACCGGGGGGCACTTTTTGTGATATTTTTGACATTTGTCCCTTCACCCCCCCCCCCCCAGGGGGGGGGAGGGTCACTTTCTTATTTTAAATGGAATGACGTGTTTTTTATTCTTAAATACGAATCTACATAAAATACGAAGTCTGTTTACAAAAAAAATTTAAAAATTGCTCTGCTGGTTACGGAATTATGATCAAAAAAGTTTTGATTAAATTTAAAAATAATTCGAATATTCTACTACTATAAAAACAAATTATTTCCTACTTTTTAACTATTTATCGTCTATGTATTATGCCTAAGGAGCTGTTCGAAGTGACCGCCTTCGACTTCCAAACACTTTCTTATCCTTTCTTGACATGAGTTTCGTACCCGCTATAACATTACTGGTGTCACTAATGAACAAGCAAAACGAATCCTGTTCTTCATGTCCTCTGGAGTTGTAGGTGCACTAGCCATTACTTTGTCTTTTATAAATCCCCATAAAAAAAAGTCAAGGGGGGTCAAATCTGGCGAACGAGCAGGCCAGTTGACAGGACCACCTCGACCAATCCACCTGTTTTCAAAAATCTCATTTAAATAAGTACGGGCCTGTATGGCATAATGGGGTGGAGCTCCGTCCTGCTGAAACCATACGTTAGGGTTTAAATTTTGGTTTAGTAGACGAGGTAACTGATTTCTTAAAAAATCTGTGTAGACCTGTCCATTTAAATGACCTTGGAAAAAATGCGGACCAATAACTCTATCCTCGAAAATACCACACCATACGTTCACAGATCAGGGATGTTGATTTGGTACAGTTCTCATCCAGTGAGGATTATTTTCTGCCCAGTAATGCATATTGTGCCTGTTTACCTTTTAGAAAAACAAACAACCAAAACTTGAATATGTTTTAATTTAAATAAGTTAAATCTTACCTGCCCGCAATTATTAAAAGAAGCCTCATCAGAAAAAATAACGTTTCTCAAAATATGGTTATTTTCACGCATTTTTGTTGAAATCTAAGTGCAAAAATTAATGCGATTCTCAAAATCATGTCCGTAAAGCTCTTGATGAAGTGTAATGTGGTAAGGATGAAACTTGTACCGGTGCAGAATTGTTATAATTGATGATTGACTAATTCCAGCATCTAAAGCAAGTCGCCTGGTACTGATTTGAGGATCAATAGCTACTGCTCCTAATACAGCAACTGCCTTATTTTCATCTGTTTGCGTTTTAATCCGATTTCGTCGTTTACTTTTTAGACTACCAGTCATACGACTTCTGGTCTCCAGTCTCTTAAAGGCCATATGAGATTTTGGAATATCCGGAAACCTCTCGGCCCACACTACTGCAGCCTCCCTATAATTTTTTCTGCACTCCCCCAAAATTAACAACATATCTACTTCTACACTGAAATTCGCTTCCATTTTTTTCTTTTTAAACACAATTTACTTGTTAATAATACGTCAAAATTTTTATGTAACACTGCTTGTTATGTTGCCATGGAAATCCTACTGTTACTAGGATTTTCATTTCCGTCCATACTAGTAAAATAAACAGTAGGATTTCCATGGCAACCGGCTGTTATTATGGTAAAATATTCGAATTATTTTTAAATTTAATTAAAACATTTTTGATCATAATTCCGTAACCAGCAGAGCAATTTTAAAAATTTTTTGTAAACAGACTTCATATTTTATGTAGATTCGTATTTAAGAATAAAAAACACGTCATTCCATTTAAAATAAGGAAGTGACCCCCCCCCCCCCCCTCTTAGGGGGGTGAAGGGACAAATGTCAAAAATATCACAAAAAGTGCCCCCCGGTATACTTGAAATGTCACCAAAATGTCAAAAAAATATTTGCAGCCGTTTTTGACATATCGCATTGTAACACTTTAAAAAACTCACCCTGTATACAATATCAAGTGTATAAAAGACAATGCAATAATCTGAGAACTTCAAGACGCAATTCATTTACCATTTCAAAATTTGATAAGGAGACAAATTATTATTTTGAATGCTATTCAAAGGGTTACAAAAATGTGCCAAATTTGTATCAGAGAAGATGGTGGTCATTTTGAACATCTCTTATAAAAATGTTGTTTTGTTATATAGTTGCTTTCTTATAGTATTTATTAAATTTATATATTTGTTTTTTTATGTTCCTTGATTACAAGAAAAATAAGAATGATGCAATTCCCCATTCGTCGTTATTAATTTGTAACTTTTTATTTGTCTATTATTGTTATTTACGGCCTACTATTAAATTATGCATTTAATTTAGAAAATTCTTAATTATTTGCGTATTTTTAAAAATAACTCCATACTATTATACACTACAAAAGTGGAGAAACAAAGTGTCTTTTTTATTTATTTTCATATTAGTGTATTTGATCATTAATTTTTTATTTTTTTTTAAATATAATTTTGTTTCTAGTCTTCAGTACCTCAGTAAAAAATTAAAAAAAAAACAAGTGACAACTAATATATTTTATTCTTATTTTTACAG
Source organism: Anthonomus grandis grandis (assembly GCF_022605725.1). NCBI lineage: Eukaryota > Metazoa > Arthropoda > Insecta > Coleoptera > Curculionidae > Anthonomus > Anthonomus grandis. The sequence continues at coordinate 44,885,514 of NC_065567.1, forward strand.
GGGAAAAAAGTGGAGAAACACTATTTTTGTTTATTTTTTATACACAATGTATTAGTTAGTTGTACATACAAGACTAATAATGTATAGCAAAACCCTTATTTTTTATAACTTCAGCACACCGACTTCGCATAGAGTTCATTAGGCTGTCAATATAATCTGCTGAAATGGAATTCCACTCCTCTTGAAGAGCTGTGAACAAATCATCCTGGTTTCTAAATTTATCTTAATTTTTTTGTCTGATTTTCCTACCTAAATGGTCCCATATTTTTTCTATCGGGTTTAGATCCGGACTTTGTGCGGGCCATTTCATAAGGGGCACATTGTTGTCTTCAAACCATTTCTTTACTACTTTTGCGGTATGCTTCGGATAGTTATCCTGCTGAAACGACCATCGAAGCGGCATATTTTCTTCTGCGTATGGAAGTATATGATCCTGAAGAATTCTTAAAAATTGAAATATGTCCATTTTTCCTTCAACTTTTCTTAATGGTCCTACTCCTGATCCGGAAAAGCAACTCCAAACCATGATATTGCCTCCTCCATGTTTCACAGTTGCTCTGGTGTACTTTGGATTAAGTCTAGTATTGGCAGGACGACGAACCCATTTCATTCCATGAGATCCGAATAGGCAGAACTTACTTTCATCAGAAAATAGAACTGTTTTCCAAAGATTACAAATAGGGGAAGTCTTTATCTCCAAGAAAAATGCATGTAGGTCACTTAGGTAAATGTATTATGCATTTCGGCTGTGTAAACAGCCATCATCAGATACTAAAATAAAATACAGGTAATTCAGGATAATTTAAAAAAAGAGCATATTCGCTATAACAATATAGATTTAGAACTTACCAGAATATTACAAAAAACATATACGTTCACCAAATAAAACAAAAATCACCTGTTATTGGGAAAAAAAACAATAAATAAAGGAATTAAAATTAAAAACGTAGTACAATAAGGACATCTACGATTTAAAATATAAAATTTATACTAAGGACGATACAGATTTCTACATATTAAAAGAAGGTACTATAAGGAAGCGTTGCGTTAAAGAAAATATTTTAAATTTTGACTAATACAAATATTATAAGATAAGATGAAACAGTTAGAAACAATAAAGGTAAAAGTTATTTTCTAGGGCTAATTGAATCAAAAAAGCGTAAACTGTCAAACTTAATGCATGTGCAGTCTCGGGAGTTTATGACTCTATTTATTTCAAATGCTTCCAACAAGTCCAATTGTAACCCTTTCTCACAAACATGCAGAACCTCAGTGTTAGGTCCCGGATCAAAACTATGCCCAGACTCTAATATGTGGTTCGCAAAAGGAGAATTGGTATTGTTAATAAAAGTATTTTTATTTCGCGTGATAAGTCTTAAATGTTCGTTGACTCTGAATTCAATTTTCCTTCCGCTTTGGCCGTCATAACAGATATCACACAATGGGTGGGATATGTTTTTTGTAATATTCTGGTAAGTTCTAAATCTATATTGTTATAGCGAATAAGCTCTTTTTTAAAATTGTCCTGAATTACCTGTATTTTATTTTAGTATCTGATGATGGCTGTTTACACAGCCGAAATGCATAATACATTTACCTAAGTGACCTACATGCATTTTTCTTGGAGATAAAGGCTTCCCCTATTTGTTATCTTTATATACGCATTCTCCTATAAAATATAGACTTCTATTCAACGAACTGTTTTCCACTTTTGGGTTGTCCAATCAAGATGTTCCTGTGCAAATTGGAGTCTAGCTAATCTATTCTTTTTAGAAATGAATGATTTTTTGGCTGGACGACGGCTATAAAGTCCAAATTTAGTCAAACAACGACGAATAGTACGCACAGATACCGAAACTCCAGGTATTTCATTATAAATTTCTGTGGTGGGCATAAAGGGATGTTCTGTTGCCAACATTTTTATTTTTCTCTCAATAACTTTATTCGTTTTCCTTGGCCGTCCATACCTTGGACGGGTAGTCACACTATTATATTTTTTAAAAGCAGCAATAGTTTTTGAAACTACGGATCTATTACGATTAATTTGCCTAGCAATTTCACTTTGTTTTACACCAGCTTGAACAATTAATTTTTGGAGATCAATACTCAGATCTATTCCGCGAGGCATTTTGCACAAATCGTATATAATAGTTTAACACCCAACGTTAAGATCAAACTAATGATAAATAATCACTTTAAATACCAAATAAGATTTGCTTGGAATGTTTATTCACTTTTGTCTGCATAAAATAGCATAAATAATTTTTTGATCAACTGATAAGGTAAATACAAACAAGAAGGATGTGTTTTTATGCTGCAATAATAGAGCTAAATATTTTATACTAAAAATGTAAAATAATATCTTGTATGTTAAGATGTTATTGTTAAATTTGTAAATGTTTCTTCACTTTTGGCCGGTAGTGTGTATCTTTGAAAAGGTAAAAAAAGACCAATGTTATGAACTATAAATATATAGAGTGTTCTATTAAAAAAAACATAAGTTTGGGTTATAACTCTAAAAAACTATTAATAAAAAAAATATATATCTATACCTCTAGATTCTACGGAAAAAATCTATAAGAGTGAGTTTGTACTTTTACAAAAACTGTAAAAATAACGGAGATACGACGGGGGTCCCAAAATGCAAAAATTTGAAAAATGCCCTGTATCTTAAAAAATAAAAGGGCTATGAAAATTTTGTTAACAGCATCTTTAGTTTTACGGAAAAGTAGCACAGTGTCGCGAAAACCGCAACTCTCTATCTCTAAAAGTAACGGAGATATCCCGCAAAAGTACCCAAAATGGGACACCCTGTACATATCTGTTAAAAGAATATGCATATAATGCAGATTGTATTAACAGAGAAAAAGTAATATTAGTGAGATATGTGAGCCTAACTTTTTATAATAATTTTATGCATTAATTTAGTATTAAATAAAAGATCGCGAATTTAAAACAATCGGACTGGCCGATTTTGTTTGTTTTTTTTTATTTTTCTACGCTATATTTTATGTTACATTTGGAAATAATGAATGTTACATACAACGAAAATTTTTAGACATTTTAAGATAGACAGAGTGTCCCGGATGTGGGAGATCTCTCGGATTCAGGTAAAAAAATAAAAAAATAATATGTAACTTTCCTACAAAAAAAATTTCTATAGGCCCTCCCTACCAAGATACGGCTTCTTAAAGACGACCCTGGAAATCGGTTTTTCTTCAATAACTTTTAAAGTCCTTGGTATAATTTATTTAACATTTTTGGTGATCAACACTACTAGGGACTTCTTAAATTGGAGTCCCTAAAACACATTTACCTTGTGCGGACTAGGTTGTACATTATAATGCTTAAATTTTTAGCACTTTGTATGACTCTGAAATTATAAATATGGATAGCTTGAACCTTAAACTAAAGAAAAGGCACTCTTGTTGATTATCGATAAAATAAACTGTTTTGGAGAAAAAAAAAAGGAATCCCTATTTTATTTTAACTGAAAAGAATAACGTACGTAAACACTTATTTTTTATAATAATTCTTCACTTATTGTTAAACTGTGTCCATGTTTTCCGGGGCACGCTGTATACAATATCTAATACCTACTTTCGACTATTTGAATTAATACAAATTATATTTATATTAGACTTTTAATAAAACGTTAAAAATTAGATATTCAAACTGACATCCCTATACAACTTGGCAGTAGCTTGTTCATATTTCTTACTGAATTTTTTCTCTTAAATATTGTTGTGTTTGTTCATGGAAACTTTTCTTTTTAAGTAACTAAATAATGTGGCGTCAATGTATAATCAAGGTATTGCGCAAGTTATTATATATATATGCTTTTCCTCTGCCTATCCAATTGTTAGGAATGATTCGTTTAAATAAGCACAACCAGCATAATGAGGGGATGTACCATCGTACTGGAAAACTGACTACTGCAGCTCTGAAAGCTCTGGTGCTTTTTGGTATGGCTAAAGAATGATTGATGATGATATTTATTTCCATCATTTAACAAATCTTTAAAGAACTATAAACCGAAAAATCTCCGGCCCATCCATTAATATTTTGAGGATGCTAAGTGTGCGCCTTTAACATACAATGCAGGTTCTCTTAGCCCAATATCCACAATTTTTTTCCTTTACTGACCTATTTAAAAAGTTCTCCATTTGAGCAATAATAATTTTTGTTTAAATATTTTAGAATAGACCTTTTGTAGTATGTGTTGCGCTGTGCACTTATAATGGGTGTTTTTTTTAGAGGCGGAAAACTTTCATTTGGCCACACTATTTTTTATGACAGCCGACCTGACAGTTCTGGGTTATTTTTAGATTAGTTTGGTTTGGCAATTCATCACGAACATACTCAGGCCGGAGCAACGTTTCCAAATTGTTCAAATTTATTTTGAAAGACATGGTTCTATTCGAGAAACACATCGGGCATTACCTGAGTTTTATGGTGCTCATAATCGTCCTTCAGAGAGATTAATTCGAGAAACTGTTGATCGTTTTCGCAATACTTTTACTCTAGTCGGCAATACGCATCCCGTAAGACGCCGTACAGTGCGCACGCAACAAGCGATAGCTGCTGTGCAGCATAGTGTTGATAATGATCTAAATGTGTCAATTCGTCGTCGTTCTCAACAAGTGAACTTATGTCCATCCACTTTATGGAAAATTTTGCGCAAAGATCTCGGATTGCGAGCATATAAAATTCAACTTGTCCAGGAGTTGAAACCCCAGGGTCATCTTTTGCACCGTACATTAGCTGAATGGGCGGAAGGAAAGATTGCTGTTGATCCACGATTTCATATGAAAATTTTGTTCAGTGATGAAGCACACTTTTGGTTAAAGGGCTATGTAAATAAGCAGAATTGCCGAATTTGGGGGGATGAGAATCCACGAGCTATTGGCGAAAGACCGTTACATCCAGTAAAACTAACCGTTTGGTGCGCTTTATGGGCCGGTGGAATCATTGGTCCTTATGTCTTCAGAAATGCTGATGGTCAGAACGTTACAGTAAACGGTGAGCGATACAGAAACATGATAACCAACTTTTTTGTGCCTCAATTGGAAGCCGTTGCAGGCGTTGCAGAAATGTGGTTTCAGCAGGACGGTGCCACGTGCCATAGAGCGCGCCAAACAATTAATTTACTGCAAGAGACATTCGAGTAACGAATAATTTCAAGGAATAATTTCCTGTAAACTGGCCAGCTCGTTCGTGCGACTTGACGCCATTAGATTATTTTCTTTGGGGCTATGTTAAGTCGCATGTCTACGCTGATAAACCCGAAACACTTGAGCACTTGGAAGCCAACATACGACGCGTGATTGCCGAAATACAGCCTGCAGTACTGGAAAGAGTGTGTGAAAATTGGACCTCTAGATTACACCACGAGCCGTGGGGGCCACATGCCCGAAATCATTTTTAAATATTAATGCAAAAAAAAATTCTTTAATATAAAAGCAAATTCGTTCATATCAATAAAATATTTTGTGTTTAATTTCAATTTAAAGTTCTCCGCCTCTAAAAAAAACACCCTTTATTTAATTTCATGACTATTTCTCGTAATTGTATGCACATTTTTTTTAGTAGTTAAAGAACATCTGTCTGTTAGTAGTTAACAAATCATCTGTCGTTCTCTCACAAGATTTCCATATTTTCTGATTTTTTTTTAAATTATATTTTTAACATATTGTCATATTAGCAAACGAGATACTTAAAGAAACTTTCTCAGCCGTAGAAAGTCAGACAAGAAAGAAAGAGAAAAAAAAAGAAAAGTAAAACCAATTTGCAAATTTCCTTTTTTTGCACAATGTACACTATTTTTACTCACATAATTTTTACCTACACTATCGTGTTCATTCTTATTTAAAGTTGTGCGTTTACTTTTAATTCCTTCCACGTAATAGCTACCACTTATGACCCTATACAAGGTGTCCATCTATAACCTGACACATTTTAACTGCTTATAAGTCGAGAACGTTTTTTTTGACAGTGTTGCCAAGTTTCAAAATTTACCTGAAATAGGAAGAAAAAAATTGATGATTTTCAAAGGCCGATTTCTCAAAAATTTTAAATGTAACACCCTGTACTTTTTAATTTCACATGAAAGCCTGTTAAATCCCCTTTCCGAAAATGTATAAATTGTCTTAAATTCATAATTTTTTTTTTTACACAGAAAAAAAAAATTTCTTAGAATACATATTCGGTGATTGATGAACATTTTCTGGTAATTGCCTATGTATCGCTTTAGCATGATCATAATTAAATAATTTGTGCTATTGCCATGTCTATAAAAAGTATTTATTCTATGTATTAAATTACAACTATTTACAACAATTTTAACAACAAACAATTGAAGAAATTAATTTTAATTTATAACTAATAAATTAGCTGCTGAATATGACCCCCATTTTGCTCGGAACACAAATGTAGACGGAGAAATAAGTTGCCGAAGGCGTTTTGTAGCATTCGCGGTGTAATTTGGTTGAAAACGTTTACTATGTTGTTGCGCAGTTCTTCCAAATTCCTTGGGGTTGGATTGTAGCAACGGTCTTTTACATAAACCCATATACAAAAATCTGGAATGGTTAGATCGGGAGAATAAGGTGCCCACTCGATTGGACCTGCTCGCCCTATCCATCTGTTTCCAAAAGTAATATCTAAGGAATCCCTTGCGACCCTCGAGAAGTGTGGTGGTGCACCGTCTTGCTGGAAGTAGACCGTGTCTAAAATTCCATCCTGCTGAAGTGGAGGATAAAAAAATATTTCCAACATATCGGTGTAATTGTTTCCATTCACTGTTATTATTGAAAAAAAATGGCCCATAAATTTTAGATTTCGATACTTTACACCAAACGTTCAGCTTAGGAGAATCTCTTTCAAATTCGTTATACACTCGACGATTTTCATCTCCCCAAATTCGGCAGTTATGCTTATTTACTCGACCACTGACGTGAAATGTTGCCTCATCAGACATTATTAAATTGGTATCCGGCTCATCTCTAAAAAGATCTAGTAGTGTTTCGCACATTAAATATCTTTTTTCAAGGGCGCGATTTTCTATTTTTTGGAAAGTTTGAATTTTGTAGGGTTTAAACTTAATTATTTCTAGAATTTTACTACTTTACTTTTTGACATATTTGTCGTTTGAAATATCTTCCTAATAGATATTTGGTTATTGTTTAAGGACAACACTTCTTTTACCAGCAAAATATCATCCAACAGATTATCTTGTGCATTTAGGTTTGCTCTAACTTTTCTTTTAACTGTTCTCTCCTGGGAAAATTGGCGTACCCAATGAAGTATAGAATTGCGTGAAGGTGGAGCCCTTTCAAAAATCAGCCTAAATCTTCCTCTCCTCTGCGTAACTGATTTGCAGTCACTAAATAATAACACGCAACATGCCTTTTCCAGGGTGGTAAACCTATTTAAAACTTTCAAAATCTTTAAAAAATGCAAAAATACATATAGAAATCAAATTATTGGGACTGCCCAACGAATGACGTTAAAAATATTTGACAGTAGTTGAAGCCTACAAAACAAATTGTGCAACTCACAGCCTCCTTGACAAGCTACAATTGTTATTGTTGTTACTTGATACCGAGAATGTTATTTAATAGGTCTTTATTGTAGGAAAATTTTCAAAAAGGTGTCATTTACTAAAATTGGCTCTGTAAAAAAAAATAATGAATTTAAGACAATTTATACATTTGCGGAAAGGGGATTTAACAGGCTTTCATGTGAAATTAAACATGTGTTACATTTAAAATTTTCGAGAAATCGGCCTTTGAAAATCATCAATTTTTTTCCTCCTATTTCAGGTAAATTTTGAAACTTGGCAACACTGTCAAAAAAAACTTAAAAATATGGATGAAGTTCTGTGAAAACCGCGCATTGTTGTCATTTTCCGTTCTCGACTTATAAGCAATTAAATGTGTCAGGTTATAGATGGAAACCCTGTATTATAGGCAGGGTAACTTTTCATCCCAGTTTTCTTACGTACTACTACTTAATTTTATTCAAAAAAAAGCTCTTATACGTCAATTTTTGATTCGAGGGGGACCAATAAATTTATAATTTTCAACGATCCAACTTCATTCTCTACGGGGAGGGGGGAAGAATCAACCAAAAAATCTCATAAGAATAATGGTCGAGTGGCCCCTTATTTTAAAGGTATTTCTATTCTGATTCTATCCCCTAAGTTTAAAACGTCTACTTTTCGCAATGTAAGCGCAAGTTAGATAAAGGGATCGGCACAACTTTTTAAAAACAAATTTTATTCAAGAAAAATTACAGATACGGATTTACGTTACTATTGACAGAACAAGTAAGAATGAGGTAAAACACAAAAGTACATATATTTATAATCTGCGATATTCATGGTCGTGGGACAATGCTGACATCGGCAATTCCATGGATTCGCTGGAAGTGACCATGGAAGATGTTCACATAACTCCTCCCTCCTCAAGTCAGAAAATAGGGATATTTTCTGGATTTGGGGCTGCTCGTTCCGCATCCTTTGGTGTCTTTTTCTGGCATCTTTGGATAGCGGTCTTCCCTTTGAGTAGACATATGATGAGTAGTACCAAGATCAGGATTGCTAAGGTACCTACTGATAACATCTGGTATTTAACAGGTTCTTGGGAAACTTCTTGTACAGGTGAAAGCTGATTGATTTGTCTCGAGAGCTGGTAGATTTCATTGAAGTCTATTTCAGTAAAGTTTTCACTCCTCAGAACAGATGAAGGATTAGAAAAGTTAACTATTTGTAGTTCAGGTAGTACGAGTGGCCTTCCGTACTGGATCTTGAAATTATTACTAAATTTCTTTTGACCAACTTGGATAGTGCAGTTACTGGGCATCTTTAGTAAAGTGGGTCCATCCAGATCGAACGATTGATCCATATTACAATGGGTGGTAATTCTAACTTTTTGCTGGGGTAAAATCAGGACCTCGTCTGTAGTCACTTGCTCAGCAATGGGTTCGTCAACATGGGCTTCAATGATCTGGCAACTAGTGGGCTTCACATTGTCCAGGATTTGGAGGATGCAGTCATCACCTGGATAGAACTCCTCCTTGCAGTAAAAGGCATGTTCCAGGAAAGGGCAATCGGTTGCTTTAAACTGGACCTCTTGTTTCGTTCGTGCCAAGTAAGGGTATTTAGGGATGATTAATTGGGAGTTTTGGATTATAGAAAAAAGGCGAAGGAACGAATATGTTTGAGGTTTCAAGATTGGTACGTGAATAGCAAAAATTATTTTGTTATCAGAGAAAGTTACTTGAGTTCCCAAAAATTGATAATAATTAATTGGGTTCTTAAAGGTTGGCAACTGATGTTTATTATAAATTGATTTTAAATAATTAAAAATAAAATATGTAATTATCTGTATAATTACCAAAAATTAAATATATCAAAAATTATTTTAAAAGATTTTTTCAAAAAACCTTAAAAAAGGAAAGTATGCGTTTTACATACGGAATTTAAACTAAACTAAGGTATAATCAATACACGACCCCAAAATTAAAAATTTGTGTGAACGATACACAGATTAAAACTAAACTTGTGTGTGCAATACACAGCCCTAAAAATATCCCTAGAAATCCTCAAACAAAGGGTTCAAAAGGGGCGGAAAGGAAAATACTTGGCCCTTACCGTAGTCTTCTTCTTCCCCGACTCTTACTGCTCTTATAGTCGTCTCCAGATATCTGGGTCGATCCAAGGTTCTGGATAGCGCTGAAGGGTTGAAACCTCAAATGGGACGAATCACCACCGCATTATCCTACCGACTGCGCCAGTTAGATAAAGGGATCGGCACAACTTCTTTTTAAAAACAAATTTTATTCAAGAAAAATTACAGATACGGATTTACGTTACTATTGACAGAACAAGTAAGAATGAGGTAAAACACAAAAGTACATATATTTATAATCTGCGATATTCATGGTCGTGGGACAATGCTGACATCGGCAATTCCATGGATTCGCTGGAAGTGACCATGGAAGATGTTCACATAACTCGCATGTCAAAATTTTGTTGTTATTACTATTGTATAAAACATGACTCTTGTTATATTTATTTACTCTTATTATTCATATTTCTATTTGAAAATTTAAACAGCACATACAAAATTAGACAGCATAAGTAAATTTTTACCACCAAACGAACAAATCAATTTAACGTTTTTAATCCCCCAAGTGCATCTCCTACTCGGGGGTTACTGTCAGCCCTAAAATGTTAAATGGGAATGAGGGTCGAGTTGTACCTTATTTTAAAGATCTTTTTATTCTGAATGAATATGTTCTTTTAGTTTAAAATGATCGTTTTTAATTCTCGTAGTGTGACAGCTTATCGAAATTAAAATAAAGAAGAAACTAAAAGGGCTTTCTGAAAAATATAAAAATTATATTACATTAAAATAACGATGGGAATTGAAATTTTATTCAACTAAATTTTATTTTGGTACTTAATGTAAGTATCGGTAAGACATTGCAATGTTATCGTATAAACCTTAGCCGTACTAAATCGTTTATAAATCTTATCTTTATAAAGAATGTCACCTAAAAAAACTGAGAAGGATTCAATAGTATTTAGTGTGATTTAGGCATGTCCCGCATACCTACGTCATGGTCATATAAATAGTACACATTTGAATCAATGCTTTAAAAATAATAAACACAAATTCTTCATAATTTCTTATATTTAGGTATATCACGTATTAGGTTAATATTTTTTATATTTAAGTTATATTTAGTTTTTCAATTTTACTAAACTAGAACAATATTTTTACGTAATAAAAAAAAATATTTACAAATTTAACAAAAAATGCTGGTCAACTAAATTGCACATTTCAATTAAAAGTATATTTAACAAAAAAATTATTAATATTTTGTAGGAAACTCTTTATTTTTTATTACAGCCGTTAGTTGGCAATGACATCACCACCAATTTTTCGTAATAACTTGCTGGAATTATAAACCCTGCTTTCCTTAATCCATTCCAAAGTTCATCAAGATTTGATGGGTTCAGATCTTTAATTTGATTTTTTAAATTTTCCCACATATTTTCTATAGGGTTTAGATTGGGGCTTTGTGGGGGCCATTCTTAAACATTTTCCATATTATCTGCGAATCGCAGTGCAGCCAGCCCGTAAGGTTTACTTCGCATGACTTTCTTCTTATGAAATTTGTTCAATTTGGTATGTTGGTCTCTTAGAGAATAATGGATGAGATTTTTGGATTTCTTCCTATGGTTTTTTCCGATAAATTATTGCCATAATCATTTATTATTTGCCTTCGTATTTCGCTGGAACTTAAAAATGGATTGGACTTACTTATTTGTCAAATTATTTCGTCCATATATCCAGATGTTTTTCGAGAACGGGGAGCTCTGTTTTCATTTTCCATGCGTTATGTACTGCTGTAGAGCTTTACGGCGTTATACACCATTTTCCTGGAGCAAACTACGAGCCCTGTCTCAGTGAAGTTGGCCCAACTATCAAAACTGCGTTTTTATATAAAATAGGTCATATTAGCGGAAACGTATTATATACTTAAATAAGTTTCTGATAGTATACGATATTTTTATTTAATATTAGCCTAAAATACGACATATTTTATAACAGAGAAAAAATATCTTACAAAAATTTAAAAAAAAAACTGCTGATCAATAAAAATCAACAAAACCAAATAGCAGCAAATCACCACTGCGTTACATAGCCTTTTCGACTAATTCCGGCTTTGATACGTCTTGAATTAGTGTCAACTAATGTTTGGCAGTCATCTGGTGTAAAACTTTTCCAAGTTTTTTGGAGACGAGTTTGCATTTCTGGAACGACTCTTGCGGGATTCGATCTGCGCTTTTTTTCTTCATGATATGCCAAAGGTTTCAATTAGCGATAGATCTGGTATTCTCTGGTAGATACTCGACGTCCATTTTACAGCTGGAATATTGTTTTCTTACATCCAGTCTTTAATTTTTCTGGCCGTACGGCAAGCGGTACCACCTTGTTGGAAGATTTATTCGATATTGTTTAATCGCATTTCTTCAATTTAAGGTGTTAAGTTATTTTGAAGCACAATAATGTGCTTCTCATCATTCATCCACAAAGTGTAAGTTTCTCACTCCAGACACAGATCTCCTTGCAGACATAGATCTCCAAATCATAACAGAAGCCGGAAACTTAACTTTTTTTAAGGCAGTAATTTTGAAACCCTGACGCGAGTCCTACTATCACCACGCATACTCAAATCAAGCTTTATCACTTCAAATAAGCCCACGCTAGTCTGTTTTTCTTCTGAATATTTGTCAGTAAGGGTTTCTGTTTTGCCTAAAATCAGTGACTTATTATTTGTAGTTGGAAAAACGCGGTCAGCTTCCAATGCTGGGTTTTTAAGCAGTAGATCCCGTTGTTTTGTACAATTTAATAATATTTCGAACTGTATACCTCAATTTGTTATTACTATCAACTATTTAGAAAGCATTTTGACTTTTTAAATGCAAGTGAATGATCACTTTTCTTATTTTATCAGAAACAGCTCTACCAAGAGCCATTTTTAATTATTACTAACAACAGCAATGCATTGAAAGTTGATTTACACGTCACAACTTAAAATTTTATCATTTGTTTTACATAGTCTTCCTACTTAATATATCGAAGCGTATAAATGAACCATTCAACTTAAATTGTCTCCATCACGTATTTTGCAATACAGAAATTATTTTGCAAAGAACACAGTTTTGAAATAATAATGCTTTAAAAATAGCTGCGTCGCGTCGGTTTTGTTCTCTTGCAATAAACATTTAAAGGAACCAAAAATATTATGTTTGAAATAAAATTTTAATTAGACCTTAAATAAATCTAGAAATGTCATTTTTGGGTCAACTATGGGTTCCCGCTTTTCTCGGCCACAATGTTTCTTTCTACCCACTTAAAAAAATGCAGTTTAGTCAATATTATAATACACTAAATAAAGCAAAAACGACTTACTTGTAGTAAAAATAATTTGGAGAAAATATAAATGAAGTGCTATTTATGTGTCCACCTAAGAAGAATCTAACTTGCAGTAAATTTTTATACAGTGACCGCATAAATTCGATAAAAATTAGAGACATGATTTTTTGAGAAAAGGCTCGGACCCTCCGATTTTTATTTTAAGTTGCGCATTATTTCACATAAATTTTTGTATACAGAGTGGAACAAAGAAAAATATGTGACGTCATCGGTCATTTTTCTAAATGGAATGATATATTTTTGATTGCATTTATGAAATATAGGCGAAATTCCAAACAAGTTTCCTATAACACACCTTATCTCAAAACTCAACTGTTTCCGAAATATTTACATTTAAATAACAAGAAAACAAATAAATACGTCTATTTACAAATTAAGGTAAAATCGAAGATAAAAATAATTTTATAAACAGTGCCAATTGTTTCTATTTCCATGGTTGCTTTTGTAAAGAATCTACATTTTCAAATGTCACTGTCAGTTCGAAAATTAATAGTTTTTATCAGAATAAATTATAGCTAATTTAACGGAAACCCAACAAATTGAAACTTTGATGATGCTAGGGTACAGGGATCGAGTGCGCACGCAAAAAGAAGTAAGTGAACTGTTTCTCAGTCAACAGTTAGTAGAACAGAGCACAAATTCATAACTTCAGGTCATGTTAGGGATTTGCCAAGATCAAGTTGTCCAACAATTTCTGAACAAACAAAAGTAAACGTTCTGCTCTCCGTCGAAGAAAATCCAAACAATGCAACTTCACAAATTTCAGTTGATAATAATATAGCCGGAACGTCAGTACGCATCTTAAAAGCAAATGAATATCACTCTTATAAAATTAGACTAATACACGAATTAAATGAGGACGATCTTGATCGAAGAAATCAATTTTGCGAGCTTTGAACATTTGCAGTAATAACCATCAGTTTGTGTTCCGAGTTTTGTTTTCGGATAAAGCAACTTTTTGTTTAAACGGTGTCGTAAATCGGCAAAATTGTCGGTACTGGTCAGTGTCAAATCCACACTGGGCAACTGAGGCTCATACACAGTACCGTAAATCTATTAATGTTTGGGCTGGTATCGTGGAAAATAAAGTAACGAAGCCATACTTTTTCGAAGAAAACTTAACAGGACAACGCAATTTGAATTTTCTTAAAGAAGATCTTATCCATGCTTTGGCTGCTGTCCTGACAGATAATTTGTGGTTTCAGCAAGACGGCGCACCGCCACATTTTTTCGAGATGTCCGTAATTACTTGGATACAGTGTTCTCAGGAAGATGGATAGGACGAAGAGGGCCAATAGAGTGGCCGGCCAGGTCACCAGACCTAAATCCTTGCTACTACTTTCTATGGGGGTACCTGAAAAGTAAAGTTTATATTCAGAAGCCAAACAACGTAGAAGATTTGAAAAATAGAATTAGATATGAAATTAAACGTATTTCACCCGAAATAATTGATAGTGGTTTACATGAGTTTGCAAACCGTCTTGCTTTCTTCCAAGAAGTAAATGGGAATCAGTTTGAACACTTGATACATTAATAAGAGTTTTCACAGTTTATAACATTTTATCCTCCATTTTATCTTAATTTGTAAATAGACGTACTTACTTGCTTTCTTGTTGGTTAAATGTAAATATTTCTGAAACAGTTGAGTTTTGAGATAAGGTGTGTTATACGAAACTTGCTTGGAATTTCGCCTATATTTCATAAATGCAATAAAAAATATAGCATTCTACCGATGACGTCATATCTTTTTTTTGTTCCACCCTTTATACAAAAATGTATGTGAAGTAATGCGCAACTTAAAATAAAAATCGACGGGTCCGAGCGTTTTCTCAAAAAATCATGTCTCTAATTTTTATCGAATTTATGCGGAACTTTAGGCGGTCACTGTATGTAGGAAATACCAGAAAATATTGGCTGCATTTTTTTACTTATAAACAGATAAAAAGACAAATATTTTGTTTTGCTCATTTTTTGTTTCCTTCTTAAAAATAATAAAATATACAAGGTGTGCTATTTATATGACCATGACTGTATGTCAGACAATTAGTGAATAATAAAGGGATAGTACAAAACCAGAAATACAGTCCGATTCAAGTGCAATCCCAATCAAGTTCAAGCACAATCCAAATTGCTGTATTAGGACGTATTAATATGGATAAAATCTAAAGTAACAGGCAATTATCTGACCTGTAAGAAGGAATTTAAAATCTCACAATTTTTTTCCTTAAAAAATAAAATGACTCCACGAACTAAAAGAAGATGACCAACGACATATATGAGTATACACGAAATGAAAAGGCAGGTTCGCTATCAAGATGTGAGTCTAAAAAATACCTAATAAACTTGCGTTTAGCACATTAAAAACATCAGTACGCAGGTAGCTAAAATATTGATCAAATATACACATGCAAATTATTGAAATCTAATAGCTAAGTCGAAAAAAGTAGAAAATATAAATACAAATTAAAGTAGTTTGTTGATTTAAATAATGGATAACTAGGAAATTAAATGTTCCGCCACGTTACTAAGCACAAGCCCCTTAACTTTTTCATAGTATTTGTAACTTCTAGAAAGAATGACTTTTCTGTTCATCACTCGGGCACCTATTTCTAGTAATTAGTTCAAAATGATAAAGTAAAGATTGATACCATACGATATCGTCATTACCAAGAATGCGTTGCTGGCAATAGTACCAAGTTACTGTATCTCAATTATTAAGTACTGAATATTTTAAATCCAAATATCTCAAAAATGGTGTCTCATAGCAACTTCTACCAAGAGCCGCACTAACAATTCATTCAAAATTGCATGTTAAAAAACGTCCAGATACCATTTTGATGCAACGATTGACATAATTTAAAAAATTATTTAGAAAAAACAAAAAGTAAAAAAAATTACCATCCTATACCTTCGAAACAAAGCAGTTCCGGACATGGGTTTTTAGGATTTTTTAAAAATACTTTAAGTAAGGAAACCAAGCCTGATTTTTTTTGCAATTTTATTGAAACACCTTACATTGCTTCACGTCAATAAGAATTTTTTTTCTGTATGTGAAAACTGCGATGTTCTGTATGCCATTAAAATAAAATAATTCTATTCTATGAAAAATTTATTCAGGGCTACAATTTTAAAATTAACCATAATTAAAATAACCATATTTAATAAACATTAACCATGTTTATTTTATCAATGTTATATAATTTTTGCAAATAGTCAAAACGCTAGTTTTGTACAATAACTATTGTATAATGTAAAATGCATTTTATAAACATACATCAGTTACTTGGGCCCGACATGCTAAAGTTACGATACAGTTCGCGCAGTTTCTTCTCACTCCTGTAAAATAAAAGAAAACTCACGAAATGCTGTCTGTACACCTATTATACACCATAATTTTATTATAACATTGATCTTCGTTACATTTTTGGTTCCGGTTGATCTATACTTATTATACGTGACAAAAAAATAAATAACGCTGTCGAAATAAAAATTTATTTACAAAGTTCTGTGATAAAGAAATTATGAAAAAAAAATATTCAGCCATGACCCAGATTACCTCATTGGAAGTATGGCAATTGAAAAATCTAAATGTTCATTTTATTTTACCTTACAAACAGCTAAGGTAAGTTAGAAAAAAACTGTTTAAAAAGTTTTTTCTTAAAAGTAACAATAGTTGTATTTTTTATTGCGCGTGTATGTTGGTTGAGAATCCACATTTTTACCAACTTTTTTAAATTAATAAGACCGTAAGAAAATATTAAAAATTGTAGATATTTTAGGCTCTTCTTAGATATTTCTTTAGACTCCTTTTTTGATGCCGAAAAACGGATCGTTTATATTATTGTACATTTTGATTTTAATATAGTGCGTTAAGTGAAAGCCAATGTATAGGATCTTTTTTCGATTTGAAAAAGTACTTGCGAGAGACAAGCGAAAACTCTTATCATAAAATTCGCGGTTTTTCCCTGTATCCAGAAATATAGTCTTCACGATATTGTCTCCATGAATAAAAAACTCCATAGACAGTATTTCCATGATACCCAGATAATTTTAATATATAGAAAGTCCCATTAAAAGAAAGGAGTAATCAATGTCAATATCTCAAAAACTGTGACATTTAAAGAAAATTTGGGTAGGCCACTAGATTCTACCCAAGAAAATCTACAAATTTATTTTTGAATGTCTGACATTAGGTTTGTTCTCACTGCAAATTTCTTACAAGTTTGAAACTGTTTCCAAACCATTCTTGATGAGCATGCGTAAAATATTACAACTTCTGATCGATTTGAAACCGTCTGTGCGAACATCAAATACGGGTTGAGTGGAGAAGAAAAATAACCTCACTTTTTAATGCCAGTGGGAAATGGGAAAATAAATCAAACATAAACAAAAAAAAATTATACTACAACCTTGAAATAGCTGTATATTATTAATATAGTTGTGTGATTATTTGCTACTTCAAGACTTACTCTAAAATAGTCCAGAAATTCTATTCTATTAAATTGGGACACGGTTTCATCAAAATAGTTTTGATTTTTGGGCTTTATCCGTTCTTCAATTAAATCTTCTTTAAAAGTCTGTGTCGGAATCA
This sequence comes from Anthonomus grandis grandis, assembly GCF_022605725.1. Classification (NCBI taxonomy): domain Eukaryota; kingdom Metazoa; phylum Arthropoda; class Insecta; order Coleoptera; family Curculionidae; genus Anthonomus; species Anthonomus grandis. The sequence goes on from NC_065567.1 coordinate 44,903,118, forward strand.
ACATAACTCGGAATCAACAAAATTCTGATCAGATTCTTCCGACGATTCAAAATCACTTATTTCCTTAATGTTTATTTTTAGACTAATCCAACAATTTAAAATACAATTTTCAAAACGAATATCAAGGAGTATACGAAACGACAAAATACAAACAACAATTTAGAGGTTATGTTCATATTCCGAAGATCGGCGTTGACTGGCTACACGAATTCTCTGACACTTTGCTTGAAATAAATCCGAAAACAAGTCTGACTATCAGATGACGATCAGAAATTTGTGTAAGAACATCAAACTTTTGATTTGAAACCGATCAGAAGTTCCTGTGCGAACGCATTTTACTCTATTGCGCATGTTTATTTGTCGAAAACTTGTTTCTTACTGCTGTGAGAACAAACCTATAAACAGAGTTATAGGAGTTTATTAAAAATGATTTTTTTTCATAATCACCCTATAGTATAAAAACTAAGATAGCTATGGTAAATTTGATTGTACATCTTTGATTTCATTAAAAAGTAAAATGGTGTCGCAAAAACCGTGTCTCTCTATCTCTTTTCATAAGCGAGAAACCCCATAAAATTACAAACAAAACGCCTTGGTTAGCTGATACACTGCGAATTATGACAACATATCGCAATAATCTTTTAGCTAAATATAAAAAAAACTAAAGCTTTATCTGATTGGAATACCTACAAGGAGATGAGAAATTTATTTACACAGGCTGTGAGAAGTGAAAAGAAAGCTTATTTAAATTATGTAGCTCAGGCGAAAAATTCAAAATCGATGTGGCATACCTTATCTCAGATGAACGTCTATATTAAAAAAGAAATAATGGTGATATTGCAAATACCTTAAAAAATGCAAACAAAATTTTTTGTAGATTCAATTGCAAGTGTTATACAAAACATTCTAACGAATAAAACCACATTAAGCAGTTTCTCTTTTAAACGAATTAGCGACCTTGATATTGATAATACAGTTAAGCAGCTCAAGTCTAATGCTTTTGGGTCCGATGGTATTTCTCTCCAAATGATAAAGCTTTGTGCTCCTGTTATAACGCCTTTTTTTGACCCAAGTAGTTCATCTTTTCCAATAACATGGAAAACAGCTGTTGTCTTACCACTTCCCAAAGAGTCTAATATTAGTTGCATCTCGGAATTAAGGCCCATTAGTTTGCCGCCGGTTGTATCAAAACTGTTTGAGAAAATAATTTATTCACAAGTATTCTACTTGCTACAAAATGATTTACTACCGGAGACTCAGTCAGGATTTCGAAAGAACTATAACAGCAGTGCCTCAGTACTAACTAAAATACTAGATAATATAATTTATGCAGCCGATAGTGGTGAAACATCTAGCTTAATATTTTTGGACTATAGTAAAGCATTCGATACCCTAAACCACCGACTTTTATGTGTAAAATTAGATTATTACGGATTTTTTGACGGTGCATTAGGTTTTCCAAATCACCGTGGGTACTTGTTGACGAGAAAATGTCTGATTCACTTTCTGTGATTAGAGGAGTGCCTCAGGGATCCATACTAGGTCCGTTATTGTTTTTAATATATACATTTGATATGGATAGGTGTGTAAGAAATTGTGATATACACTACCGCTCAAAACTATTTGCCACATGACTGTTTTAAAGTTATAACTATAAATAATAAACCTATCAGTTATTCTTATGAAACGGTTTATTTATAACAAAATGAATATATCAATACATTTTTCAGTTAATTAAATTTAAGAAATTCAAATTTTGGATTCATCTACATGTCCGCCTCGATTTTTAATAATAGCTTCACAGAGTTTCGGTAGGCTTCTAATTAATTTGTCCAAAGTTTCCTGAGGTATCTTGTGCCACTCTCCTTGGATGATCCTCCACAAGTCTTTTGATGGGGGGCCTGATTTTCGCACTTGTCTATTCAGTTCATCCCGCAGTAATTCGATAGGATTGTCCGGTGATTGTGGGGGCCATACCATAACTTTCAGAAGATGTTGCCTTTGTAATTGACCTAAATATTGCTTGCACAATTTCGACGTGTACTTGGGGTCATTGTCATGTTGAAAGATGAAGTTTTCCCCAATTATTCGAGTACCAGAAGGAAGTACATTGTCGCTTAAACTTGTTTTGTAACCCTCTTTTCGAAGAATTCCCTCTATTCTAATTAGATCGCCTACTGCAGATCCTCCGAAACAACCCCACACCATCACCGAACCACCACCGTGTTTAACTGAGGCCACCGTACGGTTCTCAGCCACCCTTTCATTGGCATAACGGCGAACAAAAACTCGCCTCTTCGTTCCAAAAACCTCGAATTTCGACTCGTCACTCCAGAAAACTTTCATCAATGGTTCATTCTTTGTGTGATTGGGCCCACTCAAGTCTTTTCTTCTTATTAACATCCTTCAGTAGCGGTTTTGATACAGCTAAACGTCCTTTAAGACCAGCATTATAAAGTCGCCGTTTTACTGTCGAAACACTGACCGCTTTTTTACGCTCCTTGTCGATTTCAGCAGCGGTAAGGCGTCTATTGCATTTGCTTATAATTATAATATTTAAATCCTCCTTTGAATTTGTTGCCTTTGGCCTTCCCGATCGAGGTTTGTTGCTAATAGTCTCTTCTCTGGTGAATTTCCTAACATTATAATGGACAGTCCGCCTTGGAATTCCCAAATCCGTCGAAATTTAACGGTTAGTCTTTCCAGCCTTATGAAGTCCAATGATAATATCTTTTGTTTCTACCAATAACTCTTTTGTTTTAGCCATTTTAAAGAATATTTAAAAACCAGCAAAGAAACGGACAATCGTCAATAAGCAAGCGAAATTATTTACCAATGTTACATAAAATCAATTCTTGAAGACTAAACACCTTTAAATGTTTCAAATTTAATCGAAAACGAGCTGTAAACAGATTAGTTTTTTTAGAAGAAGTGCATATTTTCACTACATTGTTATATGCAATTTACAAAAGAGATACAATCTAAATATAGGTATAGATTTTTGTATCTAATTTAAAATATTAAAACGAATACATGGTGGGCAAATACTTTTGAGCGGTAGTGTACAAAGGTATGCAGATAACACACAATTGCATATAAGCTTTAATAAAAGTAAAATCAATGACACTGCTATAATTATAAATGAATGTCTCAAATCTATGTACCCATATTCTTCCAATAATGAGTTAAAACTTAATCCAGCCAAATCAGCTGTGATGTTTTTTGGCCCAAACATAGACTTAGCACGACAAAATATGCAACTTTATATGAACAACACTTTAATTCCTAATGTTCTTCAATATAAAAAGCTTGGAGTTATATTTGATCATAATTTAAGGTTTAAAATCCACGTAAGCAAAGTTGTGCAAAGGTAAATTATTTCACTCAAAAATCTCTATACAAACAAAGACATATTAAATATTATCATGATTCATTGGTTCTTTTCCACTGTTAGTATGCAAATATTGTGTATGGTCCCTACTTGGATGTCCAGTCTAAAGATAGGCTACAAAGAATACAAAATTCCTGTATTCGTTTCATATTCTTCCTTACAAATCGATGTAAGTCACAAGTTGAGCTTATTAAACTGGCTAAATATGCAAGATAGGCTTAAGCTTCATTTGGCAAGTTTTTTTGCATAAGTTGCTTGAGATAAAGAAGCCCAAGTACTTATATGAAAAGTTACACTACAATTTACTCAATATACCTCGTCATAGAACTAGTTTTTTAGCGTTTTTTCTCCTATGTTATCCCCAAGTTATTTAATAGTGGGATGTAAAATGATTTTGTCAACGTATCCTGTAACTTATTTAAGCAAAAATTTAAAAATTATTTACTGTTAAAATATTCATGTAAGATAATTGTGTTTTTGTATTTTTGTATTTAACTGTGTACATTTAGATGAACCAGGGCATAAATGAAAATTTGTTTTTGATTTAGTCAAATTATAATTAAAACACAAAATATATATTTCGTTACGTAGCCTTTGGTAATAACATTCATGGATTTATTTTAGATATTTTAAAGCTTATATATAGATGAATTGTATTTAATTTTCCTTTTGCATGCTCGGTTAAGCAAAAAGCTATGCTGCACTTCGCCGAGTAAAAAATAAAGATGCATTTGTTTATTTATTTAAAATGGTATACGCTGTAATAATTTGTTAATAATTTGTTTTGTAATGAAACAAGGTTTTTTTTTAAAGTAATAAAAATAACATTTTTTCAACTACGGCATATTATATGTAGTTTTTTTTAATTCAAAATTACCCTTTTCATCTACTTTAGTTTGGGTCTATAATCCGAGGAACTTGGGACGTAATATGGACCTATAAAAAATTATCAGATTTGCTGTAAATATGTTTGTCCTCAAGCGGACATTTAAGATTTAACTACTTTATAATATCAAATTTTTGAATAAAAATCAATTTAGAAATCGGTCTTTGACAAGAATGAGTAATATGAGTAGGATCAATTTCGTTATACTTACTGAAATGCAAGTCGCCAATTTTGAAGATTAAACTTAAACGCTTTGTTTGCTAAGTTCACATCAGCTTATACGCAGTTAGATTGACTGCATATGCTTTTGTCTATAACGAGTCATCAATAGGATCGTTTTAGTTTTCCGTCAATTTTTATTTTTTTTTAATCTACAAATCTAATTTAAACATATTTAAAGTAAAAATAAAGTTATTTTTTTTACAAATTGTTACGTGTATACTTTCTGTATTATTATCGTCTGCTTATCTACACGTATTGTATTAACTATAGTTGCAACTACAACATTCAAACAATTACAATAAAAGCAAGTTGTCGTGAGCTGAATTGATCGCAGAATGTCTTTGTTCATTGGCCTCCCACACAGGCGTCCCCTGGAAAATGCGTTGCTATGAGTGGCAACGGTGTGCGTCGTCACAAGTAGGGTTATACCGAATAATAGTTGGCCAAAAACTGTTAGCAGCTGTTAGTTTTTTAAAATTAAACCACATATAAGAATTACTCATTTTAAGTTTTTATGATTCTAAATTCATTATTTGAACATTGCTTATCGGCATCGATTATTGAAATTAGGTCATCAATCTTATGAGAAGCTTATAGGCATATAAACATGTACTCGGAGTTTGCAAAAAATAAACATTTTTATACTAGAGGGATATACAGGGTGTTTCCTAACTACGGTACGAAACTATACAGGGTGAATCGTTAGGTCGTTTTATGAAAAAAAGGTCCTATGAACGTATGTCGGGAGTTGCTTTGTTTCTGAGATACAGGGCGATGAAGGTTTAAAAAAATAACGGTATTTTAAAAATACTATAACTATCCTTAAACCGATTTGGTTGAAATTTGGTGCAGTTATTTGAAGTTATATGACGCTTAATTAGCTGTAACTAGATTAAAATTATTAGGTCCAGTGGCGTGTCAGTGGGCACCACATGCTTATTATTGAGAAAAAAACAAGGCCAATAATTGTTTTGCAGCTTTTTATTTATTTTTGTATTTAAGCAACTAAAAATTTTTCGTACTTATATTATCTTCATATCTGGCTTTCTTTTCGCAAAAAAAAATTAAAGTATCTTTAACTCATTCTAAAAATTATCCATGGACGACAACATTAAATAAAAACCAATTAATTCGATAAACAATTTCGACCTTAAAGTAAATGAGCAAAATGCCCATCTTCTGATAAAACGACTGCAAACGATTTGTCATTGAGTGTCTGACACGCTCAAAAATACCTGGAGTATCCGTTATGATATTGCAGTTGACAATTATCCGATTCCTCAAGTCATTCACATCTCGAACAGAAGTTTTATAAACAAGAGCCTTCAGATGGCCCCATAAATAGAAATCCAGGGGATTCATATCAGGACTGCGAGCCGGCCAATTTTGAGGTCCTGCACATCCAATCCAGCAATTAGGGTAGATGACGTCGAGATGCTGACGAGCAAGAACACTGAAATGAGCTGGAGCCCCGTCGTGCATAGACCACATGTTGACTCTTACTTGTAGGGGTACTTCTTCTAATAAAGTGGGTAAATGGTGTTGCAAGAAATCCGTGTAGGATTCACCTGTTAATCTTGCCGGTAAAAAAAATGGGCCAATTAGGTAGTCACCAATAATTCCTATCCAAACGTTCAGCGAAAATTGTTGCTGAAAATGAGTTTCTCTAATAACGTGGGGATTTTCGTTGGCCCAAAAATGATCATTGTGGAAGTTCATAATAGCATCTCTTGAAAAATTTGCCTCGTCCGTAAATAAAATATTTGCTAGGAAATTATTATTGTGTGCCATCGTATGAATCAACCACCTGCAAAACATTAATCTTGGATGAAAATCCCGAGGCAGTAGAGCTTGTACACGCTGTATGTGATATGGATGCAGGAGGTTTCTTTTTAGAACAAAGCCAGATATGAAGATAATATAAGATACGAAAAAGTTGTATTTTTAGTTGCTTAAATACAAAAATAAATAAAAAGCTGCAAAACAATTATTGGCCTTGTTTTTTTCTCAACAATAAGCCTGTGGTGCCACTGACACGCCACTGGACCTAATAATTTCAATCTAGTTACAGCTAATTAAGCATCTTATAACTTCAAATAACTGCACCAAATTTCAACCAAATCGGTTTAAGGATAGTTATAGTATTTTTAGAATACCGTTATTTTTTTTAACCTTCATCGCCCTGTATCTCAGAAACAAAGCAACTCCCGACATACGTTCATAGGAACTTTTTTTCATAAAACGACCTAACGATTCACCCTGTATAGTTTCGTACCGTAGTTAGGAAACACCCTGTATAATATAATGTGATATTCGTCAATGATCTGTATAACTCTGTGCCTTAGTAATATCATTGGAAAGTTAACATCACTGACAGTTTGTTAAAGATTCATTGTTGTAATTGTCATTTTTGGGAAAATTTGTTATATAGTGTTATTTTCCATATTTTTTTGAATCTATTTAAAAAGCATTGTAATAGTAGATTTCTGGAACGGAAATTGTAATTTGATGTTAGTACAGTATCATTATACCGGGTGGTGCGTCGCCGAGCGGAACATAGGAAATCCCATGTAAATTTTAAGGGGGTCAATTATTGGCTTCCCTGTACATTTTATACATAAAATGTAAGATAACTTTTTGAAGAGACCAATCTGGCAAACTCTCGTGCAAAGTTTCAAAAAATTTTAATAAGCGAATCTTGAATTATTCAATTAAATGTAATTGCAAAATTAGCAAATTTTCGGTTCAGATAAAACCAGACACCAGCCACCAGCAAACAATTTGTTATAAGGCTTTGTCAAATCTGACGTACAGCCGAATACAAGAAATGTTTTTTTTCGTTTTATTAATCTCACAACCATACATTCGAAGTAGGACACGTTAATATTACCTTTTTATATAAACTTTAATTTAATATAACGATGAAGTTAAACCAATAACAATTATTATTATCGAATATTAAAAAAATAATTTTATCATACTTAGAATTTAATTAAACCAAGCAGTATCTGAAATATTTTCAATTTATTTTCCGTCATTCGGTGAAAGATCAGGTGACCTGGCTGGCCAAAGTATCCGGTACCGTGGACCAATAATATTGCCGTTAAAAGCATTTTCCAAGCACTCTCTAACCATACGGGCATTATGGCCCGGCAACCGTCCATTTGGTACCAGATCATTTGATCTTCCTGAACAACTTCTTCCAAGGCGGGTCCAATTTGATTTAGAAATAATTCCAAATAGGTTTCAGCTGTTAGGTTATAGTCCATAAAAAAAAGCTCAGTGATATGGTGTCCGATAATTCCCACGAATACATTTGTTTTTTTTAGGGATATTGTGTCCGAGTATATACAAAGCGATGTTCATTTTCTTGGCTCCAATACCGGCAATTCTGAACATTTGGTTCATTGTTGAGGGTAAATGTACATTCATCGGTAAAACAAATATTTCTTAAAAAAATCCTATCACTATTTGCTCTTTCCATCATTTCAAAAAAAATGCCATTCTGCGCTCTTTATCTCCTTCCTGCAGCTCTTGATTTTTTTTTTAATTTATACGAATAATATTTGTGTTTTTTTAAAGTGCGCAATACCATTGCATGATGTTTATTTACCTCTTGCTCAAGAACCCTCGTACTAACCATCTTGTTTTCCTCCACACTCAGTAGAATATTAAGATCTCTGTTCTCTCTTTCTTCAGCTCTATTTTCGATATCCTGAGTTGAACATTTACAATTATTTATTACGGTACCTTTGGACTTGAACTTTTTGACATTACGTTTAATATGTCAAAAATCTGAAATGGACGGAATGGGCTTGGTGGGGAAATAAACTGAAAACATTTCAGATAGTGCTCTAAAACTGTTTCCCGCATAATGCCACTTAATTATGGCTATTTTTTCGTCGATTGAATAATTCATACTTGTTTTCAAATATCGACTGTCACTGATTTATTGACACTTTTCCTCACTTCAGTGACAATATTCATTTTACTGGTGCCCGTTTGGTTTTACCTGAACTGAAAATTTGCTAATTTTGCAATTACAGTTAATTGAATAATTCAAGATTCGCTTATTAAAATTTTTTTAAACTTTGCGCAAGGGTTTGCCAGATTGGTCTCTTCAAAATGTTTTTTCACAAAATTTTTTCTATAAAATGTACAGGGAAGCCAATAATTGACCCCCTTAAAATTTACATGGGTTTTCCTATGTTCCGCTCGGCGACGCACCACCCGGTATACTTTTATGCATCCAAACAAACATACACCAAAAAATTAGTTTGTTAATTATGGGGCAAATAAAACTAATGATTAAAAATCGTATCTCATGACATACGCTTGCAAATGCATACTATTTTTTTTTTTAATTTCTATGGATTTTTTTACCAGAAAAAAAAGGCTTACCAATTTCGATAATAGTTTTGTCAACGTCAGAGTTCATTATATTTGCTTTCAATTTGAATTTTTTCATTTACTTATTCACTAAAATTAATGCATAATTTACAATTTCTAAATATTGTATAAAATGAAAAACATTACCTAGTATGAATATTTTTCAGGTAAACTTTCTGTTTTGTTGAAAGATAATAAAGTTATTTTAATGTTCGATACAATATACTTTTCATATAAAGCTAAAAAATTAATAGAGATTATTGTGTAAAGGCACATTATAAATTTATGCTGGGAAAGTACTTTTAAAAAGTATTATACGTTAAATTAAATTTTTTTAATTCAGAATAGAATATTTAATTTTAATTGAATAATTTATATTTTGTCCCACTGTGTTCGTTCTGGATATAGCGCCGCAATCATAGCGAATTCAGTCTATATTTCCTTGTGACCGCGTAGAGGCGTGGCAGTAAATAACACCGACGGAAAATACGCGCATCGCTCGGTTATGTGTTTAGTGGCAAATCGCAATAATCCAGATATGTAAACTTCTTCGAGAGCCAAATCCAAATGAGTTCCAGAAGCGAACTAACACTCCCTATAGTGCCAATCGATAGTTGCATTGGTGATCTCGCAATCAACCCCATCAACAACTTGGTAACTCAAGCAAGTCGTGTTCTTGATGTCTCGGTGTCTTTTTGTCGTCAACATTAGGCGTAGAATATTCATGTCTCATCGGGTTAGTTTCCTTGCACACTCAAAAACATTACGTTTACCCTTTCATTCCACTGCACTGCTTGTGTAAACTGTTTGCACTTTAAGTTAAGAAGATCTTTATCGTTAAAAGTGAAATATTAAAGCATGCTATCAGCTTAGTAAAAATTGTGTTGATTTTTGATTTGCATAGAGTTTAGTCGCGAAGGGCATGTATACACACTTCGATATAATTATTATTACAAGCTTTAATATGTTGCATTTTTGCATACAAAATCCATATAAATGTATGTGATTGGTCTGCAAGACAAGTGTATTATTTTAACATTTAAAAGTTACTAACGACAAACTACATCAAAGGTACCTTTAAAGAAAATATATTACTTATTTGTAATGCCTAAATTATTTTTAGTTATTTTCATAATAAAGTGTCAGTCTTGTGATATTGTATGTCTGCATGTTATCCTACGTTAAAGTTAAAATAAAAAAATACATTAAAAAACGTCTAGTTGAAATGAGTTTTTTGCATAAATATGAAAAAAAAACACTTTAGAAAAGTTAAAAAAACCTTAGTTAACGCACGATAAGCGTTAACTTAAGTAATTTATATTCTTCTAAGCTAAATCTAAAAAAAGTTAGCGTTAAAACAAAGTTTTTGTTGTTTGTAATTTTTTGAAAAATATTTAACCCTATTCTCGGTAATTCCGAAATAGGATATAAAAAAACTTCAAAAACTTATTAAAATCGCGATATTACGTCCTTAGAAAATACAAACGGAGGAGCTTAAATTGCTATTTTTGCTAAAAATGTAATATAAGGTAATAATATGTAGCAAATATAAAATTATCGTTAAATAACAAACATTGTTCTCGCACAACTTTTGGGCAAACGAGTCTTTCCATAGTTTCAAAGTTTTTCCATAAACTTTTTTCACTTTTGCTTACATTTTTTAATGCATACTGCTCTTTGTTTCTTAATATAGTAACGAGATAATAACAGCTTTCCGTATATCATGATTAGCTGAATACATTTTGATAAATAATGGAACACATGTAACATATTTAATACTATATTATAAAATATAGGTTTTAAATGTACCATATAATGTACCAAATGTACCGGCAATATAGTCATTAGAAGAAAATATGCAAATTTAAAACATGTTTTCAAGATTTAATAAAAGATTGGTTTGCTCAGAAAACAAAACTGTAGGGAAGACCGGTCTCAATTGTAACAAAATAGGCTTTTTTTATTTTTCGTTCATTAATCTTGCGCTCTAAAAAACTAAATTTATTTTGCTAAGGATATGTTCTACGTTCGAAAAAACTTCGAATCTTTGGGCAAAGGTTTAGAACATCAGGTGTAATAAATGCTACCGGTTGTAGTTGAGGCGAAGGAGTGGTGTCCCTGACAGTTGATGGTCCTGGCTGAAATGAAGAATTAGTGTCTCTTGTCGTTGATTGTTCCAATTGACAGCTATTTCAGCAGGTTTAGCTGTAGGTGATTTTGTTGTAGATTGAGTTTGCTGTAGGGTTTCATCTAGTGGTCTATCAGTTACCGTTGATGGTAAAAAATCTGAATCTTGAAAAATTCCACGGTTAAAGGAATAAATGCTGGTGCAAGAAAATCCTGATAAAATATTTGTTGGTGTAGTGGCTGAAGTAAAGATAATTTAACAATTGATGGTAAATCATATAATGTCATACGCTTGCCTGGATTGTTCTTCATCCATTGATCGGCGTAGTTGTTGAAATACTTTTTAAAAGGACCATATACACCACGATCCAGTGATTGGAGACGGTGGGAAGTGTGTGGTGGAAAAGACAACAATGTTATGAAATTTGCTCTGCAATAATCTATTAATGAAATGGATACATATGAAGAGTGATTATCTAATAAAACCAAAACTTTATTAGTCTCGCTGGGTTTAGCGTGTTTCACAAAGTATTTTATAAAGTTAAGAAACTCCTTTTCTTGCATCCACCTGGACTTATTTCCTTTTCCTACGCATCCAACAGGTCCATCTCTAATAAAATGATCCTTGAAATGCAACCGGGGAAATACAAACATTGGCGGAATTGCGTTACCAACAGCGTTTACAGCCACACATAGGGTAACAAGTGTTCCACGCTCCTGACTTGCTACTGATCCTACTTGCTTGGTTCCTTTTTTTGCAATGACCTTGGTTGGCTTTTGCACCGTGGACACACCACTCTCGTCAATATTGTAAATATTTTGTGGCTCAAAATTGTGTCTTTCCAAGACAGTTGCCAGTTTATCGAAAAAGTTGGAGATATTTTCTTTATTGAAATTCATGGCTCGCGCAAGACTTGTTGCTTGGGGTGTGTGAGGTGTTAAATGAGGATTTCTTCTTAGGAAAGCTACAAGCCAATCTTCACTAGCCTGTTCTACTTCATTCCATTTTTAAGGATATTTAAGCCGACTGGGAGATGCAAACTAAAAGGCTAGTTTACGAAGATCCCGTGTAGTGAGGCCAAAATACAAATCGACAGTTTTTTCACAGTATTTGACTAGCTGTGACTCTTGCTCAACAGTAAATACCCTGTTGTAGGGATTGTACCCTACCTTAGGCTGTAAATTATTACGTAGAGCATTTACAAAGCGATTTAATGCAACATGGCACATTCCATAACTTTTAGCCACTAATAGACTGCTCATTATCAATAACCTTTCTTGCTGCTTCTTCATAAATAACTTTAGGTATCAGTCCCCTGTCGGTCTTTCTTGGTCTCGGTTTCACCATTTTTTATGACTATAAAGAAGAAAATATTTTTTAAAGAAATCGTTAAATATTCTAAAAGAGACTTGATAATTATTTGTTGTCGTATTGGCTTATAACAATAAGACAACAAATCATTTTGCCATATAAGGAGTCAACAGATAAATAAATAAAATCGGCATAAAGTTAAAAAACAACTTTGATTTTAACACGTACTACGGTGTCTATTATTATTTATTTATTATAACTAATTATTTATAACTAATATTTCTAAATTTTCTCCCTTGCGCAGAGCTGGGGATATATATAATGCTGTGCAGAGCCAGTGTGACATATTTAGCTGCAGCATTAGAAATATTAAAAATGTAAACTTTCTGGTTTAAGTTCATTAAATTGTTATCTTTATTCATTGTACGACTGCAACATGTTACAATTGACACCGTAGTACGTGTTACAATCGACACCTGATATCCTTCAAAAGTAAGGTGTACATTTCTGTTTACTTAAGAAAAAACAGTCAACCGCTATCCACTAAAAAATAAAGCAAAAGCTTTATCAAAGCCTACCCTTACCTTAAAATAATGTATTTAACAATATATTTACGTTAAAATCATTATATTTTTCGCTCGTTAGAATCATTCTTAAATATGCTTCGCAAGTTTGGTCGCCTTTTTATTAATGTCAATGTCTCCTTTTTATCGATATTCAAGATATCGAAAATGTCCAATGAAAATTTTTGAAATATCTCTGGTTTAAATGTGACAAAGTGTATCCGGAGATCGGTTTTCCACATCAAACTTTACTTGACAGATTTTCCATACGACCGCTTAATGTTCGACGTAAATCAGCTGATCTGCAGTTTTTATATAAATTGGTAAACCACTTGATCGACTCACCAGACTTGTTGGGAATGTTAAACTTTCACCTTCCAATGGTCTTATAACAAGAAATCCTCCTACCTTTTACTCAACAAGAGCCAGAACTAATATTTCTAAATTTTCTCCCTTGCGCAGAGCTGGGGATATACAGGGTGACAATTTCAAGAGTAGCCGTGGCTTATAATTTTTAAACCGTAAAAGATATAAAAAAATGCTTAAAACCGTTTCTATAGTAACAAGGGGGAACCAAAATGATGAATTTTTTAGGGATATACTATCATCCCCCTAACCCCCAGAGCCACCCCCTTAAAAATTTTAAATTGGAAGGGTAGTCGAGTGATACCTTGTTTGAAAGGTCTATTAATTCCCTATATTATGCGACCCTACTTATAATAATCAATGCATTTATTTTAGAGTTATGCCAATTTTAATATTTTATTAAAGGTTATTTAAGTGTTTTTTAATTTCTTATAAAATTAACATATTTTGAAAATGTTATAAAATATTTAACATTTGAACATTAGTACAAATGGTTAAGAACTAGGAAAACACTCTGCAATATTGCGTTTATTCTATTTTTAAAACAATAAAAATCTGCATTGAACTTTAATTATTTTATTAAATGCTCAAAGTGGCTTCCATTATTTTGCAAGCAAAAGTACAATCTTTTTTCAAACTCTTGACGAACATTTCTAAAAACTTCAGTTGTTAATAATCGGCACTCTTGTGTAATTCTTTGTTTTAGCTCCTCAATGGTGGCAGGCTGCGTTTTGAAAACGACCGATTTTAGGTGACCCCAAAGAAAAAAATCGAGAGGGGTGAGATCTGGCGATCTTGGCGGCCACTCAATAGGTCCTCTTCTACCAATCCATTGGTCTGGATAATGATTATCTAGCCACTCTCTAACAGGCAATACATAATGTGGTGGAGCCCCATCTTGTTGAAAATGCAATAAATTTTCATCAAGAACAAGATCTCCATTTTCATCCCTTTGGTTTTCCAATTCCGTTATTACTAAAGGCTCAACAGTTGTTTCTAACATTTCAGCATAAATTTCTCCATTTAGATTATCATCAATAAACAATGGCCCAATTATATTATTCCCTAGAATTCCGGCCCACACATTTATTTTTTGGGGATATTGGGTGTGCCCTTCCCTAAAAATATGGGGATTCTCATCACTCCAGTAACGGCAGTTTTGCTTATTAACGTTACCGTTTAAATAAAAAGTGCACTCGTCACTGAAACAAATGTTTTTTATAAAACGTGGCTCATTTATTATTTTTTGGGTCATTAATTCACAAAATTCGATCCGCCTGTCTGGATCGTCATCAACAAGTTCTTGAACAATCTGTAGCTTGTAAGGATGGAATTTATTAATTTTTAATATCTTTCGTACTGATTCACGAGACACTCCTGTGGCAGCTGCTGCTTGACGAGTCGACATACCAGGATCCATAGCAAAATGCTCAAGAACCTCAATCTGAGTTGCTTCATCCAGTATTCTTGGCTGATTTTTCTTTATATCACCTACAAACCCAGTTTCTTCAAATTTTCTTACCAACTTCTGGATGTAATAATGCCCAACCTGCTTATCTGGGTGCCTCTCATTAAATATTGTGGCACTTCTACGAAAACAGCGATTTTGAGAACCATAAATAAATATCATTTCAACTCTTTCGGCGATCGTATAAACCATTGTAAAAATAAAACTAGAGCAGTGAGAGAACTTTAAATCACAAAAAGAACCACGATATTACTAACCAAACCAAAAATTGAACATTTTAAGGCAAAATTTAAATAAACAAAAAACATCAAATATTTCGAGAATGGCAGGCATCGAAAATTTTCCTTTTTTTTACATCGCCAAATACCATTCCGACAATTCAATAATTTCAGTATAAGTGTACTATTTATTGGAGTTTTGTTTTGGCTTTTAACAATTCATTTTAGTATCAGAATAAATATTTTTATTCTGATAGTAAAATGAATTGACTAACATTTAAAAGGACATACATATCTCGGAAATGGTTGCATTGATTTTAATGAGTAAGACGGCAAAATATAGGGTATTAATAGACCTTTCAAACAAGGTATCACTCGACTACCCTTCCAATTTAAAATTTTTAAGGGGGTGGCTCTGGGGGTTAGGGGGATGATAGTATATGCCTAAAAAATTCATCATTTTGGTTCCCCCTTGTTACTATAGAAACGGTTTTAAGCATTTTTTTATAACTTTTACGGTTTAAAAATTATAAGCCATGGCTACTCTTGAAATTGTCACCCTGTATATAATGCTGTGCAGAGCCAGTGTGACATATTTAGCTGCAGCATTAGAAATATTAAAAATGTAAACTTTCTGGTTTAAGTTTATTAAATTGTTATCTTTATTCATTGTACGTTAGTTTTGTGTTTGGATAGTTGATTTTAAATTGTAATTATGATATTTTTCCCACTAAATAATTGGATTTTATAATCTGTTTATGTGGTGTAAATAAATAAATAAAAATAAATAAATAAATAAATAAAATATTGTCAATCTTAACACTTTGGGATTCACAAACAAAAATGTGACGACACGTTTATTTACTTTTTCGGCAGTTTATTAAAATTTGCCTACAGAACGAACGGCACGGCACGCAGTCCAGGACGATTAGACTTTCTCTGCTGAAAAAATCCCATCTGGCTGAATTTTTTACCAGAGCTTCTTTTTGACATTACCAATCATCCCTCAAAAGTCCCCATGAATCCAAGTGGAGCTTTTTTTTATGGGGGGTCAAAGGTCACAAAAAACACTTCTTTACAAATAACATCGAAACTATCAATCCTACGATAAAATGAGCTATTACCTTTTTTTGTTCAGTATGAAATTCTCCACAAAAAAGGTCTTATGCATTTTTTTCGTAGAGGTCATTTTTTTATAGAAATTTTACTTTTAATGATGGACATTGAAAAAATTGTAAAATATTGTACTTTTTTCCACGTCACCATAGAGGTAAAGTACCAGACGCGTTTTTTTTTCATGTGGTCTCCCCAATAGGCCTAATCCACGAAGCTACAAAGAAAAAATGAAGTAAATAGGATTTTTTATTTAGTCATCAGTGTGACATGATGCGGCATCTTCCAAGTCTTCCCCAACTTCAAGTGTTGAGCACAAAAAATTCATTGGATCTAAATTTTCATCAAATTCAATGTTTTTGGACTCTTCATTGTCCGATTTTATGTTTAAACAAGATTGTCCATGGCAGTAGCCGCAAATCGGAGAGCAGTGTAGTCCAAGTTTCCTACATCCGCAATTAGCTCCACAACCTTTCGTACAATTACAAAAGATTGTGTTTAATAAAACATCAGGAGCAGGTGGCAATAACGTTTGTATTTGCTGTAAATAATTATCAACCATGGTCCATCCCCAATCCAATGGATTCAAATTCTTACCAAGCCATTTCTGGACTTGATAATAAACACGACATAAATGTGATTGAGCTGCACTCGATGTCGGTGGTAGCATTGAAAGTTTAACAGCTTTATCGTATCTTGTCGATTTCGCGAAGCAATTATATCGATGATGGTCAAGAGATTCTTCGCGCGGTGGAGCACCATATATCGCTAATAACGCTTTGATACCGCTTGTGAAAATATTATCTGGGGAGCATTGTTCCTCATTAAATATTTTAGCTGCATCTCTGATGTCACTTCTCTTCTCAAAAATTTTAATGGCTTTTGCCTTGCCTTTATTGAAAAGAGCAGATGTCGTGTCACATCCAGTCAAATCGTGCATAAATAAAATGAGTGGTTTAATAGCAATATGAGTATCGAAACTTTTCGAAGAATATATAACTGTATCAATGTGTGATTTTCCAGGTTTCATAAAGTAAATATCTTTATTCTCAGGCACGAGAGCTGTCAATAAAACCAATAAATCTACATCATTTCCAACAATTATACTCCGATTTTCATTCGTCAACTCAATTGCAGTATTGATAATGAGAACATCAGCATCATCCTCTGCTTGCACGACGTTTATATGATTTAGTTTCAATTTTTCTGATAACATTGTAATAAATCGCTGTTTATTATTGACATTGGAGAGAAATTTCTCTTGAGTTGTTGTCAGAGTCATTGATGGATCAAACATGATTTCTGTGGTTGTACCGGTTTTTGCTAATCGTCGTTGCTGTTCCATTGCTTTTGTGTTGTTACATTGATTGTTATAACCGTCGAAAACAACGGTAACGTTCAAACCAAAGTGGTTTCGTAAATAATGAACATAACAATCAAAAATAGCATCATATGTAACATCTCGATTCCACACGACTCGATGCAAAAGAAATCCGCCATCAATAATATATGTGTCTTGAAGAGGAGTTAATTCTAGGGACACTGGTTGAAAAGAATCATATAAAGCTGATTTCTTGGTCTTGCGCATTCCCATTTCATCAAAAAGAGCCAATGGATATGGCGCTAACTCATATTGGAGAAATTCTTGTAGTTGATCTTCAAATTTTTTTGTTACACTTATACGTTGAAATAGCAACAGTGGATCTATAGCGATTTTCGTATCGTGAACTTTAACAGAAGAAGTAACACTTAATAATGGAAGGACCCTGTGCATACGTTTAAGCTTTATATCTGAGAATTTTTGACCCATTACTGTCTTCATGGAAGCTACACCGATTTCCTAAGCATTATGACAATTTATTTTATCGTCACCAATAATTCCACTCGAAATGGACATAATGTGATTGATTTCTGGGAATGGATCATGAGAAGAAAACCAATCCAATACTTTTTTGACGTCGTCATTGTCACGGTCTACTCGAGCGTCTCGTGCATCTACATGTTGGTCTGCTGTATCTAAACGGACGTTACATAATTTCTCTATACCCTCGCTGATAGTATTCATAGCATGCATACCATACACCCATTTTGCCAAAACACTTTCTTGTGTACTTCTCCCACGTGCAACGCCACCCTCTGTTTTCATGGATTTCATCAATGATTGTTCGATGATCATGTCGCTCCAAGTTCCACAATATGATTTATTAGATCGTCGAATAGTGAAAAATCCCTCTGTAAACTTTTTAAATGCATTTTCTTCCATAGTCAGATGTAACTTAGACATATCCTGAAGGTATAAATGTGCTGATTTTGCATAGAGGAAATGTCCTGACGCATGAAAATAAGGGAGCATATTTTTTATAGAATTTAAGTGTGCATTCCAATCTCCCATTCGCTCAGCCCTAATGAACTCTTTTGCAATTGATACCATTCGGAAATATTGAACCCATAATCGCGCCGTAGGACCTCTATTCTCACATTCAAATAATTTTTCATTAAATTTGTCCACCAATAGATCAACCATATCGGAATTTTCAATTTGATCAAATGATAAGATACGCATCATTACTTGTTCAACAGTACCATCAAGAATTCCAACATTTTCATCGATATTAATATTTTTTCCGATTATTGTCGCCAAAGCCAGATGGAGAAGTGTATGAGCTCTGATAGCTCTCGCATAAGCATGACCATCCAACATTTTTTCAACAGAGTTTGTAGCATAAATGACACTCAAAACATCTTTGACACCACTCCCAGCCATGATATAACCAATTGATCCGAGGAACGACATAAGTAAATGAAATCCGCCTAGTCTTACGATTACTTTCGACAATTCTGTTGAGTCTGGTGATGCTGCTACAATTTCGCGAGCTTTTATATACAATGGTTGATCAAACGTTACGATACATGTCTTATGACCATACCGATGTCCATTATTTAATGCACATTTTAAAGTGGTATAGATGGTATTGTAATTGCAGGCTGATGAATGAACGGTAGAAATAAAACACGAGATGTTGAAAAATTGAGGTCGTCAGTCAACAGTAACTCCATAAAATTATTCCAACCTGGAACCTTTGATATAGAACGCCACTTCCCATACATCCATAACAAATCAACTTTTCGGATAAATGAGAGGGGTCTTGAATCATCATAATCGAGATTTTCCATGGTAATTTTGCTCAACCCAGTGTTACCATAATGTTCATAAACTTCAATTGGAACTTCAGCAATTTTTGCGATTTCAGTAGCCGCTGGGATGGTCATCAATCTTGCAATTGGATCCTCTGCGATGACTGAACTTAGTGGTGTAATCATTTGTATTACTCCCATTATGTGAATGGTATTATGACCATCGATTGTATAAACATTAATATCAGCATTATCAGCAGCGAATTGTATAAATGTTCCAGTTTCAGGTAGTAATATGAACGGTTGAGGATGGTGAATAGCAGCAACTTCATAGAGAAGTGTATCTTTATATGATGATGATAATCCCAAGCTTGATAATATGTCAAGAATGCGCCTAGACCCAAATCTTCTATGTAGAAAAACTGATAAGCCAATTTGTAAACGCGATATGAAGGATCGTGGTCGCACTGCTGACATAATGCAATGACTCAAAGCAGTACACTTTAATTTCAGTGGCTCCAGCTTTCCTTTTTTATTTTTAATGATAATTTGTTCCAATAAATATTGCAGACTTTCAGGAATATCTTTATTAATATTGTCGAACATTTGATTTGTAGGAGGATAGTAATCACTATTAATAGGTGTGGATTGAATATCTTCTCGAATGATTGCTGCAGCGGCCTCTAAAATTCTGAATCGTACTTCTTTTTCATCGTATTTTCGATTTTCATACCAGGTTTTGTTCAAGATATCATGACGAACATCGGAGAAGCAAATCATAGTCGAACTTCGACTCTTCGTGGTAATGCCGATTTTTTTACCGTACTTTTCAACGAGTTTTGATTTGACGGTAACATCATCAGGAACAAAATCTGTACATACCTTTTTCAACTCAGATAACGTGAATTGACAGTCATCATTATTTTCGATGTAATGAAAAATTTCTTCCATTGCTGAAGAGATCCTCATATCTTGGGGTCTCCCATGCTTTTGGAGTGATAAAGGTCGCGCGAAAGAGACGTAGCACTCACTGTGATATTTCGCATTTACTGCTACTAAATCTTCTTCATAAACAATACGATTTTCAACTAGCCTACCAAGCGAATCATTACGCTTTTGAGCTGTAGCAAGCACTGTCGATTTAAATGTCGATGTGGAGACCTGCTTGATTTTTCGCCGACGACTCATAGGAACTCGTCTTTCATGTTCTTCAGAACACTCCAATCCACAAAATAAACAATTTTTGTCGAATTCAAATTGCTCGCTCTCGGCAGAACGCATTCTTCGCCGAGGAGGGCTAGCAGTCGAGGTACTGGGGACAGCATCTCGCTCCCTTTTAGCCGCAGTAATACTACTCATTTCGCTCGATACTGGCGTCACGTAAGGTTTTAATACCGCGCTCGACACAAACAGTCGCTCCGTCTGACAGCGATTTGTCGCAAATTATGCAATTTTCGGCCATTTCTCGATAAGTAGGTGAATAATATCACGAAAAAACTGTGAGAAATTATTCTACACGTCTGTTTACAACTGAGAATAACAGAATACTGGCCTGAAGACTGGTCAAATGACGTCAATGTCCCACAGCCAGGTATACAGTGACGCACATACGACCATAGAAAAAAAGGGCCAGCTGTGCTCTAGGTCACAAGGGGGAATACCCATAGAGCCCCTACCATAAATATTCAACGAGAAAACGATTTCAAAACACGTTTTGACTCGAATTTTATGATTTTTGACAGTTACGACACTTTGACCGCAATTTTCTGCAAATCGAAGGTCTCTACGAAAAAAATGCATAAGACCTTTTTTGTGGAGAATTTCATACTGAACAAAAAAGGTAATAGCTCATTTTATCGTAGGATTGATAGTTTCGATGTTATTTGTAAAAAAGTGTTTTTTGTGACCTTTGACCCCCCATAAAAAAAAAAGCTCCACTTGGATTCATGGGGACTTTTGAGGGATGATTTGTAATGTCGAAAAGAAGCTCTGGTAAAAAATTCAGCCAGATGGGATTTTTTCAGCAGATTGATCTTCTTTTCGTCTAATAGTCCTGGACTAACGAAAGATATATTCAAATTAATTACGGGTCAGCAGAACTGCATTTTGCTTTGGCTTATACGCGTGTTTCCATAAAATTAAAAAATATGGTGCTTGTTGTCGGTCGTGTTACTTTCGACACCGGTCTCCCCTACTTGAATGGCTAGTATCCCTAGATTTAAACCCCATTAAACCTATTTGGGTCGTCATTAAATATCATTAGAAATATCTTAGATGCTAATGGGTATTCGAGAATATACTATAATTTAATTAATAATTTGTTATATATGTTTATTATTTTTTCTATGGTATGTTAAATTTGATTATTCATGATCATTCTATGCAAAAAAATTAAGTTAACACCTGAAGTTATTTACAAACTTTTACTTGTTTGCTTTTTTTTTAATAAAAATAAAATGATTTCTTAAATTATTTTAAAACATAATTGACCTCTACATTGTTTAAAACAGGTTATAATTAATGTAATATTTGATTAACTAAGTAGATTCTCATATAGAATGCTCAGATGGAACCTCTTTAATAAAAATATATAAGTTCTAAACATGATGTATTGAATTTTATTGGCAATAATTTATAACTTATAACTCAAAAATATATATTTGTATTTGCTTTACCCAAAAACTAGCATTTTTTTAGATTTACGTAGACTAAAAAAAGGTAATTTTTAAACATTAATTTCACATAAAATTAAAAGAATCCAAGTTTTCATGTTCGCTTCCTTTAAAACCTGTTTTAAAGCTGATTTGAGCTTTAAGAGATTAAAATAGAAACCCAGGAATATTCCCAAATCCATTTATCAGCAATGTTAAATTAATATTTATAAAGAGGGCAAAAAGAAACCGACTCTATATTGGCCATTCTACTTCATCTAATTTGTATAGTCAGATCACTTAATGATGAATTGGATTATATGATATTCTAGAGGAAAAACTTCTTTAATTTCATTACAAATATTCTAAAGGTTACTTTTTGAGTTTTAGTCTTGGCATATAAGTTAACTTTCACTCTGACACTGTCAAATCAGGATTGTAGGGTGTCAATTCTATATGATTCTATTTTATTTAAAATAGACATAATCCAAGATGTCTTTTATCATATTAATGAATTAGAAATATTTTCCATCACATCACATACAAGGTGCCAAAAATTAGCTATGCAAGTTCTTTGTTGTTCAAATTCGATTTCAAAACAAATTTATTCATCATGAAGGTAAATAAATAATTATATACAAAATTGTAGCATAATAATATACATATGTTGTACAACCTACCAAATACATGATAAATAGGACCTCGAATGATGGATGCCTCGATTATAGAGAACCGTTTACACAGGTTCATCATAAGATAGAACCTGTGGCATAGCCCTTCAAAAACCTTAAAAGTAAAAAGTAAAAAAAAAAGATTTTCTTAATTAATCGAGACATGCATGTGTTGAGTATCATATTATTATGAAAATGTAAATACGTTAATTATTCTGCTAGTTTTTGTACAATTTTATTAGTATTCTGTAGTTAAAGTTGATTCGTAGGGTTTCTTTAGGGTTCTACTTACGTTTGGTTTATTATTTTCATCTATAGTGTTTAGTTTTTAAGTAGTTCATCTTGTTTGAGAGCCCCATTTTGGCCCCAATTTAGGTTATTTAGATTATATTATTGTAAATCCCTGTAGTTCTAATTTTCTAGAATTTGTATACTTGCTTGCTTTGACTGTCAGTATTCTCCTAAAATTATTGGTCTCTTTGGGCAAAAACAATGAAGATAATTCTAAATATTTCGAAACTGTTCCATCGGGTTTTAAAAAGGACGCGCTTCGTGCAAATCATTCAGTTTTAATTGTTTAGTCAGTTTTTACCTTGGAAACAATTAAACGACAGTCAAGGCGAGTTAGGTTAGTGTTTTTGACGTTGACAATAAAAGTGTGTTCCGGAATTTCGTTACAATTGGTGTCAGAAGTAAAGGATATTTGGAAGCTCATTTTAGTGGATGCCTTTAACAAGAACTCAGGCCAAGATGGAGACCGAGAAATTGATGGAGCTGCTATTGAGAAAGTTTGACGAGCAAAAAGTAGAACAAAAAGAACGAGAGCGTAAGCAGAGGAAAGAACAAGAAGAACGAGACCGCAAGCAAGAAGAACGAGACCGTAAACAGAAGGAAGAACAAGAAGAACGAGACCGCAAACAAGAAGAAAGAGACCGTAAACAAAAGGAAGAACAAGAAGAACGAGACCGTAAACAGAGGGAAGAACAGGAAGAGCGAGATAAGAAACAGGAAGATTTACTTAAGACAATTAAATCTGACCTGAAGAAAGAAAATGAAGACCTGATTCGAACCATGAAAGATGACTTACTGAATTTAAAAGATAATCTTAAAAAGGAGCAGGAAGAACGAGACAGAAAACAAGAGGAACGAGTTTTACACCTTAAAGAAGATCTGGAGAAGAATCAGAAACAATTAATGACTAACTTTGAAGCAACAGTAGAAGAAGAATTGGGACAAGTACAAAAAAAGATCCAAGAACTAGAGATGAAAGTAAAACAGACCCCTCTTTATCCCGATCCTAGAATGCAAACAATGATGAAAGTAAAGCCACCAAAATTCGACGGCAAAGAAGCATGGAGTATCTATTTGAATCAATTTGAGGCCGCTGCTAGGGGAAATCGCTGGGATAACGAAGAAAAGGCAATCAATCTTAAGCTAAGCCCTAGAGGAGAAGCTACAGAAATATTAAGAATGGTGCCATCTGAGGATCAGCTCAATTTCGACGTACTGGTGCGTACCTTAGAGATGAGATACGGTGAAGCCCATCTACAACAAGTGTACCAGGCTCAATTAATATCTAGAAGACAACAACCCGAGGAAGGACTTTAACAGTTTGAGGCCGATGTTGCTCGATTAGTAAATCTGGCTTACCCTTCAGCCCCAACAGAGTTCCGAGAACAAATTTCTATAAATTATTTTATTGACGGAGTTCGAGATCCAGATACTAACCACGCCCTAAGGATGGCTCATCATAAAAGTATTTCAGAAGCTTTGGCCCATGGACTAGAGTATGAGGCAGCTTTTCAAGCAACTAGAAGGCAGACACGAATAAGACAAATCAGAACTCCGGAAAGTGATCTCGAAGATCGCCTAAAGAAGATTGAATCATTATTAGCGAGGAAACCTAAAAGACCATTGCAATGCTGGAATTGCAATGAGGAGGGGCACCTTAAACATCAATGCCCCAAGCCTTTAAGAGATCCAAGGAACCAGGAAAACTTCAACTAGTCAGCTTTATGGGGCGCAAGCTGGCTGGGTGCTACCAAGCCCCACGTATAAGACTAAACCGGCTGCCACATCCTGGAGAGAGCTTGGTAGTACCGGGAAAAATATGCGGCCGTGAATGTGAGATGGTAGTGGATACAGGATCAAGTCATACTATCGTGAAGCCGAACATCGTAGCACACTGTAGGCTTTCAGCACCACCCAATTTAATTCTGGAGTCTGCAAATGGAAAAAGGATCCCGATTCTTGGATTGCATGAAGCTACAGTCACCATTGGCTTAACAACATTTCAACAGCCAGTATTAGTGGCAGAAATCATGGATGATGTCATATTAGGATTAGATGTTATGAATGCTCAGCAGTTTAAAATGGATGTATATAACCGGATATTGACGACGAGAAATGAAGAGATTTTTATGCACCACCTATATGAAGATAAAGTAAATACCAGAGTCGTTAAGTTATTCAAGGATATTACCATACCAGCAAATTCAGAGGTGGTGATTAATGCTACAACTGGAGGAAAAGAGGAAGAAACTGTTTTGATTGAGCCCATGGAAAACTGCAAACTATATGGTAAAGGAATTTTTCCAGCCAAGACTTTATCTACGCAGAAGAAATCTACTGTTTTGGTTCGAATGGTAAATTTAAAAGGATATGATCAACACCTGAAACAAGGAGAGAACATTGGCGTATGCTCTGAAGTAGTGGCAGTCATGAAAAATGCTGATAGAAGTCGTTATTCAAACAGACCTTTTCCTGTATGTTTACAAAACCTATTTGAAGAATCATCTGCCAATTTAACCATGGACCAGTGTAGTAAATTGCGACGTCTTCTTGAAGAAAATCAAGATGTGTTTTCCTTGCACGATAATGACCTGGGAAGAACTGATTTGGTGCAGCATCGAATTAACACTGGAGACAATGCTCCGATTAAACAAGCACCTCGAAGAATTCCGATAGCTAAACAAGGAGAAGTTTCCTCAATGCTTCAAGAAATGAGGACCCAAGGAGTGATAGAACCTTCTCAGAGTCCTTGGACATCTCCAGTTGTGCTAGTAAAGAAAAAGGATGGATCCACTAGATTTTGTGTAGACTATCGGCGACTGAATGACATTACCAAGAAAGACAGTTATCCCCTACCAAGAATTGATGACACCCTGGACACGTTATCAGGTTCACAATGGTTCTCAACACTCGATCTAAAGAGTGGATACTGGCAGGTAAAGATGCATCCAGAAGATAAAGAAAAGACCGCATTCTCGACTGGAACGGGACTTTGGCAGTTTACAGTAATGCCCTTTGGACTCTGCAATGCTCCAGCTACCTTTGAAAGACTTATGGAAACAGTTTTACGTGGAATGACTTGGGAATCATGTTTAGTTTATCTGGATGACGTCATCATACTGGGAAAAACATTTGAAGATCATTTAAAGAATATTCAAGAGGTATTTGTTAAACTGCGAGAGGCCAACCTGAAGCTAAGTCCTAAAAAATGTTGCTTATTTCAAAAAGAAGTTCGATACCTTGGCCATGTAATATCAGAAAAAGGTGTCAAGACTGATCCAGATAAAGTAGAGGCAATCGAAAATTGGCCACGACCCACTGATAAACACCAGTTAAGAAGCTTTCTGGGCCTTTGTTCCTATTACAGAAGATTTGTAAGAAATTTCGCTAATCTTGCAAAGCCTCTACATAAGCTCACGGAGGACAAAATGGTATTTAGTTGGTCAACAGACTGTGAAGAAGCATTTCAACGGTTAAAAAGAGCACTATGCACATCTCCAATTTTAACATATCCGATTCCTGGACCACCTTTTATTTTGGATACCGATGCGAGTAATGTTGGAATTGGGGCCGTTCTATCACAAAAATATGAAGATGGCGAGCACGTGATAGCTTATTTCAGTAAAACGTTATCAAAACCAGAAAGAAACTATTGTGTCACCAGACGAGAGCTATTGTCAGCAGTAAAAGCTATTGAACATTTCCATAAATATTTGTATGGTCAACGATTTATCCTTAGAACCGACCATGCTTCGTTGAAATGGCTGTTTCAGTTTAAAAATCCCGAAGGACAAATAGCAAGGTGGCTTCAACGATTACAAGAGTATGACTTTACAATAGAACATAGGAAAGGCGCATATCACCAAAATCCGATGCTTTATCGAGAAGACCCTGTATTGAAACATGTCAACATTGTTTTAAAAAGGAATCAAAACAGCATCCAGAGATATTTACTTGTAATAGTATTGGCCTTCACAGTTCTAAAGAGTGGGATGTAGCTAGTTTAATCCAAGATCAGTGTGATGACCCAGTATTTGGTCTTATTTACGAACTGAAATCTCGAGAAATTTCAAAACCAGAATGGAAAGACATTTCTGACAAATCTCCAAAACTTAAAGCTTATTGGTCTCAATGGAATTCATTGGTTATAAAAGATGGATTATTAAAAAGAGTCTGGGAGAGCGTAGATGGAAAAGAAAAGACATATCTGACAGTCCTTCCTCGAAAACGTATTCCGGAAGTCCTTGAAGCTGTTCATGGCGGTGTCGGCGGAGGACATTTTGGAGTTAGTAAGACCTTGGCAAAAGTGAGAGAACGGTTTTACTGGCTGAACAGTCATCAAGATGTTGAACGCTGGTGCCGACAGTGTGAGCAGTGTTCGTCAAGCAAGGGCCCAAAAACCCGGACAAGAGGAAAGATGATGCAGTATCTTGTTGGTGCACCCTTTGAACGAATTGCCATAGACGTAGCAGGACCCTTTCCTACTAGTAGCTCCGGAAACCAATATGCTCTTGTTGCTATGGATTACTTTAGTAAGTGGCCCGAGGTTTATCCGATTCCAAACCAAGAAGCAACGACAGTAGCTGAAGTGCTGTTCCAGAACTGGATTTGTCGATTTGGTGTACCCAGAGAAATACATTCAGACCAAGGAAGGAACTTTGAGTCACAAATATTCCAACAAGTATGCCAGTTGCTGGGAATCAATAAGACCCGTACAACCCCACTACACCCTCAGTCTGATGGAATGGTTGAAAGATTTAACCGCACATTTGAAACCTATTTAAAGATGGTAGTAAACTCTAAGCAAACCGACTGGGATACCTGTATACAACCATTCCTATTGGCATATCGTTCTTCTATCCACAAGTCAACTGGAAAAAGCCCGGCAAAAGTTGTCTACGGTGATGAACTTCGTTTACCTTTGGACATTATTACTGGAAGACCCCATAAGTCTGAAACCCTTGAGGAGTACGTCGACCATTTACAAGAGCGTTTACAAATTGTTCACGAACAAGCACGGGATAAACTTCATCTAGAAAGTAACAGAATGAAATCACGTTATGACATAAAGGCAAATTCTACCGGTTTTAATCCTGGGGATAAAGTCTGGTTATACAATCCACGGAGGACGAAGGGCAAGTCACCAAAGCTCCAGAAGGATTGGGAAGGTCCATTCAATGTGGTCACCAGAATCAACGACGTGGTGTACCGTATCCAACGACATCCGACAGCGAAGATGAAAATTGTAAACATCGTCCGGCTAGCGCCCTATCATGACTCAGGTGGTCCCATGTTTGATCGGGACGATCAAACTTGAGAGGGGAGCAGTATTATGAAAATGTAAATACGTTAATTATTTTGCTAGTTTTTGTACAATTTTATTAGTATTCTGTATTTAAAGTTGATTCGTAGGGTTTCTTTAGGGTTCTACTTACGTTTGGTTTATTATTTTCATCTATAGTGTTTAGTTTTTAAGTAGTTCATCTTGTTTGAGAGCCCCATTTTGGCCCCAATTTAGGTTATTTAGGTTATATTATTGTAAATCCCTGTAGTTCTAATTTTCTAGAATTTGTATACTTGCTTGCTTTGACTGTTAGTATTCTCCTAAAATTATTGGTCTCTTTGGGCAAAAACAATTTCGAAACTGTTCCATCGGGTTTTAAAAAGGACGCGCTTCGTGACAAATCATTCAGTTTTAATTGTTTAGTCAGTTTTTACCTTGGAAACAATTAAACGACAGTCAAGGCGAGTTAGGTTAGTGTTTTTGACGTTGACAATAAAAGTGTGTTCCGGAATTTCGTTACAATATTTAAGTAAGGCGAAGCAGGCGGGGGTTCTGGATATGCAGGAAATGTAAATTAATTAATATTTATAACAATAATAAGTAGACGGCAATAGAAGATCGAGCGGCTCAGCTCTTTTAATTTTTATTGTAGATTAAGTATTGTTTTTTTGAGAATCAAGCAGATTATTACGAATATATTTTTTAAATGCAGTAAACGGAAAACTTTTGCAATTAGCCGGAAGTCTATTTCAAAGTTGAGAAGATTTTTGAAAATTTGCTGTTCTATGTTGTGGTATTCTAAATAAATTTATAAATCTAGTGTTATGCTCATGAAGAATATTTGTAAAATTGTTAGCTAAATATAATGGCTTCCTAGTTTTATAACTTTATACACGAAGGAATACATGTGATATTTTCTACGATTTTTCATATTTAGAATTTTGTAAGAAAAACGCATACAACAATTCTGAAGTTTTTGTATTGAGTAAGCGGAGTCTTCAGTCAATGAATCCGAATATACCACATCGCAATAATCAAATAAGGATAAAACAAGTGTGTTACATAAAAAATATTTAGTTTTAGGAGGTAAATTATTTTTTAAGCCGTAAAGTTTTCTTAAGCGCATGTATGCAATTTTGAGCTTATTCTTTATATGTGTTTTAAATGAAATACCGCTATCAAGGTATACTTCTAAGTTTTTGACCTCTCTTTTGTACTACTGGAGCTGCTCATTACGAATTTTTGCATTTAAAGTTGTTGCTGCATTAAGGGCGTTCTTTTCACCACCCAGAAAAATTACACATGATTTAGACGAATTTAATTTCAAATTATGGTCGCAGGAAAGGTTATCTATATTTTCTAAATCCTTATTAAATTGTGCTTCTATTATGGTAGAGTTTTACGTGAAAGTGAAGTATACAGCTGGGAATCGTCAGCATATTGTTGTAACATTGAGTACTTTATGCAGGATTTCATATCTGCAACATACAATGAAAAAAGCAACGGCCCCAAAATAGAACCCTGGGGAACACCGGTAGATAAAGGGTAATAACTTGATTTTTCAGTTGTAGAAGCCTTGTTTATTACTACGCAATTCGCTCTACTATTAAGATATGACTTAAAGAAATCAATCGCGTTATTCGAAAAACCAAAATAATAAAGCTTTGCTAATAATATTTCGTGGTTTAAAGTATCGAAAGCTCTACTAAAATCCAATAATCCAAGACATGTTTTTTTTTTTCCTCATTTATCCTACAGTTATTAAAAAGGTGTACTAGACTCGTGGTAGTGCTACAGTTCTTTCTAAAACCCGATTGGCAGTCCGGGATAATATTATAAAAATCAACAAAGCTGCATATGTGTTGGTGCATAAACCTTTCTAAAATTTTGGATCAGCTACTTTTGCTAGAGGTTTCAAAATAGCTTTTTTCCAAATTGTAGGATAAAAATTTTGTAATAAGCAGCTATTTAAAATATTTAATAATGGTTTTGTAAGATATGGTAGGCACATTTCTAGATCTTTTAAGCCTATGGAGTCTTCACCTATTGCATTACAGTGTATTGTTTTAATGATTTTAATTAATGTTGGCTCATCCAATTGTGTAAAATTTAGGTAAGACCGTGTGTTAAAATGCCTGTTAGCTTTATAAAAATTAAGTTTTTCATTTGAAGTTGTATCAGCTGTAGTATTTAAACCTGAAAAATAGTTCCTAAGAGCTGTTGCATTTAAAAACTTGTCTGGTAAGCCAGAATTCCTCCTACAGCAAGGTTTAATTTTCCTGCAGCATTCCAAAATTCTCTTCGATGCTTTTGTGACATTGTGTTGAAATAGGTGATTTTTTGAAGCTTGATTGTTGAAGCTAAAGATCATTAACTTAGAAGAGTTGACGCATTTTTTCCTAATCAAACGTAAACCAAAGAATGATATTTAAATAGAAATTTAAATTGCTTGGAGTTTTTCATTATTGTAAGTTTTGACAGGACAACTGCGTTTTTGGTGGTTAATACCAATATTGGTTCAAAAGAAATATAATTGAAGAGTAAATTTTGATGCATAATGGACTAGATAGAAAAATTACATAGATTATATTAAGCTAAAATTTTTGGATTGTGAAAAAAGACCTTTGGATTTCGGGTTGTCATTTGATAAGTATATTGAAAATATCGTCCAAAATATCGCTTGTTAAAATTCTTGTTTTTTTTTCCAATATCCAAATGATTTAAGAGCAACCAAAAAGCGTATAGGGTAAATTGTATCCGGTTTCTAAACATACAGTATTGTGCAAAAAGATAGCAACATTGAACTTTCCTGTTATATATCTTTTAGTATCTATTTTATAAGTAAGGTTTATATATTATTTACAAGAATAGTTAGAGCCTGTTTGATTTAATTGAGCCTGAAAATCAATTTTATATTTCGTGTAGTACCCCTTCTCCTTTATAACATCTGCACATCGTCTTGGCATGGACTCAATTAATTTCATAATATAGTCATTGTTCACTTCTTTCCAAGCCTTTTCCACTATTTCAAAGAGAATATTTGTATTAGAGCATATTAGGTGCCTGATTTTGGTGTCAATATAATGCCATAAATTCTCTACAGGGTTTAGGTCTGGCGATTGAGATGGCCAGACTTAAACTTGACAAATTGAGAAGCATGTTTTGGATCGTTGTCATGCTGAAATATGGCTGTTACTGGCATAACTTCATCCATATATGGCACTAAATGTGTTTACAGAATGTCTTTGTACATGAAGCGATCCATTTTGCCCAGTATTCTTACTATGGGTCCCATGCCACGAGCCGAGAAACATCCCCATACAAGAATACACACATCGGAAAAGTCTAGGGATATTTTTATAAATTGACCTTATTTTTTTTATTGTTCTGAATAAATAATAGCCGAATTATAGTAATTAAGACTCTTTTACTATACTAAAAAAATAGCCAAAATTACAAAAATAAAGAACTGCCTATAGGTAACTAAAATTTAAAAAAAAAGTCTACAATTTCTTTAAAAATTTATTCTTTTGTATAATGAAAAAAAATGTTTTTTAAATTAGATAGAACAAAAAAAAACGCAAATTAGTACACAGTATGACCTCCACGTTGGTTTATGACCGCTCGACATCTATTGTTCATAGACAAAATAACGTTGTCGATGTTTTGTTGGGGTAAGTTTGCCCATTCCGCTGTCAGTCGCTCCCGGAAACGAAAGGCAGTGTAAATGTCACCCATCTGTGAAGTTATTCTTCGCTGGAGCATATCCCATATATGCTCAATTGGATTAAGGTCAGGAGATTGTGCTGGCCATGGCAATACATCAATCCCCTCGTTCTCCAACCAGTCTCTCTGGACGCGACATGTAGACGCGCATTATCATGCATTAGGTGGAAGTTTCGGCCAACAGCGCCAGCAAACGGACGAACAACAGGTTGAAGAATGGTATCGATGTACTGCTGAGCTGTAAGGAAGCAATCTGGAAAAACGAGGTCGGTTCTACCGCCCATTATTATTCCAGCCCATACCATAATTGTACCCCCTCTGTATGTATACACTTCTTGGACATGTCTTAACCGTTCTGCATTTCCAGATCGTCTCCATACCCTCACTCGACGTGAATCTGGATGAAATCGAAATCTGGATTCGTCGGTGAATAAAACTATGCTCAATCATGTTCATTCCAGTTCTGATATTCTTGGCACCATTCTAATCTCGCAGCGCGATTGCCTCTGGAAAGAGGTGGACACCTAAGTCAAAGTCAAAGTCAAAAAAGTTTATTACCAAAAAAATAGTTATAAATATAATTAGCTACATGAGAAAATAAAATTGACAATTTCTGGTAAAAGGAACTGCTTCGCGATTATATAAAACCGATAGTGCAATTTGCGTGAAACAGGCCTTGAAAACATTATAAATAAACACAAAAAAAAATTCCTAATTAACCTAAAAAAGAACAACACTAAAACTAAAAAGGGTAGAAAAAAAAATGGCAAAGCAATTTGGCTGGCATGCGACGGAAGATAACATGAATAGACAAAAAAGAACCACAAAAGAAAGATTGGACAGGCCAGCTTATCTTTGGTCTTAGTTGATTTTGCAGTTTATACTACTATGTATCTACTACTAGTCATACTACTAGGCATCTCGTTGGAAGTCGAGAAGAATTTGCTTAACCTCGGTGTAAAATTTATTAAATGACAAATCTTTAATATTATTTGGCAAGTTATTCCACATTGTAACTCCGACAACCGAAAATGACTTGTGGAAGTTACTTGTTCTATGTTGAGGTATCCTAAAATTTCGAACATTACGAGTATTGTGTAAATGCGAGAGAGTAGTAAATAACTTATTTAAATAAGGGGGTTGACCCGACTTTATTATTTTATATATAAAGGCATATATGTGTAATTTTCTTCTCCTTTTCATATTTAAAATAGAATTTATGTTTAAATAAGGTGTGATATGCTCCCGATAGGCAGCGCTATAAGAAAATCTTATACAGCTATTTTGCAATTTTTGTATAGATCTAGAAAGCTCAAATGTTATAGAATTAGAATATACGATATCACCGTAGTCGAGTAAGGAGAGAATAAGGCATTGCAGAGATAATATTTGGTTTTACTCTTTAAGATATTTTTAAATCTGTACAGATTTCTAAGACGCATATATCCTATATTTAATTTGTTCTTAATGTGTGTCTCAAAACAAAAGTTAGCATCTAAAGTCAATCCTAATATTTTCACTTCATTGACAACTGGAATTTTTTCTCCATTAATCTCAATATTTATACTTTCATATAAGTGTCTCAGAATTCCTGACTTACAGCCATATAAAATGATGTTAGATTTAGCAGGGTTAATTTTTAAGTTATGCTCATTGGAAAAATTAACTATGTTTAGTATATCCGATTTAATTTTTTGCTCAGAAATATTAAAATTTAAAAAATTTAATGGCATGTATATTTGAGAATCATCAGCATATTGTTGTAATTTACAATGTTCAATACAGTTAGGTATATCCGCAACATAAATCGAAAATAAAAGAGGTCCCAATATGGAGCCCTGAGGAACACCAACTTCCAAGTCAAGATACCTTGAGTGCTCCAAACTTCCATTGTTGGTTTTTAACAACACCGAATGTGATCTATTTTTAAGATAGGAATCAAAAAAAGAAACTGTAGATTCGGAACAACCAAAATATCCCAACTTTGCAAGGAGCATTGAGTGATTTATAGTATCAAATGCTTTGCTAAAATCAAGCACCGCCATGCAAGTACTTTGTTTATGTTCTTCGTTAAGTCTTATATTATCTAACATTCCCACCAGACTAGTAGTTGTACTATAATTCCTCCTAAATCCCGATTGCGTATCTGGAAGTATACCAAATGAGTTAACAAAATTATAAAGTTGTTGGTGAATATGCTTTTCTAGAATTTTAGAAACTACTGATAAAATACTTATAGACCTTATGTCTTTTAGTTCTTTTGGATTAGATATTTTTGAAATAGGTCTTATAAGTGCTTTTTTCCAGATATCAGGATATACATTTGTAAGAATGCAAGTATTTAAAATGTTTAGAAGTGGTTATTTACAAAAAGGTAGGCAAAGCTTGATATCATTTATACAGAGTCCGTCAGCTCCTATAGCATTTGATTTTATGGTCTTAATTATACTGTTAACCCTTTCTTCATCAAGAAGACTTAAATTTAATTCTTGAATACTATTATTCCATTTATTTTCATTGTAAAAATTTAATTTGGTTTGTGATATATTAT
This sequence comes from Anthonomus grandis grandis, assembly GCF_022605725.1. Classification (NCBI taxonomy): domain Eukaryota; kingdom Metazoa; phylum Arthropoda; class Insecta; order Coleoptera; family Curculionidae; genus Anthonomus; species Anthonomus grandis. The sequence goes on from NC_065567.1 coordinate 44,937,482, forward strand.
TGTTAATTTGGTTAACGCATTGAGAAAAATAATTATTTGGGGCTTCTGGATTACTAAAATTACAAAGCAGATCGGTATTCTTTGATTTAGTTAGATGTAGTTTATTAGCATTTATCCAAAAATCACGATTTTTTTTTGTAGAAAGTGTGTTAAAATATGATATTTTTTTCCGCTGAATAGCATGTTTTGTATAGTTTCGCAATTGCCTATAATAGTTTAAATTTAACTCAGTTTTATTTTTTTTATATTTTCGCAGTGCTTTATCTCGGAGCTTCATAAGCAATTTAATATTGTCTGTTATCCAAGGAGTAAATGGTTTATTTTTAATATTTTTAGTGTTAATTGGCGCATGTTTATCAACTAAACAAAGTATATTGTTGTTAAAAGGCACAAGTTTATCGTTAACGGAATTTAGGTAATATATACTATCCCAATTAAGTCTTAAAGCGTCATGCTCAAATAAATCCGTATTAATAACACTATAGTTCCTACATTTCATTTTAAAATGTCCCTCCTTACTTTTAGGAAACTCAAGACAACAGAATACTAAGTTGTGATCACTAATGGTTTGTGGCAAAGACAACGAACCGACACCATTTATTGGGAAATGTTAGTGAAATGTGAAATCTAAGTGGCCTTCGATTGTGGAGGTTGGCTTCATGGAGACGATTTCTTATCGTATCACGGCCTACGGTAATATTTTGTGCTCTCTGCAAGTTGATAACCAATTCAGGAGCTGTAATGTTAGGTTGCCTTCTAGCAGTTGAAACTAAAAATCTATCTTGAGCAGCTGTCGTAGCGCGGTCACATCCTGGATGTTGTTCAGCTGGATTCAGTTTCACGAAAACGCCGCCACAATCGACTTATAACGCTCTGAGAGAGTTGCATGCCTCCTTGAAGAAGTCCTACAGCTCTGTTCATCTCGTCCAAAGTTAAATAACATCGTTCCATGATAAAACACAATTTTTTGTTCACTCTGCAAAGCAGTAACTCTGTACCATGAACGAAATCGAGACTACCAGAATATTTATTGCAATATAAAAACCATGTTTTTTTCTGTTTTGTGAAAAAATTCCTAAAATATTTGTTGTGTTAAGATTCTGTTTGTCTCACAGAAATCTACAGGATGAGCCAATCTTCAAATTTGATTTAAATTGATTACCAAAAAAATTTTTTTTTTATAATTTTATTATTTTATAAAAAATCCTTAGACTTTTCCGATGTGTGTATTTCCCCCTCCATGTTTAACTGTGGGGCAAATGTACTTTTTGTTTAATCTTTGTTCACTGGGGCGTCTGATGTACATCACTCCATCAGTCCTGAATAAATTATATTTAGATTCATCACTAAATATGACTTTCTTCCAATCAGCTACAGACCAGTGGACATGAGATTGGGCAAAGTGAAAACGAGCCTTAACGTTCTTCTTTGAGAGTAACGGTTTTTTGGCGGGGCGACGAGCAGGTAAGTTGGCATCAAGTAATCTTCTCCTTACGGTACTGGAACTGAGGTTTACTCCTCCACCTTTTTTTAATTTTGAGACAAAAAAGGATTTTCTTTGGAAATTCGTAGCAGCTGCCTATCCATCCTCAAATTTGTTTTTCTGGGTCTACCAGGAATGGGTGCCGGTGCAGCTGTTCCAGTAACGCGAAATTTTTTGCAAACTCTGGATACGATTGACCTGTGAAGCCGTAAGCTTCTTGCAATGTCACTCTGCCTAACACCATTTTCGTAATGCTCCACAATAATTTTTCTTACATCACCAGAGACGGTTTTTGAGCGACCCATTTTAAGTAAATTCTGAGATTCAAAAATAACAACTTTACAGCAGGTAAATCGATATTTAACTGATAAAATAAATGCGAAACAAGAATGTTGCTATATTTATGCATATTGTCTAAATAAACAAACATGAAGTTCCTTACTCTGCATTGGCATTCTTATGATATCTCGGTATATTTATAAATAATACAGAGGCGTGTACTTAAAAGTAAAGAATGAATATGGAATAAATAAAGAAGCAAATAATATTTTTGAAAACATCGCTTATTGCTATATTTATGCACAATACTGTATATAAGTTCTAAATACCCTAAGCTTTAAATATAGTTTTAGTGAAATAAGCTTAATAGCAAAAAAGCTTGTAAAATTGCACTTTTAATAAAGGAACAAATGGACACTTCGTAAGGTACCCCATAAAATACTATTACTAAGAAATAAAAAGTAATTTGGGGAAAATACAATGAACACCTAACCTTAAAAAGCAGAAATCTTATCCTCACTAGATACATTAAAAGTTGACAGAGCTAAGAATCGTCGCTTGCCTGTAAAAGAGTGAGTGAATTAACTTCTCCGGAAACAAAATTTAAAGTATTTTATTTCAAAACAGTTTTAACACATTAAAAATGTATACTTTTTGGAGAATATCGGTATACAGACTGTGTTATAAAAACCAAATTATATTAAATACAAAATCAAATATTATAGAAAATACAAGATTTTCTTCTTCGGGATATATCGTTAATTCGATTTTTTTTTGACATGGAGTCTAAACGTTACGTAATTTAATTAAAAATTCTTTTAAGGTGCAGTATTTATCTTTCAAACGCAATATCTGTGAATAATATAGGGCAAGTAATATTGCACGTGTCTCAAGAAGGTCTGGGTTTGAAATCTCATTTTAGTTAATAACTTTTTAACTGAATCATTCATACCACTGTAACATTGTCAAGCTTTAAAGTAATAATTTCTATTAACCTTATTATTTACCAAGTTATGGGATTATTAAAATAGATTTCAATTTTGAAAACTCATTATATCAAAATATATTGATTTTTTAAAGTCACGTGACCATAAATTCATTCTAATTTACCTGAAATTCAGTACTTGGGGCTTAAAGTCTATACAGGGTGTCCCGGTCCATGTGGGAAATCTCTCGGATCCAGGTACGTTCCTATAAAAAAAATTCCTACAGGCCTTCTTTACGAAGATACAGCCTCCTAAAGGACGCTGCTGGAAATTGGTTTTTCATAAATTAGTTTTAAACTACCCGGTAGAATTTAATAAAAATGTTAGGTGATGAACACTATTGGGGACATCTTAAAATGACATCCTTAAAATACATTTACCTTGTTTAGTTTACCAGGGGCGGACTAGGTTGTACACTTTAATGCGTATATTTTTAACACCCTGTATGTTAAAGTCTAAAAAAAATAAATTTGGATACCTTGAACCCTAGGCTAAAAAAAAGGTACTCTTATTCATTATCGATAAAATGAACCGTATAATAAACGGGCCAATGTTTTTTTTTTTTTTTTTTTTTTGTTAAATGAGATAAGTACGCTAGTTATTTAAAGAACAGAGAAATTTTGATGTAAGTCATTTAATTAAAAATAATACATGTTCCTAAAAATACAGTATTATCCTAAAAAATACTTTTACAAAATAATAGAAAAAAAACCTATGATGAGTATATGTTTTTAAATTAGAAAAAACAACTTACAAAAAAATGCCAAAACCCAAATACGAGGTGTGACAATTAAGTAATGAGACTGATTTTGTTGCCGAATAGTGTTTATCACCTAAAATTTTTATTAAATTCGTTTAGTTTAAAAGTAATTTATGAAAAACCAATTTCCAGCAGCGACTTTTAGGAGGCTGTATCTTCGTAAAGAAGGCCCGTAGGAATTTTTTTTATAGAAACGTTCGGTATTATTTTTCGATGTTCTACCTGAATCCGAGAGATTTCCCACAAGAACCGGGACACCCTGTATATTTTGAATTTAATTCTTCGAAAACCACGTGCAAAAACTATTAAAGAGTTTTGCCGCCATTTGATTTTTTCTATCTAAAAAGCACTTTTTTAAAAGAAAACTTTTCTAAAAATCTACTTTCAAGTCGATAAATTTTATCTTTTTAATCACAAAGTTTTTTTTTACTTATAAAAAACTAAGAAGTTGCTATTAAGGCACTAAAAAGTAATTTTAAAGAAGCGTTTTTTTAGTCGTAGCGCAATACTTTTTCTGTCGCCTATTTAAATACGATTTAAATATCCCTCAGTATGTGCATATACACGGCATCCCACGATCAACGTGACAGGCTGTAACTTTTTTTATTTTTAAACATAATTTTTTTTTAAGAAAATGTATTTTTAATAGTTAGAGCACAGTCTAACAGTTTGTTGAAATCTTGAAAAGTTGAAATCTATATACTTTGGTTAGAGGACCACTATCCAAAATTACTTACTAAAAAACTACCCCTTCAACTTTTTTTTCAAATAGCACCACCGTTATTGCTTCTTCAATTTAATAAAAAAATCATGTGTTAAGATCAACGTAAGGCACAGAATATCTTTTATTGATTTTCTTATTAGTTCACTCATGCCTTTGTTAAAAACCTTAGCAAATCTTTAAGGTATTAGTATTTTATTTTATTTAAGTAATTTAAACAAGTTAAAACGATCAAGAGTATTTGCCAATAACGCTCCAAACACTACTGACATTAGTTAAAAATTATCAGCGGCATAGCGTATTTTTGTATCTGTAAACAAATAATTTAACTTGGTCATAAGTTAAATTATTTATAAAATTCAGTATAGAATATTTAGGTCTACGGTATTTTTAAATGCTATAAAAAAATTATGGCCAAATACATGCATTCTTTAATATAGCAATATCCCTTTTCGTATTCTGTTATTTTTAATATTCAGTTTTGTTGCCTTTTTGTATAGGTCATGCATATTTTAGTGCCATAGTTTCCGCTATTTAGTTTTGCTGTTGTCTTGCATAATGCCGCAACTTTTTACTCCAAATGAGTTTGCCGATATGCTTTTTATTTACAGAGAGTGTAGAAAAAAATTGTCGTGAAGCAGAAATGGTTTATCGAGAACGTTTTCCTAATCGTCCTACACCCTCATATAAGTCGTTTTCAAGAATGGAGGAAAAAATGCGCACCGGATCATTTCCAAATTTAAAACAATCCCACCATCAAATGGCAGCAAGAAATGAGGAAATATTGTATCTTTGTTGGCTTATGTTGCAGCAAATCCACATGTATCCATTCACACTATCGCAAGAGAATATAATATTGCGAATATAAGTACCATTCAGCGAATTTCTCGACAACATCAACATCGCCCTTTTGAAATCCACCTAGTACAAGGACTTCCTCCTACTGATTACTAATGAAGGTCAGCGTTTAATGCGTCCCTTCAGGTTTTAATTCATGACAATCCCGAAGTTTCGTCACAAATCTATTGGAATGATGAAAATTCCATAATAATGGGATAGTTAATAGACATAATGCACATTATTGGTCTGAAAACAATCCCCGATGGAACATGGAAACTCGTTTTCAAACTATAATTGGCAGAAACGTGTGGGCCGGTGTATTTAATGGACATTGCATTGAACCGTACTTTTATGAAGGTCTATTAACTTCAGAGCGATATTTAAATTCTTTTTTAAATTGACTGTGTGAACTATTGGAAGACGTGCCTATTTTAGAGCACAATTTAACTCTCCGTTGGTAAGATTGGTAATTGTCACAAGATTGGTAAGCTGGGGTATAGCATACCCCAATAAAAAACAAACATGTTTGGAATAAACATTTTTGAAATATTATCAATAAATAATGTTTTTGTATTGGTCTGAAAGTAAATAAAAATAAAACACATGACAAATAACCAACAAAAAAAAATTAAACGTTTATTTTCAAAAGACCTACATTTTTACAAAAATTTCGAACAAGACGCAACCAGGTATTAAAAATATATTATTATATTGAAAATATTTACTTAAAAATTAATTTTTGATTAAGTATAAACTACAAATAACTAAAGAAAAATATAAACTAATACATAGCTTTATGTTCTATGTACTATCTATAGAGCTACAGTTGTCGCATGTTTGCGCTGCATGACTCAGGCAAACAAATTTATTACAGGCCCTACAAGTGTAAAAAGATTTGCGATCTTTATTTCTTGGACATATATTAACATCTTCTGGAAAATCTTTGCCTTTTTGTGTCTTCTCCAACTGTTGTTGGGACAATTTCCCCCTGTATATCGGAAATCTAACGTCGCACTGCTAGACTTATTCGCGGATTTTGCAGTCTACTCATTTGGAACGGTTTTACTAAACTCAAAGATAAATCTTTTAGAAAAAAGCGCCGTTTTAGATTTTCATTCGTATTGCAAATAAAAATTACAAAAGCGTTTATAGTGCCTGAGTTTAGTAAGGAAAATAATAGAGTTAGTGGCCACCTGCGGCTATTCCTTGATAAGTGGATAAGTTGATTATTCCTTGATAAGTGGCAGACAATTGATCTACCGTATATACTCCTCCTTTTGTCATGTTGTAAAACATTATTATTTCTGGTTTATTTTGGTCCCTAGAAGCGGAATCAATTGTGTTGTCATGATGAAGAGTTGATAAAAGAGAACATTTCTATTTTTTTTTGGAATATAACCAATGAGACTACTGGAATATAACATATGAGACCAATGTTACGTCTGATTGAAATGCAAGTTTGAAACTTCTTTCTTCTCGCTTTGTTGTGAGTAATTCGCCAGGAATTTCTCTTTTATTTTTTTCTCAGCGTCCCTACTGAAGTAAGTTTATATTCTTTTAGTAACTTTATTACCAAGTCATAACTTGTAAACCAATTATCAAACGTTATGTTTCGCCTTGTTCCCCTAATTGGTTCTACCAATCACAGAACTATGTCAGCCGGTTAAGGGCGTACGGACCTTCGGGCTGCTGGCCTACATATGCTTCTAAGTTTAGTACATAAAATGTTTTTGAGTCTACAAGTGAGTCTGCAAATACCTTGAGGCCATATTTAGCTGGCCTGTTTGGTATGTACTGCCGAAATCCGCACCTACCGCGAAAAGACTCAAGTTTTTCGTCTATTGTTAAATATTCCGAAGGTACATAAGCTACTTGAGAGTTTTCCACAAACCGATCAAATATTGCCCATATTGGAGCTAGTTTATCAATTTTAAGTCTTTCCTCCCGAGAATCTTTATTGTCGAACCTCAGGCAGCTTAGTAGGAACCTAAAACGCTTTAGGGGCATCGTTGCTCTAAACATGTCTATACCGGATCCATCGCTAGCCCAAAGCTCATCTAAATTTAACCTACTAGCCCTAAAACGACCACACACATATATAGTAGTGCAATAAGGTCTTTCATTTCTAAAGCTGTTGTTTCTTGTACGATCGATTTGTCATTATAGTTTTCCGATTTCGTTTGAATTAACCGATTAGTACATTCAACTACAGAGTCAATAATAAGTTCGTCTATAAAAATATTTCAACAATCAAGAGGGGTTTTGGCCTCTTTAGCAACACCTTTTGGTCCCGGAAGATGAATAATAATATTTATTTATTTAGCAGTTTATTTCCAACAGGCAAAGCCCAGTTACAGGAAAATCTACAATTAATGTTTTAAAAGTGTAAACAAGTATTAAATTACTATAAATTAAATAACAAAAAGAAAGAAAAATAAGGAAAACCTAAATTACTATAGTAACATCATATATATATCAAAATTAAAGGAGATGTAAATTAACATTAGAATGAACAAAGAAAGGGATTCATGGGACAAGAGAAAAAGCGGAAGATAAAAGGAATTATGGTAACTGTTGGTTTGTCAGAGACAAAACTAGATCCTTTATGGAGCATACAAATATGTCACAGGTTGATGATAATGAATTAAAAATTCTGCACATTTGATATACGGGATCCTGAAACCTAATGTTAGTTCTGGCGCGATCTAAAGCAAAAGTGATATTTGCTCTAGAAGCAAATCGTGGTACATGAAATAGAATATCGTTCGAATAAGGAGGATAGGTTTCTGCGAGGTTGATTGGATCTTTATAGGCATTCTGAAAAAGTTTGGCAAAAGCTAGCAGAATATTTTCTGTTTCTTGAAAAGAATTACCATTGGCATCGCACATGATAGACGGAAGTGAAGAGTGACCTTTCTTAGCTCTAACAAAAGACCAAAACAATGAGGGATCAGTGACAATGTTCTCCTCGGCTTGGGTCACAAATGAGTTATAGGCTTCACGAGCTTGAGATTTTATTGTCTGACGAAGCCTGTTGTATCTGGAAAGATTAAATTCAGTTGGAGAGGATCTATAATCACGATATGCTTTTTCCTTCTTAAAGATATTAGAAATAATTTGTTTTGAAAACCATACTGGAAATCGCCGTCGTCTTCGTTGTTTTAAAGGTGCTGAAGCAGCAAAAGCTGAATCAAGTCTTTTGTAAAGTTCCTTAAAAGCGCTGTCAACGTCAGAAGACTGCAAGACGGACAACCAGTCTACATCAAGCAACAAATTATACATGAGTGGAGAGTCTGCTTTTCTGAAGTTAAACTGCTGTAGATTATTTGAACTTATAGAAGGATTATATTTATGAGGGGAAGCCGATTTAAAAGAAATTGTCAAAGCAAGATGATGCAAATCTTCGTCAATAAGCGGTGATATACTTTTGATGACACTGACGTCGAAATTTGAAAAAACCAAGTCAAGAAGCCTATTATTAACATTTGGAATATTGTTAAACTGCTTAAGACCAAGGATCTCGCATAGGTTGGCCAAAAGCTTGCACTTGACACTGCTAGCTTCGGTTGTCTGATAAGACGGAACATTAAAATCTCCAACAATCATAACGCGTTTTGTGTGGACCAGATCCAGTGACATAATTGTTTTACACAAGGTCTCAAAGTCTCTCTCGGTTGTGCAAGGAGGGACATAGAATATTTTCCTGACGTGTACACACAGCCTTATTTCCTGGATTAGCTACCCATTTAGTTTTTTTGTCAACTCCCCATAAATACCTTGACTTTACTTCAGGCGAAAACTCCTCGACAATATCATCTTCTAATATTACTTGCTCAGAATCAGACTCCTCAGAATGCTGGCTAACGTAGTCGTCAAACTCGCCCTCAGAGCCGGGCTCTTCATCAAGTATTTCGGGTACCTCTGACGAATTATCCGAAATTTCCCAAAGCCTTAACAACTTTTCTTGCTCTTTTTCATATGACCATCGAGCAGACATAATATCTACAAATGAAATTCAAGGTAAACAAAAAATATCAATAGAGTAATAATAAATTTCCCTCGAGTATTGCTCGCATGTCTGGAGCTCTTCACCCAAGCATAGTTTAAACCTGCTGGATTCTATACAGAAGAGAGCTATTCGTCTTATCGACAAACCAGAACTGACAAAGAGTCTGAATAGTCTGGAGCACAGGAGAAAGGTGGCCGATCTCTGTTTATTCTACCGTTATTATCACGGTAAGTGCTCCTCTGAGCTGGCAGGCCTGATTCCACCCAGGGCTGTTCCGGCAAGAAGGACGCGTCTAGCAGTTGCGGCTCATCAACATCGAGTCCACCTGCCTATCCCAAGGACGTCGCTGTATCGGGACTCATTCATCTGGAGATCATCTTTTTTGTGGAACAGGCTTCCACCTCACATATTTCCCGACGCATACAACCTACAGCGATTCAAGATAAACGCCCACAAATATCTTCGCGCTCTATCTTCGCACCACTCCAAGAGTTACATAGGACTTTACTCTTGTGCTTGTGTTTACCATAAAAAAAAAATAATAATTATTATAGGTTTATAACATATTAATATTATATTATTATATAATAATAATAATAATAATTTATATATAATATGTCGTACTTACCTCTAAAAGAATCAAAGTATTAAAGAAAAAAAATTACGAGAATGGTAAGCTGGGGTCTGATATACCCCAAATCACTTTACTTGCGTCGATCAAAGCTCACACGCGACTGACGCGCTCCAAAACACGTCTCCAAAACACGTCACAAATAGATTTCCTCATAAATATTTTGGAAATAGGGGTCCTATTATGTGGCCAACCAGCTCTCCGCAGATATGACTTCAATGGATTTTTTCAATCCATTTTTTGTCTGGGGTTATTTAAAAGATATTGTTTAGCAACGACCATCCAATAATTGTGAAAAGCTTAAAAACCGAATTTGGGAAGTCTGTCAAACAATTACTGCAGCTTCCACAAGAGAAATATTTCGACAATATGAAGCTTGCGTGGAAGCTGATGAAACTCAATTTGAGCATTTAATTAAATAATAGATTTAAATTTTGTAAAACAGATTAGACAGATCTTTGTTAAAATATTGTATAATAAATAAATTTAATTTAAAAAGAAACTTGCTATTTTAATTTATGCAGCAAAAACAATTGCAAATTTTAATCTTAAAAATTCCCTACGTTGATGTTAACACGTGATTTTTTTATGAAACTGAGTTAGGAGAAATAATGGTGGTGCTATTTGAAAAACAAAAGTTGGGTAGTTTTCAGGAGATGAATTTGTGGGGGGTAGTTTTTTTAAGTTATTTTGGATAGTGGTCTTTTAACTATTAAAAATACATTTTCTTATTTTTTTTTTATATTCAAAAATAAAAAAGTTACATCCTGTGACGCGGGACTCCCTGTATACGTAAGTTATTCTCTTATTTTAAAATTAAGGAAATTGTACACCTCTGATAAGAGCAAAATGCATACCGAGAGTCTTCGAATTAGTGTACTTTAATAAAATCAACATAACCATTTAATTTCATTGTTTTACTATATTTGGTATCAAATTAAAGTTTAGTGTTAAGTATATTAGTATATTAATATTATTTTAGAAAATCGTTAAAACCACCTTAAATTGTTCTTGTCAATGTTTTTGCGTGAAACGACTCTTGTACTGACTGATTTGTATTTTTTAGTACAAAAAATTTGTAGGTTCAGACTTGCATTTTAGATTAGGAAAAGGCTTGGAAGTGGTCTAGGTCATGGTTTGATTGAATCAAAAGAATGCTTTGAAAGGAATTATCAACTCATTATAGACCACCTCATTTTAATCTCACTGCTACAATTGACGAATTAGATGAAATTCTCTTCAATATGATACCTGCGGTGAATGAATTTATCCTTTTGGGAAATACAGATGTTAATCACTTTAATTTATCAAACCCATTGGACTCATGCTTAAATTCCTTTGGCTTAAGCCAACTTATCGAAGAATCGACGAGCACTCCTTTAAGTAAATCTCTGCTCGATCTTTTTCTGTCAGTAGCCCTGACAAATGTTAATTTAAAGGCGTAATTGATGTTAACTTTACCTGGTTTACTGTATCCTTAATATCTGTGTTCCTAAATTTACACCCAGAATTCTTAAAATGCATGAAATTAAAAGGCTTGAACAATATATCCTGGCGTAAATGTTATCACACAAATGATATAAATGTAACGGTAAAATTCTTTACACAAAATTTAATAGGCCTATTTAACACACACTTAATCTTTTTATGTGGTGACCTAAATATTGATTTTTCCAGTGGGTGTGCGGCTCAAGAATCTCTCCAGTCCATTTTCGATTCTTTTGGCTTAATCATGCACATTAAATCACCAACCAAAATAACTAAATTCAGCTCGAGTACAATATACTATGTCGTATCTTCCTTTGATCCGGATTTCGTTTACTGTACTGTCCTAAACTCAGGCTTTTCAGGTCATGAAGCAGTGTTAACAAAGTTTTCCATAATATCAAAAACTAAAAATGTTCCCCGCAAATTAGGCCGTATTTTCTCAGATCGAAATTTTCTAAATTTTAAGCACCTGTGTCTAAAAACTGACTGGAATGTCCACTCTTCTGATGTTGATTCAGAATTCTCTAGATTTATAAAAACGCTATCTAATCTGTCTGACAAATCCTTTCCTTTAAGGCCTCTCAAACTGAAAAAACATAAACCTTGGTCTACCCAAGGCTTACGTACATCTGCTAAGAACATGCGTTCATTATTCAATCTTGGAAAATTCTCAGACAGCGCTTTCTTTCATGACTATGTAAGACTATATAAAAAAGTTTATCAAAGGACTCTAAAAGCGGCAAAAGACATTTACTATAACAGGAGACTGGCAAAGTCTGGTAATGTAGCTAAAGAATCATGGTCGATTGTTAATAATCTGAGAAATAAACCCTCTAAAAAAAGCGAAAGTCCAATACTATCGCTACCTCTCCTGAGAACCTCAATAATTATTTTGTAAATGTAGCGAAGAATCTAATAAGTACCATAGCTCCTACGCTCCTACCCACGATCCACTTTCTTATCTTTCTAGTGCAGATGAGAATTGACACAGTTTTTTCTTTACGCCAATAGCTGAGCTTCGCAGTACGATTAGGAAAATTAAAAATAAGAGCTCTTCTGGAACCGATGGACTCACGTTGAACATGTTTCTAAACCTGCCAGAGTGTACATTAAACCATCTTACAAATTTAATCAACCTGTCTTTTCAAAAAGGAGTTTTTCCCAACTGTCTTAAGAATGCAATAATAATCCCTCTACATAAAGGAGGAGATAAAGATCAGTCTTCCAACTATCGCCCAATTGCTCTTCTTCCCACACTATCAAAAATTATTGAAAGATTAGTGAAAAAAAGGCTCCTATCATTTTTACTGAAATTTAAAATACTCACTCCTCAATAATTTGGATTTTTAAATAACAAATGCACAAATGCTATGTTGATGCTATGTTTTCCCTTTTTAATAATGTATACTGTAGCTTAAACAACCAACATCCTACGGCAACAATCTTCTGTGATTTTTCTAAAGCTTTTGATTATTGCAACACTACGGGTTTAGAGGTATGCCCCTCGAATGGTTTAAGTCATATCTCAATAACAGGAGTCAGTTTGTGAGGATTGTCTTCTTGCAAGCCAATAGAATGGTTCAGTGCTTGGCCCTATTTTGTTTCTCATATTTATCAATGATATCGCTAGTCTGAATATTAAAGGAAAAACCTGCCTATTCGCGGATGATACTAGTTTTACCTGGAGCAATCCGGATATTGCCGAATTTCATAAAATCATATCAAGTGACTTAGCTTCTATCAAAGCATGGTGCGACTCTAATCTTCTTTGCCTTAACATCTCCAAAACTAATTTTTTTTCCTATAAAAATAATGTTCAATCTTTTGTACTGGATAACACACCCATGGACGAAGCCGACTCAGTGAAGTTTTTGGGGCCTACTGTTGACAAGTCGTTAAAATGGGACATGCACATTAACCCTTTAACAAGAAAATTAAGCTCCGCTTGTTTTGCGAGAAAGATCAATTTCCAAGGAGCTTAGCCTCTCAACCTCTATAACAGTGTATTTTTCCCTCTTTGAATCACACCTTCGTTACGCCCTTCCTTTTTGGGGTGTGTGTAGTGTCATTTAATTTGACAAAATTTTCAGACTTCAAAAGAAAGCTTTGCATTATACACTTAGTTATAGAGCTCATCGCCAGGATTTCTTTAAAAAATTTAATATCCTTACTTTGCCGTCACTACTTATATATGAGTCCGTTTGTCTAATTCGCAAGCACGTTTCATCAAATTCAGATAGGCCATCCCATAATTATCATCTCAGAAACGCGGAGTTTGATTTATATCTGCCTACTCCACATTCAGAATTGGTAAGAAACTCTATATTGCACAAAGCAAAAAAAATGCACATCATTTGCCACTGAACGTCAAGTCCATCACATCTCTTCCTACTTTCCGTAAGGCTTTGAAATCATTCCTACTGGAGAGAGCCTTTTACTCGGTAAACGATTTTTTTAATACTTAATTTTAAGCTCACACGCACAGACTGATTTATTGTTTTTATATGTACTGTTTTATGTAGCTAGTAGCTATGTAGTGTTTTGTTTATTTGTTTATTTATTCATACTTTTGACCACATACAATTCGTCTACAAATTGTAAAATTTTTTGACAATAAAGCGATGATTCATTCACGTATGCGCACGTACCATTCGTGTTAACAAACCAAAGACTCCATGGCTGATGTGATAGAGCTATGGAAATGTGAGAGGAAAATACATGAATCCCTGCTTAAATTTAAACGAACTAAATCTATTGAAGAGGGCGCCAGGTATAGAGAACTAAGAAACTTTGTTTTGACGTGTGTTTGGCATGCTAAGATAACCGCATGTTTCTTTGAGCAATAAAAAGGGGTGGCAAGCACTAGGTGATATGGGTATCAAAATTAACAAAAAACAAAAAAATTGTAGGTTAATTCAAATTAAAGATTAATACAAATTGTCCACATGCTGCTAAAATGTATAGAAACTTTAGTTTAAATGCAGTATTTCACTTTGAACAAATTTAAAGTTGATTTTACTACTTGTATATGAGGTGCGCGAATGTTTTTTACCAATTAAATCAAGTGTTGCAGGTGGTGACTCTTTATCAGTTCGTATATGCTAAGGGCACCGTATGCCTTAAGTATTACCACAAATTTGTCACATTGTAAGTTTTTGTTTTGAAAAAGGTGTGTTTCCTACATTCTGGAAGGTGGTGCATATGCATATGCATTACTAAGACGAGCAGTCCATCGGAACTCTCGGATCTTCGGCCCATTAGCCTACTCTACCTGTGGTGTCTAAAATATTGGAGAAAATTATACATAAATATGTTGTGAGGTGTCTCACGAAAAATCATGTAATTCTTGATCTGCAGTTGGGTTTTAGGGAGCATCATGAGATGATATCAGCCGATCAGTTGATGCAAAAGAAGCAGCATTGGTATTGTTAAACTTCTGGATTACAATCTTGCTGCACAGCACTGCACAATCTACTTTGTGCTAAATTAAAATTTATTGGATTTAGTAACATTCCAGTTATGTTTTTTGAAAGTTATCTTTCGGAAAAAAATAAGAGTGTTGTTTTTAATGATAAATTATCAACCGTTAATAATTGTCCTATATACTACCTATATACTACAGGGCTCAATATTGTGACCTTATTATATGTACATATTTGAATTTGTTCTCTAGGCTTAATTTTTCTTTGGTACATGGATACGCTAATGATATATATTTTTATTATCGTTTTCTACCAAGTGACGCAGCGCAAGCAAACTTAACGATAAATCAAAATATACGTATAATACATAATTTTTCAATTTCTCATAATCTTACATTAAATGCTCAAAAATCAAACTTCTTACTGTTTGGAACCTCAACAAAATGTCAAGATTGCCTTAAATATAATTTTTGTCCTTCTATAAATAATAGAAAACGAGCACGTCTCCGGGTTACGAAGGTCATATTCTACTATGAAAATTCTATATGCTAATAAAAATATACTTAGTTTTAATCTAAGAAAATCTCTGTATGAGTCTCTGGTATTTTCGATATTTTAATACGGCTGTACTATTTATGGCTTTTGTCTGGATGTTGCTATAATAAACCGAATCCAGCAAGTGCAAATAATTTGCGACAGATTTGTGTTTAACATTGGAAAATAGGAAAATACGAACCAGTATCGAAAAAATAAAAAAAATTCCGATGGTTGCTTATGTCAAAACTTTGGGAGATACAACTTCTAATGCTTACTCATCGTTTCCTCCTAACAGGTGTGCCTTAGTACTTAAGACAAAAGATTTCTTTTCGTTCTGACAAACATCAGAAACCAGTTCGACGGCACAATTCACTTTCGCTTCCTAAATTTTAAAGCTGTTCTTTTAAAAAGTGTGTTTTATACGTCGGGGTGAATTTATATAATGGTATTCATGACTCGTTAAAGATATGTTGATTTAGAACTTTGAAACGAAAATTAAAATAACAATATTTTCAAGATTTCTTACCTTCTTAGTATTTATTGTCTTTAGTATTTTATTATTACCTACCTTTTAATGCTCTATAAAAATAGCTGAATAACTGACTCAGGGAAGGAGGAATAGAAAATAAAATATTGGCCTATATCTCCTTATCCTACTGATTTGTAAATGTGATGAAAATTTGTGTCTTCTGGAAACTTATGTCTGGAGGTAATCTGAGGCATTATGTTTTATCATAATATATATGTTTAAAGATTACAAAATGGGAAAGTCTTTATCTCCAAGAAAAATGCATGTAGGTCACTTAGGAAAATGTATTATGCATGGAATATTATATATGTTATATATATTGAATATTATATATGGATATTATATTATGCTTAGTATGGAAAATCGCCGTACATTTCACTCCGCTGTCTTATTCCACAGAATAATATTTAATAAAAGTCCACCATATTTGTACAACAAAATAAAGTTTAGAACAGATGTTCACAACTTAAACCTAAGGTATAGGGGCTTAATATCTCCTCCTTTCCATAAGACTGCCTTGTTTGCAAGATCTTTCTCTTATAATGTTTACCTATTATACAATCATATTCCTCTCGAAATGAAAATACTCACGCCAACAAAATTCAAATATCTATATAAAAATAACTTGCTTACACACCACTAAGTCTTGTTGTTTTTTATTTATCTTTTTTTTTCATACGGTATAGTGTACTTGTATTTTGGGTAGGTACAAACGTCTACTATAAGTATAAGAACTAGAAACTATTAGAATTTTTTAGGTAAAAACAGTGTTGTAATTTACTTGTGTTGAAATTATAAAACTACATACTACTTATGATTTGCTATTGTGCTAACATTGAATCTATATATTAATTTAATATTCTTTGTTGTTAGTTACAGTTACGGAGTTTATTCAATATCAGTTTTACTGCCTTAAACTCCATTTTGCAGTAATACATTTATCATGTATGAAGAATGTATACCAATAATGCACTGTAAACTTGTACTATTACTGGCAAATAAATTTATTTATTATTATTATTATTATTATTATTATTATTATTATTATTATTATTATTATTATTATTATTATTATTTCGGCTGTGTAAACAGCCATCATCAGATACTAAAATAAAATACAGGTAATTCAAGACAGTTTTAAAAAAGGAGCTTATTACAATAACAATACAGACTGTTATTGTAATAGGATGTTATAACAATACAGATTTAGAACTTACCAAAACATTACAAAGAACATATACGTTCACCAAATAAAACAAAAATTACCCGTTATCGGGAATAAAAACAACAATAAATAAAAGATTTAAAATTAAAAACACAGTACAATAAGGACATCTACGATTCAAAATATAAAATTTAAACTTGGGACGATACAGATTTCTACATATTAAAAGAAGATACTATAAGGAACTATTGTATATTAACGTTGCGTTAAAGAAAAAAAATTAAATTTTGATTAATACAAATGTTATAAGATAAAAGAGTTAAAAACAATAAAGGTAAAAGTTATTTTCTAGGGCTAATTCAATCAAAAAAGCGTAAACTGTCAAACTTAATTTTGCTCATTAATGCATGTGTAGTCTGGGGAGTTTATGGCCCTATTTATTTCAAATGCTTCTAACAAGTCCAATTGTAACCCTTTCTCACAAACATGCAGAACCTCAGTGTTAGGTCCCGGATCAAAATTATGGCCAGACTCTAATATGTGGTTCGCAAAAGGAGAATTGGTATTGTTAATAAAAGTATTTTTATTTCGCGTGATAAGTCTTAAATGTTCGTTGACTCTGACTTCAATTTTCCTTCCGCTTTGGCCGACATAACAGATATCACATAATGGGTGGGAACAAGTTAACTTGTAAATTTCAGATCGGTGTGTTATCGGTATTTTATCTTTAGTGTTTACTAAATGTTTTGCCAAGTTATTTTTGGTTTTAAAACAAGCATTAGGTTTAGTGACAAATTCATTGGACTTAAAACACTGTATTATTTTATTTAATTATTCTAACTTTCATTTGTTGAAAATTTTACCCTTTTTTTTCAAAATAGGGGTAAAAACAGCTCCCTATGAGGTGAAATTTTAGGTGCTGCGGGTCAAATCATTTTAAATAGCCAAAATAACAACTATGGTAAGTTACATGCTTCTACTCCAATTTGCGGCATTTTTTTGTGAACCGCACGGACTAAAATAGTGTGGACAGGATACTCATGACTTTTCCTCCTGGGGAAAAAAAAGTCAGGGTGGGCAGTCATAGGTGGGAACTGGGCTTTAGTTTAAACATGATAATTTTTTATATACCTGTGACATTCACTGTAGATACTGCTGTTCTTTTAAGTCCTCTCTTGGTGTTTCGTACTTTGTAAGACATCTCAAAATGATCATCACAAACAAAATATCTGTTATAAACTTTTTCTGGGGTTAACTCATCATAACTGGGTGGTTTGATAATAGATATCCATATATCATATAATTCAGATTCATTTTTCGGAAATCGATGCCTTTTGCTATCTTGATTCTTACAGCCAACAACACAACATTTCTTTCGGTGAGATTGAGGAGCAGGAGTAAGCATGATTTTAAGGAGCACTAAAAAAAATTAAAAATACAATATTAAGTAGGTAGTTAAGAAACAAAATGATAAAGGTATAGGGACAGTTTTAGAAGTTATTGGCGAAAAGTTATGGAGAAAATTTCGTCTTTTTTGTCACCCCGTACTTACAGATATCGCTCAAGGTGAGAAAGTTAGGTAAAGGTAAACTGCCAAGTTAAGTTGTCATAATAACATTGTGGTTTTAATTAAATTATTATTC
The DNA here is from genome assembly GCF_022605725.1 of Anthonomus grandis grandis. Classification (NCBI taxonomy): domain Eukaryota; kingdom Metazoa; phylum Arthropoda; class Insecta; order Coleoptera; family Curculionidae; genus Anthonomus; species Anthonomus grandis. The sequence continues at coordinate 44,955,975 of NC_065567.1, forward strand.
AAAATTTCTCGGTAACTATTGCCTTGGTAAAACCATTTAACTATTAGTAAGTACACTTTCTTCAGTAGTGTTGTAACTGATAGCTAAGTTTTTTAATTTAGAATTTTAATGCAGTGAACTTATTAGGACAAATTATTTGATGTTTACCACCTGTCAACGTACCTAATAAATTTTGGCTAGCATACCTGTGAATACGAGGCAATAAAAAAAGACAAATTTTCGTTAAGATTTTTGGCTGTTTGTCTTAAACGGACAAACGAAAAATAGTTAAAGTTATTTTGTAGGTTGCATATTTTGGTGCTCTTTAAATTTTTTCAGTACATTTTTCTCTAAAATAATTAGGGAAGCCAATATTGACCCTATTAAAAATTACATGGGATTTCCTATGTCCTGCCTGGCGGTGCAACACCCTGTATAAGTACTAAAATACATATACCTAGTTACAAAATGTAATGATAATAAAGAAAAGAAAATTTAAAACAACAAAACTGCACCACTCTCTTGGAAAAAAAAGTAATCTTACCTGAAAAATCGCAGATCTCTATAGGGCTCTAATTTCACCACTAAACTTTACTACTTATTTGTACTACTGTAATCCACAGAACACACAAAATAATCTGGAGCAAATTTGCACACAATTTTAAGTAAGGGCCGTTTTAATTTAGGTTTAGGTCAAAAAGCAGAAGCAGAACTCGACTGAAGTACTCAAGGATAAACAATTCTGTGAATCACTGATGACACGAGAGACGCGACCGCCATCTACCCAAAAAAAAACTAAAGCATTAATTTATTGATTAATTTTCATAGGACGTGACGCGGACTGTACCGGGGCGGTGGATGAGATCCGAACTACCATCTCTAGCAGAGGTTGCCATTTAGGTTTTTTTTCTATTCTCTCTTTGTTTTCTGTGGCGGGAGCAGATCAATCAGTTTGATATTCACCTGTTGTTTTTCGCGGTGTCGGGCGTTTATTTGTGTAGTTGTTAGTTTGGGATTTTTCGGATTTTGGATATTAGTTAGTAGTGTGTTGGATTTTAACATTTCCTTCGGACGCTTTTCAAAATTTACTGGAATTTTATGGCACAAAGTTCACAAAACAACAAAGACTAAAAAATGAACTTTGGCTTCTGTATGCCGATGAAAATTATAAAAATGTTAATTTGCAAGAACTATAATAATAAAATTAAAACCAAATAAAGACATTTTTGCGGAAGCTTATAATTTATTTTGTCTAATTCTCACCATTCCATCGACAAGCGTGTCCGTAGAAAGGAGTTTTTCATGTTTAAAAAGGCTAAAAACATTTACTAGAAAGACTTTCCAGTTTGGCTATTATTTCACTACATAAAGAACTATCAAAAGAACTTATGCAAATGCAACATCCATTTTACGAGAATATTATTAACCGATTCGCTTCCCTAAAGGACCGAAGGATCGACTTGATTTATAAAACCTAGGTAAGTCAGCTCTAACTATAATATACTGTTTTCTGGGCCATGCAGATCTTCACCTACTTTTTTCCCACGAGCCGCCACTGACAAAAACTCGTAATGTCCGTCCGGAGTAACAAAGGCTGTTTTTTCTATTGAGTTGGCAGCCATTGGAACTTAGTAAAACCCAGATGCTAAGTCTAACGGGGAAAAAAAATTCGTTATCCCCTAATTTATCGATTTGGTCTTCAATATGCGGAATTATTCCGTGATTTTTACAGTAATTGCATTAAGTTGACGGTAACCCACGCACATTCTGGCCGAACCATCCTTTTTCTTAACTAACGTAATGGGGCTTGCATAGGGAGAAGAGGATTCCCGAGTAACATTAGTTTCAAGTAGTTCCTCAATAATACCTCGTACAATTTTTCTTTCTATATCAGGCATACGATATGGATTTCGAACAACTGGTGTGTCAGATTAATTTCCATTTCAACAGTATTAGTTTTCCCTACATTTTTTATCGAGGATGATATACAATCGGAAAATGTGCTTAATAGATTAAAACATTGTTCTTTAAATTCCGACGATAATTTACCCAAACGAATTAAATAAATATCAAAAGAACTATCATAAATATCGATTAAATTTATAAAGCATTTCTCAGGTGCAGTTAACTTCTGAAACGACAATTGATTTTTCCGTTTTATCATAATTGCGCGTTCCTGATTAATGAAGTCTCGCCCCACTAATAAGCAGCGCTTACTGGTGCTGAAACACCCTGTATAGTAATATAAATTTCACAGAATAACTTACAATTTACAGATGTACCCATAAAGCTGTTCAAAGTTATAATTTTTAAATCCTTAATAAAAAGATCCATTCGTTTGGCCACCGAATACTTAACAAGGGTGTTGAATACTACCACTACCTAACTACCTCTATTAGGCACTTGACCTTTCGCCCTGCTATTATTTGATTAAGTGCGCAATCACATTCACTGCTCAACTTCCTGAATTTCGCCGTTTTTAAATGAGCATTCATTTTTCATAACACCTAATCTTTTACAATATCTACATTCTAGATTAAATTAGCACCTCTGATACTACCACGGGGCGTACCACCCATCATATTTAGATAAGCATATAAAATATTCACATGGTCATATCGTGCGGCTCTAATGATGCGAGCGATATTTTCATCCTTTATTCCACCTATGACAGCGTCAATCAGATAAACGTTAGGAATTTCCAAATTTAGGGCTCTTAATTTAGACAGTTTTTGAAAACAATAATCATCTAACTTTTGACCAGGCCTAGTCTCATAATTTGCCGCTTCCCTTAATAAATTTGAAAATGGAACAAACTTACAGAACTGCTTGTTTAGCGTTGACTTCATTTTCTTCCAAGACGAATCGTATTTGATATTCTCGACATACCACTGCCTAGCGTTACCTCTTAAACGTCCAGAGATGATTCTTATGATTGTATCATCATCCCACTGGTATTTTTTCGCCACACAATCCACTTTTCCACATTAATTTCATCACGACTCGGATCAAATATCGGAACTAATAGCTCATCTCCTGCCTGAATTGTTGTTTGACGCCGTAAATGAATCAGTTCGTCTTTAATTGCATCGAATTTTCGTTGTGTACATATCGTGAGTCCCTCGACTTAGACAAGATCGATCGATTCGAACATGAGGAACTATCACTGCTCGTAGAAACATTACGTTTTCGTTTCGACACTTTTCGGGCACGACACGGCGAAACCGGGTAATCGGTTTTCTTTTTACTTTTCTTGCTTCTAACTTTCGCACTTAACTCACTAGACTTAGATTTCCCCATTTTCCTATCAAAATGGCCCGGCGCACAAGGGTTTTAAATATCCCACCGCTGCTTTGTAAGAAAAAACACCCGGTAGGTTGATTAAAATTATATTTATTTAAATTGGTACAAAACAGAATCTTAGCTTTAAGTTACTTTCATGGTCTTTTCTTGACTGCCTAAAAAACTGCCTACCATGCCTATTCAAAAGGCTCAACGGGATATCACTGTAATATGATATCTACAAACATACTCTTATTTATTGGTTCTTAGAATTAGTCGGTCCACTTGTGAAGGGTGTTTTGCTTAGGCATGAACATATAAATTCAATAATTATAACAGAAATGAAAAGAACGTCCGGCCTATCAATAGGCGTTAATATTTAAGGGGTTTGTTTTATTAATAATAGTAAGGTATTCATTGGAAATGATTAAGCAATAAAAATTAAAACTCATGCATTTTTTCATGTCATTTCTAAATTATTTTCAATATTTTTAAACTCTTCTTTAGTATTTTCACTGGATTTTTAATCTAATAATTAAAAATTTTAAGCTTATATTGGAAAATCTTGAAAACTACAGATTATTAAATTATATTTAGGTGCTTTAGTACAATATTTTATTTTATTATATTTCTTTTAATTTTTTTAATAAGGTATTGCAAACAAGCCTCTTTGTAATATTTTTTTTATAAAATGTGGAAACAGGTTTACCGTTTTTTAAGTTCAGCGCCTATTGATGTCCTCCAGAACATTTTTTTTTAAGAAACAAAAACATAATTCAAAATTGAAATATAATATGTTTGGAAAGAATTGGGTTCTTACAAAGTTTGTTGTGTTCAGATGCAGTCATTGACTTTGCACTAGTTTGGATTATACTTATTAGCATTTTAATTTTGTGCATAATAGTCAATGTAATAATAAATAAAATAATCACCTTGATAATAGTCATATTATTCAAACTCAGGTATTTTCAGAACTGGGGAAAAAGTAATCAATATTTTCTGGAGAAATCTAATCGGCATACACTTCTGAAACTCGGGGTCTTTTGTTTTGGGGAATAAAATTTTATTGATTGTTTCCTGAACTTGAATTCGTTTGCTTAACCTGATTTCGATAAGTGGCTGGATTTGTTTGATTATAATTATTTTATGATTGGTATTTCAAAAATTTGGTTTAATAGACTTATTAAAATTTGAACCTGAAATATTTAATTTATATCGGATAGTAAGGATAATGAGGATATTCTATAACTTGCTTTGTAAGCAGTTATAAAACTAATTTTTTTACGTATTGGATGGTTTTGTCTCACTTCCTGTTTAACGAGAAATCGGCATGTTACGAGTTTGCATTAACCCATATTTTACCAGGGCATGAAAAAACAACAATTTTTCGAATAGCAATATAATATATATGTATTAAAATAGGTTAGAAAAGAAGATTATGATACAAAAAAAAAGTTACATTCAAAAACTTTCAAAAAAGGGCATGTTGCGTTTTCGCATCATTAGTTAAATATATGAACAAAAAAAACGTAATTTTACTTTTTATGGTAACGCTCAAAACAATCGGTATGGAGGGGCACGTTGCATTTTTTACATAAAAATACCGTTTGACTACTACATATTTTGCATCTACGTCTGGAGTGGAGCGATTTAGTGATAATATGACCGATATTATCATATTTTTGCTCAAGAACTGCCCTAGGGGTAGTAATAGATGTACGAATGGAAGATTCAGTTTTTATCAGGCGAAGAGCAATGTACGATGTAAAGTCTAGTTGACTAATATTTTTGTCATTGACAATGTTATAAACCTTCCAACAATTGACTAAAGTGCTATCTATAGTGTTAACGAACAAAGGCCACCACCACTTTTTTCCAGATATCCCTATTCTATAATTGGCTATCCCGTTATCGTGGAGATCTACTCCCCCCATGAATTTGTTGTACATCTTGATAACATTAGGTTGCTGAATAGGATTGTCTTTTTTTGCTTTACGGTCATACCTTTTAGCTCTGTATAATGGTTCGTCATTGTAATGGTTATATATTACTGTGACCACTGAATTATCGTTCCATCTAACTAATGAGACCCCACTGACAGTGTCATGTGCCGAAATGTAGTAGCCGCGTTTTTGTTTAGAAACACTTTTGGTCCCTTCTAAAGGACAGCGGAGGGTTCTGTTTTCCCTTATAGTTCCGCTCGCAAAATAACCTTTATCGGTAAGATATGAAAATAATTGAAACGAAGAAAAATAATTATCAAAAAATACCTGATGCTTCATTGGGTCATTCACAATAGACAATAAATCAACAACAACTTGCCCACCCATATGGAATGTTCTGCTTCCAATTCATCTACTACTTCATATAAAGCACCGATTAAAATTCAATATTACTAAAAACTTTCTTACACACAAACACACACACACAAGCCTAAACCGCAATATCTCTAGCTGATACCGTTGGCAATTTGAGCGCTATTTCGACCAAAATACAGATAACGTATTTTCCCAGTGATGCGTTTTCGCAACATTTACAATTTGGAGTCAAGTATTTTGGAATTTGTAACATTTTTTTGTTGTCAGTAAAAAAAGGTAAATACACACTGTGTTAGCAATACGATTCAGCTAAACAAATCTTACCTGTATTATGCTTACCAATAATAAACAATAATATTCGAAAGTATGTTTAGACATTAAAATTTTGCTAGAATTAAAATAAAAATTAAAAAATCAAAACACTGGTTTATTTATTGAGTGTTTTAAAAATCTTTTTAATTCAACCTTAGTAAATACTATAGTAACGTTAGATATTTCATTTTTTATTTTGTTTATATTATAAAAAAAAAATTAACATGACTGTTGCGTTTTCGCATCATTGGTAAAAAGTGGGTTAAGTAGATGCGTTACAGGAATATTTGAATTAAGGAAACATGTATTTTTGACATTTATGAAAAAAAATTCAAATGACACTGTAATGGGAACAGCATCTTTTTAGTCATATATTTATAAAAAAAAAAATTTGGTGTAACCTTTAGTGGACCAACAAATTACTCAGACATGAGCACTTTTAAATGGCTATAAGGGTTTGTAATTCAAAATAATCATCCATTACTCTAAAAGAGACTTAAGTATATGACCAAAGGAGGGAAAATAGTTAACTCAAAGTCCAAGTCTCATAAATCAGCGTCTATTAAAGGTTACGCGTTTCGCCGCATTAGGACATCATCAGACCTATCGAAATACAAAAACCACACACTGACTCACACTAACATAAATAAAAAAAAATAACAAAAAAGAAAAAAAAAATAAAAAAGACTTGGACTTGGACTTTGAGTTTACTTTTTTCCATCCTTTTAACCTCCGCAAAAAACTTACTTTTCGGAAAAATTTACATGAAGCAAATTTAATCGCAATTCCTTAACTAGTACTAAACAACGTGGTGGTGGAGTATTAATGTTAGTACACAATAAATTTAAAGCCAAACAAGTCAAGACCGATATCTTAAATGTGGAGCACATTTTTGTTCAAGTGGATTATGGTGAGCTATCTAATATTTTGGGTTGTGTTTACATTCCTCCTAATTCTTTAGAAGAAGTCTACCGTAACCATTGCTCAGCAGTTGAAAGTATTAAGGACAATTTTCCCAATATACCTGTATTTCTATTTGGAGATTACAATTTACCCTTAGCCACTTGGAATTACTCAATTGAAGACGGTCTGTTAGTTGAGTGCGTACTGACCTATCCAGCCAAAATAGTTTGTGAATCATTTTCTTATCTGAATATGCGACAATCTAACATTATTCCAAACAATAATGGTGTATTTCTGGATCTGATATTTAACAGTATTGACGAGTGCCATAAAATAACTGTTCAACAAGCTTTAGACAATATTCTTCCAAACAACTTTCACCACTTAGCAACAAATTGCGATATTAGGGTTAGTGATAGGATTAAAAGGTTGGATTATAGTAAAACTTATTTTGATTTTAAAAATGCTGATTTTGTAAGTTAGAATGATTATTTTTCTTTAGTTTACTGGATTAGTATTTTTGATGATCCAGACATCGATAATTCAGTCAATAGCTTTTATGAAGTAGTTTTATGTGCAATCTCACTCTATGTACCAAAAAAATATATATAAACCTTCCAGGTTTTCTCGTTGGTTTTCCCCAAAATTAAGGAATCTCATTTTATCAAAAAAGACTGCTCATGCTAAATTCAAAAGTACTAACTTAGCTAAAGATTATATCCTGTTTGCCAACCTACGTACTCAATGTAAAGTTCATACTGAGCAATGCTATAGATCTTACTCTTATATCTTCTTTATAGATCTTATATTTGAGGTAGCAATCCTCAAATGAGTCAATTAAATCTGACACCACACGATTTTGGAATCATATTAACTGCAGTAGCGGTTCGTGGGAAAAAAAGTAGGTGAAGATCTGCATAGCTCAGAAAACAGTATTATAGTTAGAGCTGACTTACCTAGTTTTTATAAATCAAGTCGATCCTTCGGTCCTTTAGGGAAGCGAATCGGTTAATAATATCCTCGTAAAACGGATGTTGCATTTGCATAAGTTCTTTTAATAGTTCTTGTGAAATAATAGCCAAACAGGAAAGTCTTTCTTGTGAAATAGTATTTCTTGTAAATGTTTTTAGCCTTTTTATGTTAGTAGTGTCATCAATTTGGAGGGAAAAAAAATTAGTATCCTTAATTTCAGATCTAATGTAGTCACTAATGTAATTTGAAATACATTCAATTATCTAATTTTGAATTGTTTTTGACTCCCCACTAAAAACATTTTTAATTTTGTTGCAGTGGTTTTTGGTTTCGACAGGGCTTACATTCATTAACAAATTTAATAACTCTTTAAAATTTCCCCTGATTATTGAGTCAATTTTCTCATGTCCGCAAAACGGCAACTCTTGTTTACTGAGATACAAAACTGCGTCGATAACTGTTTTCATACAAATTCTATTTAATCTAACATTTTCATTAAATTTTAATTTATATAACCGAGCATTTTCTTTTAAGGCGTCGGCAATGGTGTTTTGATTATTTTCAAAGTTTCTGAACATTAATTGGTATTTTAAATGCTCTCTAGAATCTGCATGTTTATGCAAGGACCTATTAATATTAATAAAATCTGTAAAGCCATCCCTATTCCATACGGATTTTTTGTTTGAAAATAGTAAACAGGGCCAGCAATATAATCTTTGCAGCACCGTGCTGCTACACAGCCAAAGGCTTAAAATTAATATTATAAGACTTGCCTCTTTTCTTTGCTTTCTTTTTTAATTCTATGCTTAGAATATTGGTTGGTCGGCCATATAACAGCACATCCCTTTTATCTTCATCCATCCACAAATAAACCACAAATAAACGCCCGACACCGCGAAAAACAACAGGTGAATATCAAACTGATTGATCATTTGATCTGCACCCGCCTCAGTTTCTTATGGCCGATTATGCGATGCCGCGCGAGGCTGACCTCACGTTGCCATGGCAACGGTGAAGGCGATCGCGGATATAACACGGGATTTTCACTTTGACATAAATTAGTATATTAGGGTTATGCTATGCATTTAAATGAAATTTCAGCAGATTCGGGGGAAGATATTGCAAACTTATTTTCTACCTATTTTTTTAGTGTTTATCACTCTGATGAGGTTGATCTCACTAACTTCAATTTTCTAGTAGCAAATTCTGTCGACATGCCTTTTATCCAGTTCACCCTGTCTTGAGGTTTTTGAATCTATATTTGGTCTTAAGGACAAACTGAGTTATGGTCCTGATAATGTTCCTACCTATTTCCTAAAAAGATGTGTTTATAGTTTGTCTAGACCTTTGTGTACATTATTTAATTTATCTCTAAAATTACAAACTTTCCCTGAGAAATGGCGTGACAGCTTTATCTTGTATTTAAAAATGGTGACAGGGATGAAATAAAAAATTACAGGCCCATTGTTATGTTATCTGCTATCCCTAAGCTTTTTGAGCTTATCCTAAACAAATATCTTACTTGGCATTGTAGAGGTCTCTTGATCAAGAAGCAACATGGGTTTAGGCAGGGTAAATCTACTTCTACAAACCTTGTATTATATCATGACTTCATTGTCAGGGCTTTTAAGAAGGGTCATCAGGTCGACTCCATCTATACTGATTTCTCAAAGGCCTTTGACACAGTCATCTACTAATTGCTCATTTTTAAATTAAGATGCTATTGTTTCCCTAAGTGGTTTCTTTCTTGGCTAAATAGTTACCTACATAAACGGATACAATTTGTTAATGTAAGGGGTTCACTTTTAGGTCCTATTTTGGTTACTTCAGGGGTGCCTCAGGGGTCACATTTGGCGCCTCTACTCTTTAATTTATTTATTAACGATATTTTTAATATTACCAAATTTTGCAAATTCCTATTATTTGCAGACGACCTGAAGCCATTTTTACATATTTTAAACTTGTCTGATTGTCTGATGTTAAAATCAGACATAGATTCTCTATATAATTGGTCTATCTCTAATGGCTTACATCTTAATAAGGATAAGTGTTTTATCATTTCTTTTACTAAATCTAGAAAAGTTGTCCCATTTGACTACCACATAAATGATAATATACTTTTAAGAGTATCGCTAATTAAAGATTTTGGGGTGTTGTTTGACAGTTCCCTGACTTTCATACCCCATATAGATAGTTTGTCTAGTAAAGCCCTTCGTACTCTTGGTTTTATAACTAGAAATACTCAAGACTTTTTAGTAGCTGCCTTCAGAGTTTTATATCTTACACTTATTCGTAGTGTCATGTCTTATTCTTCCATAGTCTGGTCTCCTTATTATGGCAACCATATTTACAGTCTTGATAAGGTCCAAAATAAATTTCTCAGGACCTGTGCCTGGTGATTAAATGTACGAGATGAGTCTTTATTGCAACTTAAGTCAAGGCTAAATATGACTTCTCTTGAGGACTATCGAACTAGGTGTGATATGATATTTCTTCACAAGTTGATTAATAATGCAATTGATTGCCCTGAATTGTTATCGCGGATAAACTTTAGATGTAATAGCAGAGTCCTTAGAGAGATCTTTTTCTGGTTGAATATTACCATACAAACTATGGTAAATTTTCTCCAATAATCGACTCCACATGTTGGGAAATAGATTTAATAAGGCTTTTGACTTAGTAGATTTAAGGCCTTCAAAACTTAAAAGGTGTCTGAGTGAGTTTACTCGTTGAGTACTATGTGTTAAGTATCAAATAAATTTGATTGCTTCTACTTTTCTTATTTTGATTATTTTAATGGTATGTTTTTAGTTGCTTTATTTTTTTTTTTGAATTTTATATTGGAAGTTTTATCTTATTTGTATATCTTTGGCTGCTACATATTTATATACATTTAGATAGATATATTGTTGATTTATAGAAAATTTGGATATTTAATAGATTAAGTTCATTATACAATATCTTATTAATATATTTGTTGATGGCAAAATAATTATATACATTTAGGGTTAGGATTAATTTATTTTGTAATTTTGTTAGAATGAGGACATCCTGTAAATAAATAAGTAAATTTAAGATTTATAAATAAGTTGTTAATTCCTAGATATCAAATAGCCTTCTTTCGTCGTAGTTTTCTGTATAATGCTGTGGCAACTTAGAATGACCTTGCTCCGAATCCTATAAAAGAAATGTTAGTAGCGGGTTTCAAGAAAAAACTAAAGCTGCATTTTTAACAAAACAGAATAGCTAACTTGCCAGTAGGTATTTCTTATTTTATAATTATTTTATATATATATTTCTTATTTTGATATTTATGGACCAATTGGTGTATATCTGTTCATTTTTATATTACTACTAGTGTTACTATTATAAATGTTAATTATTTTATTTCTGTTGTGCTATCTAAAATAAGTTTGCTTACATTTTTTAAATAGGTTGAATAGATTAGCCTTTGGCTAGACTTCGCCTATGTACACTATTGAAAAGTACAAATAAAGCCATTATTTATTTATTTAAATGCGTAATACTCATAAAAGAGACTCAAGACTTAGATATAGACCTTAAAGAAAATAAAAATTTAACGTAATTACCATAATTAAATATTGACAGGATGTGATCACATATCATATACACTACAAACTAGTAACTGCTTTAACAAACCTCATTAAAAAAGTCTGTGGCTATAGTCGGATTACCGAACAGATGGAGTAAATGATGTGCGCGAAATATAGGCCCGCCCATCGATGCAACCTTGGCAGATTTAGACGAGGAGAATTATGCCTACTTATTTTAAATTATTTTACCGTACAGCTTTGCTTTGTAAGCAGCTTTTTTTTTAATATAATACGGTCGCCTGTAAAATGGGTCCAAACCGATTTTGAGGTTGTGCCAGGTAATGATATAATAATCCCTTTTAAGTAATCGTGCCAGGTCAAACATTTAGGGTGTAATTGGCCAGGTTCATCAGAACCGAGCGCTACCTCGCTGGAAGTTTTGCCTATAATAGTAAGGACCAATAAAAATTGTCATACCTGAGCAACAATCGAGCGCTCAAGGAGCGCTTTTTTCTGATGAACCCGGCCATTATAAAATATAATTTTATGATCATAATCTGGTTTTGAGAATTACTTAAGTAGCTTTAATCTTTTTTTAAATATGTGTTTTAAAATGAAAGAAGGACTAACAAGTTAGGGGCTGCGCTGGTAGGCCTGCGAGATTTAAATTTATAGATTGAATATAAGTATATATTTGTTCCTTATTTAAAAAAGGAACAAATAGTACATTTATTTTAATACATTTTTTACACATTATGTTTATAATTAAGTAAAAAATTAAAATTATTTCATCATCTCATCCTGGGACACACTACATATTAAAAATATTTATTACCTGCTGCTTCTGCTGTAAACTGGACTTTTTGCACTTTGTTGTATGCTGGATGCTCGTTATCACATATTTTATATATGTTCGTAATCACTTCCTTTTCAGCAATAGTCAAATGTTTTCGTACTCTTTTCTTGAGGGGTGACAATGGGGATGTACGTGGCGCGTCAGCCATTATTTGTTAACAAACAAATTAACAAAAAAATAAACACAATCTCAACTTTTCAATATTGCGAGGATTAAAATATTCAAATAGCAGAAAATTCAACCAAAACGATCTAAATCCGCTCGACTAATAAAATTAAATAAAATCTCAAGTCGTGAACCCTATCGAGGCTCTAGGCCACACCTCCGGCGCAGAACGATCACGTGGCCACTCCATCTGTTCGGTAACCCAAGTATAGTAACTGCTTTAACAAACCTCATTAAAAAAGTCTGTGGCTAGTTCTGTCGGCTGACTATAGGAACCACAATTTTTTCAGAAATATTTACAAGCACTTAGCTAGTACATTTCAAGGAATGTTAAATGGTATAATTTGTTCGTATGGGATATTTACATTAAATGTATACATTAGAATATGGGGTGGCGGCGTGGCTGTCAATGTATGACAGATTTTTGAAAGCTCTTTAGTTTTTGCTGACATTGACTTTTCTGATTGATGATTTAGAGTGTTTATTTATTAAAGTAAAAATAGGCAAAATAATTTTTGTTGATGGAACAGTTTATAGACCACCAAGGTCAGATTTAGGGCGTTGTGTTGAATGTTTTAATGATATATTATCATATGCATGTCTGCAATATGTACAGTATTTCAACATTTCAATAAAAGTGATTTTTATTTAGAATTTGTGTGTGTGTTAAGTAACTCTAGTCTGGTGATAGCAAAAACACTTGCCGAAATGCATCGCTCCTGAAATTAGAGGATTAGCATTTTATTTGTGGAGAAAAGACTTCCCCTACTTATTTTTCAATATTATATTGACTCCACTTCAGAATGGACTTTTTCCTTAATATTTTTTAGTAAGAAAAAATCAAAAGTTGTAATCACCATTATGTAAATAGAAGTAATATTAATCCCTGGTGCTTATCTCATATAAAAATAAGAAAATTATTCTTACAAGTAAAAAGTTGGCCTTGATTCATTTATTCTTTGTTATATGACGTATGTCAATAATAATGTTTACTTATCATTTATATTAAGTAAATTTATGTCAAAATGAATTACTCTCAGCGAGAATTAGTAAGTATGATTTAAGTTCTCGGCTACTGCTTTGGGAACTATTTTTTGGCTTCAAGAGTTTATGCGAAAAAATTTTCTAATAACCGACATCCTGATGATGTGATGAGTGTTGCAGAAATTAAAGAGCAATTCGAGCATACTGGAAGCGTAGGGTACGAAAAGTGAACTTGAACAAAAACAGTTTTTAACTCTTTGAGAACGGAATTAATTACGAAGAAAACAGTTACTACCAAAAAATCTTTATTTAAATGAGTTCCTTGCGGCTACTGCATTGGGCACATCTAAGAGAAGTAGTGTGAATGGGCATATGAGCATTTTTATCGTATTTTACTTTTTGAGGTACAAGAGGTTTGAATTTGTATGGGGGTTTTTCTGCACTTTTCCGACCACGTTTCGCTTGTTCTGGATTTGAACCAACTAAGCCCTCACTACAGAAAGCCGAAACTGTTTCAAGGTCATAGTATTTGGCATTCTTTGTTTGAAGATGATGTAGGAATTAATGACTGTAGCATCCACAAAGTACCAAAAAATTCGGTGCCACCATTTTCGTGACTTCCTATCTAGTTCATACAGTGACTTTAACATGTCAAACTTGTCGACGTACCCCATGTGCGGGTTATAATCGTTAACAAGTAATGGTCATTCTACATCTTCTTTAGAGACGTCTTTTTTTCTTTTAGAAGCAGTTTCCAGGTTGGCAGGATCGTGAAAATTTGAAATAAAAAGAACGCTTTTTCTATCCATCTACTTCAAGGCTACAGTATCCTCCTTTAGATACCCGATAGTCCGATTCTCCTCTTTTCAAATGCTTATCGTCACGCAAGTCGTTTGGCATATTTTTTCTGGCGGTTCCACATGCATAAATGCCTTCCAACAGTAAACTGTTTTGCAGTTCAACCGAGTTAAAAAAATTATCAAAGTATAATTTATGCTTCTTACCATTTAATTCTCTAGATAAGTCCTTTATAACCCTGGCATCTAAGGATTTTTCAGTAAGATTTGAAACTTTACCCGAATAAATTTGAAATTGCGACATAAATCCTGTTTCGTCACTTCTTACTCACACCTTGTATCCCCTCTTGATCGGTTTCATCGGCATGTATTGTCGAATGCTGCTTCTTCCTTTGAATCGTATCATAGATTCGTCTATGGCTTGGTACTTACTTGGCATAATGAATTTTGATAAGAATTTGATAAGGCATCAAGTAGTGGGCGCATTTTGTAAAGCTTGTCATAATTGTCATCTTGCTTTTTCGGTTCAGTTGCGTTGTTATTCAAAGCGAACCCTGGACATAGCAGTACTTATATAATCATCTCTAAGTTCAATTCTGGACGACCAATAATCACGATAGCTGGGTATAGGTTTTAATCCCATCAGAAGGTTCAGACCAAGGAACACTTTTATTTCAGCTGAAGTTGTTGGCAAATGAACTTCAATTGCCACCTTGTTTTTGAATGGCATAAAGGTTAGTTTCGAATACAATTTTTTCGATCAGATCCAACGTAAACAAATGCAAAAAAATATCAGTAGGACTTTCTAGATCTTGTGGTATAACGGGTCCAGAATTTTTAGTAAATGGGTCAATCTGTGTACAAAATGTTGTCTGCTTTGTCCACTGTAATGTAGTATTTCTAAGCTGTAACTGTAATTGCGTCAAAGGAACCTCATCTTCAGATTCCCATTCATAGTTTGGTATAACTACAGCTGCAGGTATATCTTGCTGTAATTGGCCGGCGAGATCGCCAGTTCTAATACCCCTTGATTTTTGTTTATGGGTTAATATACAGGAAAGGGGGTCTGTAACACCAGTAAACTGTAAATAAAAGCTACGTCAGCGATTTATTACCTGTTTTGAAGAGCTAGCTGAATGCGATAGAAGAGCGATGAATATAGCCATCAGAAAACTATTTTATAAATGTTTAGAGAATAATGCTAATCATTTCGAAAATTTCCTATATTATCACTTTTTTTTTGTTACCTTTACGTATACGAGTGACTAACGAACGTTATAAATCTAGATATAACGTATTTAGTTTATTATAGAACATAAGGGTAATACTATAAGTAAAACTGTCTTTGTCATTTATTAAACCATCGTGACTAGGGATAGTTAATTTATTAATAACTGAGGAACTATTTTAGAACTAAATTATCAAATTTAATGAAAATAAGTATTTATTTTGTGATTCTTGCTTTTAATAAAATAATATATTGGGTGTTCATTAAAAAAAAAGAACGTTTCGTCATCTTAGTAAATGAAAGATATTAATTTAATGTCCGACGACCCTATATAATCCTGATTGAGACCAATTTAATGGGTCTTAAGTTAATCAAGATGGTCTCTTACAGTGATGTTTGAAATTTGAGGTTTTTAGGAACTTAAATAGCTGAGAAATAAACAATTAGTTATCCCCTGGTTTTTAACAAAAAAGATGCAAAATTATTATTTTTCTCGAAAACAGCCAGAGATAGGTATTGGGTCGTAAAAATAAAAAAGACTCAAAATAAAACAGGGAATCAAAATATTTAAAATTATATAGGGGTTCCATTTAAACTTTCAAAGGTGTTGCTATTTTTCTATATTAGCGGCAATGCTGCAGTGCTGAAAATATTTTAGACCGATAGAACCGACCATCGTCTATTAATATGGCTCCCAAATTTTCAGAAAAGGGCTACGTTCCGTTTTCCATATACGGCTAACGTACCATCGGTCGTCAATCACCCTGTAGATAATAGAGTAAAAAGTTATATCTTAACCATTTACGAAATTTAACTAAAGGCGAATATTATTCCTAACTAAAATAAGAAAAACATTTTCATGCTCAATAATTCTGAATAATAAAGGAGGAGTTCTTCTTTCATTAAGTGAAAAAAATTTGGTAGATTGACTTATAATATGAAATATTTCTAATAATATTTGTTAGTATAAGTTGTAAAGAAAACTTGAAAAGTACAAGTTGTAGGTAAATGAACACTTGACTGACGCACTGACGAAGAAGTATGCAGCTGGACTATTAGCAAGTTAAGGCAGCTTCTTTCAGTAACCGTTTGAGCAAAGAGTAGTTTATTAAATGCTATAACGGGAGTGTATGAAAGTGGATTATATTATGTAAGAAAGCCGTAAACTAAATCTTGTCGTTTTAATTTGAGCCAACCATTTTCCAGAAGTCGTGAAGGACCCTTCTCTTTAGACACGCCGAATAATGCCTACAAAAACTATCTAGTACCTGAATTCTGTGCTTATTCAATGCAACTAAACAGAGCCTATAGACAATGTGAATTCGAATCAGTAGATAGATCTTAGTCTACCGTAACATGGTCACATAGGACCAGGCGCTTTTCTAACATTTTCTAACTTATGGTTTATGGTTACGTGGATACGTTTATGGTTTTAATATAATCATTTAATATGAATTAGGATGCCACTTCTGCCTCTCAACTGAGCGCTCATTCAGATAAGCCATTATTAAATTAATTTTTACTATGCATCAATAAATCTGCAATTTACTACATTTAGATTTTTCAAGCAAGAACTCCTGAGCACCCTTTTTTCTTTTTACATTCACCACCTGAGATTAAAATAAGTAGAAATATTTCGACAATTATCAAAAATACATTTGAACAATTACGTTGATATATGTTAGCAAAAAGAGGAAAAAAGAAAATAAATACATAAATCCCTAAATTAATATCTGAAGACTTATAAACTTATAACTAAACGAATACGATATGATAAAATGCATTAATTTAAGATGCCTTAGCCTTAGCTATAGATAAAAAATATTTATCTCTTTTTGTATATTTCTTTGCTTCTTTTAAAACATTAAAAGATTTTTTAAATTGGCATTCGTTTGTTTTAATCATTTGTTTAAAAAGTAATTAAGAAAGTATGATGCTTAGGTTTTTTTTGAAGTTTTGAAAGGGTGTGATTCTAATATAATCGAATAATAGAAAGTAATATTTAATTAATAATAGAAATAATTAATAAAAAAAGTTTCAGTCTGAAGTTAAACTTTACGATAATGGGACTGTGGTCCAGGCCAATGTTCGCACCTTGATAGACTATATGCTTTATACAGGGTGTTTTAGAACTATGGGATCAAACTTCTAGGGGTTATTCAGTGCAACAGTAGAATCCATTTGAGTATAGGAACCCATGTCCGGAAATGTGTCACTACGCCACTACGGCCCTAAGACGCGTTTAAATTTAGAAAAAATATTAATTACCTAAATAGGATCTGATGAATTTATTTTCACCTTTTGTATATGATACCATCACAACAATTGTTCAAAATGTCTTCCTCCAACCTCAATATAC